>NW_028123592.1:0-478141 GCF_965194805.1 Balaenoptera borealis
CCCACCTTTCATTTTGGCTAACCATTAGTTTATTTGATAAGTCTGTGAGTGTCTTTTTCTGTGGAAATATGTTCATTGGTAGCAATCTTAGGATAACATGTATAAATGATATCATAGGATATTTGTCGTACCCTTTTGAGTTACTTAACCTTATATGATTATTTCTAGGCTCAACTGTAGTCCTGAAAACGGCATTGTTCATTTTTTTCCCGAGGCTACTATTCTATTTGGTACGTATACCACTTCTTCTTTGTCCATTCATCTGTTTATGAACCTTTTTTCTGCTTCCATGTCTTGGCTATTTCAATATTGCTGCAGTGCTCATTTGCCTGCCTGTGTCTTTCCGATTCAGGTGGTCTTAGGTTATAGGCCCAAAAGGTGACCTGCCGCATCATATGGTAGCTCAATTTTTATCTTTTCAAGCAGCTCCATTCAGTTTGCGTTAGTGCTGTTACCACTTTACATCCCTCCGGCAGCTAGAAGGTACACAGTTCTCTAAAACCCCTTCAGCATTTATAGTTTGTAGACATTTTGCTGATGGAAACGACTGGTGTGAGCTGAAACCTTTTTGAATTTGAATTTGCATGTGTCTAATAATTCATTCTACTGAGCTTTAGGCATGTCCTTTTTTTTCTTTTCCTTTTTTTTTAAAGAGTGAGTACAACTTCCCTCCTCTTATTGACTTCTTGAAAAATTTCTCATGTGTTGAATATTCTTGCCTATTCCCTACCCCAGGGCATTTTTCAGGGCAGGTGTCATTTAGAGCCCTGCAGTCCATGTGACTATTAAGCAACCATTAGCACTGGGTTTAAAGCTGCTGTTGTGGGAAACAGCCACAAGGCGGCAGCATTATTACGTTCTCAACTCTTGTTACTAGGGCAACAGAATCTTCCTGGAGGTAGTGTTCTGAGGTTGTAAATTAGAGTGGAATGTGCTGGGACAAGCCCCCAGAAGTTTATGTCTCCTTACTTATGTTTGTTTTTTAAATTTCATTTCTATTTCTTATCAGCGTAAATTTGATTAGAGTGTTTTGATTGCCTGGCTGTACAGGATCTGCTCAATGATTCATACATATGTCTGTTCATCTTCGGGTCCTGTTACCATGTATGTGATTACAAAATGTATATTTTAAAGGTATTGGTGATTATATAATTCATACAGTTTATCTGTTATATGTTGTTATACACTTAACATACATTAGTATATGTATGTTAACCCCATAGTCCTAATTTACCCATCCTCCCACCTTTCATTTTGCTAACCATTAGTTTATTTCATAAGTCTGTGAGTGTCTTTTTCTGTGGAAATATGTTCATTGGTAGCAATCTTAGGATAACATGTATAAATATTATCATAGGATCTTTGTCGTACCCTTTTGAGTTAGTTAACCTTATATGATTATTTCTAGGCTCAACTGTAGTCCTGCAAACGGCGTTGTTCATTTTTTTCCCCAGGCTACTATTCTATTTGGTACGTATACTACTTCTTCTTTGTCCATTCATCTGTTTATGAACCTTTTTTCTGCTTCCATGTCTTGGCTATTTCAATATTGCTGCAGTGCTCATTTGCCTGCCTGTGTCTTTCCGATTCAGGTGGTCTTAGGTTATAGGCCCAAAGGGTGACCTGCTGCATCATATGGTAGCTCAATTTTTACCTTGTCAAGAAGCTCCATTCAGTTTGCGTTAGTGCTGTTACCACTTTACATCCCACCAGCAGCTAGAAGGTACACAGTTCTCTAAAACCCCTTCAGCATTTATAGTTTATAGACATTTTGCTGATGGAAATGACTGGTGTGAGCTGAAACCTTTTTGAATTTGAATTTGCATGTGTCTAATAATTCCTTATACTGAGCTTTAGGCATGTCCTTTTTTTTCTTTTCCTTTTTTTTAAAGAGTGAGTACAACTTCCCTCCTCTTATTGACTTCTTGAAAAATTTCTCATGTGTTGAATTTTCTTGCCTATTCCCTACCCCAGGGCATTTTTCAGGGCAGGTGTCATTTAGAGCCCTGCAGTCCTTGTGACTATTAAGCAACTATTAGTACTGGGTTTAAAGCTGCTGTTGTGGGAAACAGCCACAAGGCCGCAGCATTATTACGTTCTCAACTCTTGTTACTACGGCAACAGAGTCTTCCTGGAGGTAGTGTTCCGAGGTTGTAAATTAGAGTGGAATGTGCTGGGACAAGCCCCCAGAAGTTTATGTCTCCTTACTTAGGTTTGTTTTTTAAATTTAATTTCTATTTCTTATCAGAGTAAATTTGATTAGAGTGTTTTGATTGCCTGGCTGTACAGAATCTGCTCAATGATTCCTACATATGTCTGTTCATCTTCGGGTCCTGTTACCATGTATGTGATTACAAAATGTATATTTTAAAGGTATTGGTGATTATATAATTCATACAGTTTATCTGTTATATGTTTTTATACACTTAACATACATTAGTATATGTATGTTAACCCCATAGTCCTAATTTACCCATCCTCCCACCTTTCATTTTGGCTAACCATTAGTTTATTTGATAAGTCTGTGAGTGTCTTTTTCTGTGGAAATATGTTCATTGGTAGCAATCTTAGGATAACATGTATAAATGTTTTCAGAGGATATTTGTCGTACCCTTTTGAATTACTTAACCTTATATGATTATTTCTAGGCTCAACTGTAGTCCTGAAAACGGCATTGTTCATTTTTTTCCCGAGGCTACTATTCTATTTGGTACGTATACCACTTCTTCTTTGTCCATTCATCTGTTTATGAACCTTTTTTCTGCTTCCATGTCTTGGCTATTTCAATATTGCTGCAGTGCTCATTTGCCTGCCTGTGTCTTTCCGATTCAGGTGGTCTTAGGTTATAGGCCCAAAGGGTGACCTGCTGCATCATATGGTAGCTCAATTTTTACCTTGTCAAGAAGCTCCACTCAGTTTGCGTTAGTGCTGTTACCACTTTACATCCCACCAGCAGCTAGAAGGTACACAGTTCTCTAAAACCCCTTCAGCATTTATAGTTTATAGACATTTTGCTGATGGAAATGACTGGTGTGAGCTGAAACCTTTTTGAATTTGAATTTGCATGTGTCTAATAATTCCTTATACTGAGCTTTAGGCATGTCCTTTTTTTTCTTTTCCTTTTTTTTAAAGAGTGAGTACAACTTCCCTCCTCTTATTGACTTCTTGAAAAATTTCTCATGTGTTGAATTTTCTTGCCTATTCCCTACCCCAGGCCATTTTTCAGGGCAGGTGTCATTTAGAGCCCTGCAGTCCTTGTGACTATTAAGCAACTATTAGTACTGGGTTTAAAGCTGCTGTTGTGGGAAACAGCCACAAGGCCGCAGCATTATTACGTTCTCAACTCTTGTTACTACGGCAACAGAGTCTTCCTGGAGGTAGTGTTCCGAGGTTGTAAATTAGAGTGGAATGTGCTGGGACAAGCCCCCAGAAGTTTATGTCTCCTTACTTATGTTTGTTTTTTAAATATAATTTCTATTTCTTATCAGAGTAAATTTGATTAGAGTGTTTTGATTGCCTGGCTGTACAGAATCTGCTCAATGATTCATACATATGTCTGTTCATCTTCGGGTCCTCTTACCATGTATGTGATTACAAAATGTATATTTTAAAGGTATTGGTGATTATATAATTCATACAGTTTATCTGTTATATGTTTTTATACACTTAACATACATTAGTATATGTATGTTAACCCCATAGTCCTAATTTACCCATCCTCCCACCTTTCATTTTGGCTAACCATTAGTTTATTTGATAAGTCTGTGAGTGTCTTTTTCTGTGGAAATATGTTCATTGGTAGCAATCTTAGGATAACATGTATAAATGTTTTCATAGGATATTTGTCGTACCCTTTTGAGTTACTTAACCTTATATGATTATTTCTAGGCTCCACTGTAGTCCTGAAAACGGCATTGTTCATTTTTTTCCCGAGGCTACTATTCTATTTGGTACGTATACCACTTCTTCTTTGTCCATTCATCTGTTTATGAACCTTTTTTCTGCTTCCATGTCTTGGCTATTTCAATATTGCTGCAGTGCTCATTTGCCTGCCTGTATCTTTCCGATTCAGGTGGTCTTAGGTTATAGGCCCAAAAGGTGACCTGCCGCATCATATGGTAGCTCAATTTTTATCTTTTCAAGCAGCTCCATTCAGTTTGCGTTAGTGCTGTTACCACTTTACATCCCACCAGCAGCTAGAAGGTACACAGTTCTCTAAAACCCCTTCAGCATTTATAGTTTATAGACATTTTGCTGATGGAAATGACTGGTGTGAGCTGAAACCTTTTTGAATTTGAATTTGCATGTGTCTAATAATTCCTTATACTGAGCTTTAGGCATGTCCTTTTTTTTCTTTTCCTTTTTTTTTAAAGAGTGAGTACAACTTCCCTCCTCTTATTGACTTCTTGAAAAATTTCTCATGTGTTGAATTTTCTTGCCTATTCCCTACCCCAGGGCATTTTTCAGGGCAGGTGTCATTTAGAGCCCTGCAGTCCTTGTGACTATTAAGCAACCATTAGCACTGGGTTTAATGTTGCTGTTGTGGGAAACAGCCACAAGGCGGCAGCATTATTACGTTCTCATCTCTTGTTACTAGGGCAACAGAATCTTCCTGGAAGTAGTGTTCCGTGGTTGTAAATTAGAGTGGAATGTGCTGGGACGAGCCCCCAGATGTTTATGTCTCCTTACTTATGTTTGTTTATTAAATTTAATTCTATTTCTTTTTGGAGTAAATTTGATTAGAGTTTTTTGATTGTCTGGCTGTACAGAATCTGCTCAATGATTCCTACATATGTCTGTTCATCTTCGGATTCTGTTACCATGTATGTGAATACAGAATGTATATTTTAAAGGTATTGGTGATTATATAATTCATATAGTTTATCTGTTATATGTTTATATGCATGTAACATACATTAGTATATTTATGTTAATCCCATAGTCCTAATTTACCCATCCTCCCCCCTTTCATTTTGGCTAACCATTAGTTTATTTCATAAGTCTGTGAGTGTCTTTTTCTGTGGAAATATGTTCATTGGTAGCAATCTTAGGATAACATGTATAAATGATATCATAGGATATTTGTCATACCCTTTTGACTTACTTAACCTTATATTATTATTTCTAGGCTCCACTGTAGTCCTGAAAACAGCATTGTTCATTTTTTTCCCGAGGCTACTATTCCATTCTGTCCATATACCACTTCTTCTCTGTCCATTCATCTGTTTATGGACCTTTTTTTGCTTCCATGTCTTGGCTATTTCAGTATTGCTGCAGTGCACATTTGACTGCCTGTGTCTTTCCGATTCTGGTGGTCTTAGGTTATAAGCCCGAGAGGTGCCCTGCCGCATCATATGGTAGCTCAATTTCTACCTTTTCAAGGGGCTCCATTCAGTTTGCGTTAGTGCTGTTACCACTTTACATCCCAGCAGCAGATAGAAGGTACACATTTCTCTAAAACACCTTCAGCATTTATAGTTTGTAGACTTTTGCTGATGGCCATTTGACTGTTGTGAGCTGAAACCTTTATGGAGGTTGGATACGCATGTGGCGAATAATTCCTTATACTGATCTTTAGGCATATCCTTTTTCTTCTTTTCCTTTTTTTGTTAAAGTGTGAGTACAACTTCCCTCTTCATATTCACTTTTTGAAAAATTTCTCATGTGTTGAATTTTCTTGCCTATTCCCTACCCAAGGGCACTTTTTGAGGGCAGGTGTCATTTAGACCCCTGCAGTCGTTGTGACTATTAAGCAACCATTAGCACTGGGTTTAAAGCTGCTGTTGTGGGAAACAGCCACAAGGCGGCAGCATTATTACGTTCTCAACTCTTGTTACTAGGGCAACAGAATCTTCCTGGAGGTAGTGTTCTGAGGTTGTAAATTAGAGTGGAATGTGCTGGGACAAGCCCCCAGAAGTTTATGTCTCCTTACTTATGTTTGTTTTTTAAATTTCATTTCTATTTCTTATCAGCGTAAATTTGATTAGAGTGTTTTGATTGCCTGGCTGTACAGGATCTGCTCAATGATTCATACATATGTCTGTTCATCTTCGGGTCCTGTTACCATGTATGTGATTACAAAATGTATATTTTAAAGGTATTGGTGATTATATAATTCATACAGTTTATCTGTTATATGTTGTTATACACTTAACATACATTAGTATATGTATGTTAACCCCATAGTCCTAATTTACCCATCCTCCCACCTTTCATTTTGCTAACCATTAGTTTATTTCATAAGTCTGTGAGTGTCTTTTTCTGTGGAAATATGTTCATTGGTAGCAATCTTAGGATAACATGTATAAATATTATCATAGGATATTTGTCGTACCCTTTTGAGTTAGTTAACCTTATATGATTATTTCTAGGCTCAACTGTAGTCCTGAAAACGGCATTGTTCATTTTTTTCCCCAGGCTACTATTCTATTTGGTACGTATACTACTTCTTCTTTGTCCATTCATCTGTTTATGAACCTTTTTTCTGCTTCCATGTCTTGGCTATTTCAATATTGCTGCAGTGCTCATTTGCCTGCCTGTGTCTTTCCGATTCAGGTGGTCTTAGGTTATAGGCCCAAAGGGTGACCTGCTGCATCATATGGTAGCTCAATTTTTACCTTGTCAAGAAGCTCCACTCAGTTTGCGTTAGTGCTGTTACCACTTTACATCCCACCAGCAGCTAGAAGGTACACAGTTCTCTAAAACCCCTTCAGCATTTATAGTTTATAGACATTTTGCTGATGGAAATGACTGGTGTGAGCTGAAACCTTTTTGAATTTGAATTTGCATGTGTCTAATAATTCCTTATACTGAGCTTTAGGCATGTCCTTTTTTTTCTTTTCCTTTTTTTTAAAGAGTGAGTACAACTTCCCTCCTCTTATTGACTTCTTGAAAAATTTCTCATGTGTTGAATTTTCTTGCCTATTCCCTACCCCAGGCCATTTTTCAGGGCAGGTGTCATTTAGAGCCCTGCAGTCCTTGTGACTATTAAGCAACTATTAGTACTGGGTTTAAAGCTGCTGTTGTGGGAAACAGCCACAAGGCCGCAGCATTATTACGTTCTCAACTCTTGTTACTACGGCAACAGAGTCTTCCTGGAGGTAGTGTTCCGAGGTTGTAAATTAGAGTGGAATGTGCTGGGACAAGCCCCCAGAAGTTTATGTCTCCTTACTTATGTTTGTTTTTTAAATTTAATTTCTATTTCTTATCAGAGTAAATTTGATTAGAGTGTTTTGATTGCCTGGCTGTACAGAATCTGCTCAATGATTCATACATATGTCTGTTCATCTTCGGGTCCTCTTACCATGTATGTGATTACAAAATGTATATTTTAAAGGTATTGGTGATTATATAATTCATACAGTTTATCTGTTATATGTTTTTATACACTTAACATACATTAGTATATGTATGTTAACCCCATAGTCCTAATTTACCCATCCTCCCACCTTTCATTTTGGCTAACCATTAGTTTATTTGATAAGTCTGTGAGTGTCTTTTTCTGTGGAAATATGTTCATTGGTAGCAATCTTAGGATAACATGTATAAATGTTTTCATAGGATATTTGTCGTACCCTTTTGAGTTACTTAACCTTATATGATTATTTCTAGGCTCCACTGTAGTCCTGAAAACGGCATTGTTCATTTTTTTCCCGAGGCTACTATTCTATTTGGTACGTATACCACTTCTTCTTTGTCCATTCATCTGTTTATGAACCTTTTTTCTGCTTCCATGTCTTGGCTATTTCAATATTGCTGCAGTGCTCATTTGCCTGCCTGTGTCTTTCCGATTCAGGTGGTCTTAGGTTATAGGCCCAAAAGGTGACCTGCCGCATCATATGGTAGCTCAATTTTTATCTTTTCAAGCAGCTCCATTCAGTTTGCGTTAGTGCTGTTACCACTTTACATCCCACCAGCAGCTAGAAGGTACACAGTTCTCTAAAACCCCTTCAGCATTTATAGTTTGTAGACATTTTGCTGATGGAAACGACTGGTGTGAGCTGAAACCTTTTTGAATTTGAATTTGCATGTGTCTAATAATTCATTCTACTGAGCTTTAGGCATGTCCTTTTTTTTCTTTTCCTTTTTTTTTAAAGAGTGAGTACAACTTCCCTCCTCTTATTGACTTCTTGAAAAATTTCTCATGTGTTGAATATTCTTGCCTATTCCCTACCCCAGGGCATTTTTCAGGGCAGGTGTCATTTAGAGCCCTGCAGTCCATGTGACTATTAAGCAACCATTAGCACTGGGTTTAAAGCTGCTGTTGTGGGAAAGAGCCACAAGGCGGCAGCATTATTACGTTCTCATCTCTTGTTACTAGGGCAACAGAATCTTCCTGGAGGTAGTGTTCCGAGGTTGTAAATTAGAGTGGAATGTGCTGGGACAAGCCCCCAGAAGTTCATGTCTCCTTACTTAGGTTTGTTTTTTAAATTTAATTTCTATTTCTTATCGGAGTAAATTTGATTAGAGTGTTTTGATTGTCTGGCTGTACAGAAACTGCTCAATGATTCCTACATATGTCTGTTCATCTTCGGATTCTGTTACCATGTATGTGATTACAGAATGTATATTTTAAAGGTATTGGTGATTATATAATTCATACAGTTTATCTGTTATATGTTTTTATACACTTAACATACATTAGTATATGTATGTTAACCCCATAGTCCTAGTTTACCCATCCTCCCACCTTTCATTTTGTCTAACCATTAGTTTATTTCATAAGTCTGTGAGTGTCTTTTTCTGTGGAAATATGTTCATTGGTAGCTATCTTAGGATAACATGTATAAATGTTATCATAGGATATTTGTCGTACCCTTTTGAGTTACTTAACCTTATATGATTATTTCTAGGCTCAACTGTAGTCCTGAAAACGGCATTGTTCATTTTTTTCCCGAGGCTACTATTCTATTTGGTACGTATACCACTTCTTCTTTGTCCATTCATCTGTTTATGGACATTTTTTTTGCTTCCATGTCTTTGCTATTTCAGTATTGCTGCAGTGCACATTTGACTGCCTGTGTCTTTCCGATTCTGGTAGTCTTAGGTTATAAGCCCATGAGGTGCCCTGCTGCATCATATGGTAGCTCAATTTTTACCTTTTCAAGCAGCTCCATTCAGTTTGCGTTAGTGCTGTTACCACTTTACATCCCACCAGCAGCTAGAAGGTACACAGTTCTCTAAAACCCCTTCAGCATTTATAGTTTATAGACATTTTGCTGATGGAAATGACTGGTGTGAGCTGAAACCTTGTTGAATTTGCATTTGCATGTGTCTAATAATTCCTTATACTGAGCTTTAGGCATGTCCTTTTTTTTCTTTTCCTTTTTTTTTAAAGAGTGAGTACAACTTCCCTCCTCTTATTGACTTCTTGAAAAATTTCTCATGTGTTGAATTTTCTTGCCTATTCCCTACCCCAGGACATTTTTTAGGGCAGGTGTCATTTAGAGCCCTGCAGTCCTTGTGACTATTATGCAACCATTAGCACTGGGTTTAATGCTGCTGTTGTGGGAAACAGCCACAAGGCGGCAGCATTATTACGTTCTCATCTCTTGTTACTAGGGCAACAGAATCTTCCTGGAGGTAGTGTTCCGTGGTTGTAAATTAGAGTGGAATGTGCTGGGACGAGCCCCCAGAAGTTTATGTCTCCTTACTTATGTTTGTTTTTTAAATTTAATACTATTTCTTTTTGGAGTAAATTTGATTAGAGTTTTTTGATTGTCTGGCTGTACAGAATCTGCTCAATGATTCCTACATATGTCTGTTCATCTTCGGATTCTGTTACCATGTATGTGAATACAGAATGTATATTTTAAAGGTATTGGTGATTATATAATTCATATAGTTTATCTGTTATATGTTTATATGCATGTAACATACATTAGTATATTTATGTTAATCCCATAGTCCTAATTTACCCATCCTCCCCCCTTTCATTTTGGCTAACCATTAGTTTATTTCATAAGTCTGTGAGTGTCTTTTTCTGTGGAAATATGTTCATTGGTAGCAATCTTAGGATAACATGTACAAATGATATCATAGGATATTTGTCATACCCTTTTGACTTACTTAACCTTATATTATTATTTCTAGGCTCTACTGTAGTCCTGAAAACGGCATTGTTCATTTTTTTCCCGAGGCTACTATTCCATTCTGTCCATATACCACTTCTTCTCTGTCCATTCATCTGTTTATGGACCTTTTTTTGCTTCCATGTCTTGGCTATTTCAGTATTGCTGCAGTGCACATTTGACTGCCTGTGTCTTTCCGATTCTGGTGGTCTTAGGTTATAAGCCCGAGAGGTGCCCTGCCGCATCATATGGTAGCTCAATTTCTACCTTTTCAAGGGGCTCCATTCAGTTTGCGTTAGTGCTGTTACCACTTTACATCCCAGCAGCAGATAGAAGGTACACATTTCTCTAAAACACCTTCAGCATTTATAGTTTGTAGACTTTTGCTGATGGCCATTTGACTGTTGTGAGCTGAAACCTTTATGGAGGTTGGATACGCATGTGGCGAATAATTCCTTATACTGATCTTTAGGCATATCCTTTTTCTTCTTTTCCTTTTTTTGTTAAAGTGTGAGTACAACTTCCCTCTTCATATTCACTTTTTGAAAAATTTCTCATGTGTTGAATTTTCTTGCCTATTCCCTACCCAAGGGCACTTTTTGAGGGCAGGTGTCATTTAGACCCCTGCAGTCGTTGTGACTATTAAGCAACCATTAGCACTGGGTTTAAAGCTGCTGTTGTGGGAAACAGCCACAAGGCGGCAGCATTATTACGTTCTCAACTCTTGTTACTAGGGCAACAGAATCTTCCTGGAGGTAGTGTTCTGAGGTTGTAAATTAGAGTGGAATGTGCTGGGACAAGCCCCCAGAAGTTTATGTCTCCTTACTTATGTTTGTTTTTTAAATTTCATTTCTATTTCTTATCAGCGTAAATTTGATTAGAGTGTTTTGATTGCCTGGCTGTACAGGATCTGCTCAATGATTCATACATATGTCTGTTCATCTTCGGGTCCTGTTACCATGTATGTGATTACAAAATGTATATTTTAAAGGTATTGGTGATTATATAATTCATACAGTTTATCTGTTATATGTTTTTATACACTTAACATACATTACTATATGTATGTTAACCCCATAGTCGTAATTTACCCATCCTCCCACCTTTCATTTTGGCTAACCATTAGTTTATTTGATAAGTCTGTGAGTGTCTTTTTCTGTGGAAATATGTTCATTGGTAGCAATCTTAGGATAACATGTATAAATGTTATCATAGGATATTTGTCGTACCCTTTTGAGTTACTTAACCTTATATGATTATTTCTAGGCTCAACTGTAGTCCTGAAAACGGCATTGTTCATTTTTTTCCCGAGGCTACTATTCTATTTGGTACGTATACCACTTCTTCTTTGTCCATTCATCTGTTTATGAACCTTTTTCCTGCTTCCATGTCTTGGCTATTTCAATATTGCTGCAGTGCTCATTTGCCTGCCTGTGTCTTTCCGATTCAGGTGGTCTTAGGTTATAGGCCCAAAAGGTGACCTGCCGCATCATATGGTAGCTCAATTTTTACCTTTTCAACAGCTCAATTCAGTTTGTGTTAGTGCTGTTACCACTTTACATCCAACCAGGATCTAGAAGGTACACAGTTCTCTAAAACTCCTTCAGCATTTATAGTTTGTAGACATTTTGCTGATGGAAATGACTGGTGTGAGCTGAAACCTTTTTGAATTTGCATTTGCATGTGTCTAATAATTCCTTATACTGAGGTTTAGGCATGTCCTTTTTTTTTCTTTTCCTTTTTTTTAAAGAGTGAGTACAACTTCCCTCCTCTTATTGACTTCTTGAAAAATTTCTAATGTGTTGAATTTTCTTGCCTATTCCCTACCCCAGGGCATTTTTAAGGGCAGGTGTCATTTAGAGCCCTGCAGTCCTTGTGACTATTAAGCAAACATTAGCACTGGGTTTAAAGTTGCTGTTGTGGGAAAGAGCCACAAGGCGGCAGCATTATTACGTTCTCATCTCTTGTTACTAGGGCAACAGAATCTTCCTGGAGGTAGTGTTCCGAGGTTGTAAATTAGAGTGGAATGTGCTGGGACAAGCCCCGAGAAGTTTATGTCTCCTTACTTATGTTTGTTTTTTAAAATTTAATTTCTATTTCTTATCGGAGTAAATTTGATTAGAGTGTTTTGATTGCCTGGCTGTACAGGATCTGCTCAATGATTCATACATATGTCTGTTCATCCTCGGGTCCTGTTACCATGTATGTGATTACAAAATGTATATTTTAAAGGTATTGGTGATTATATAATTCATACAGTTTATCTGTTATATGTTTTTATACACTTAACATACATTAGTATATGTATGTTAACCCCATAGTCCTAGTTAACCCATCCTCCCACCTTTCATTTTGGCTAACCATTAGTTTATTTCATAAGTCTGTGAGTGTCTTTTTCTGTGGAAATATGTTCATTGGTAGCAATCTTAGGATAACATGTATAAATGATATCATAGGATATTTGTCATACCCTTTTGACTTACTTAACCTTATATGATTATTTCTAGGCTCCACTGTAGTCGTAAAAACGGCATTGTTCATTTTTTTCGCGAAGCTACTATTCCATATGGTACATTTACCACTTCGTCTTTGTCCATTCATCTGTTTATGGACATTTTTTTTCCTTCCATGTCTTGGCTATTTCAATATTGCTGCAGTGCTCATTTGCCTGCCTGTGTCTTTCCGATTCAGGTGGTCCTAGGTTATAGGCCCAAAAGGTGACCTGCCGCATCATATGGTAGCTCCATTTTTACCTTTTCAAGCAGCTCCATTCAGTTTGTGTTAGTGCTGTTACCACTTTACATCCCACCAGCAGCTAGAAGGTACACAGTTCTCTAAAACCCCTTCAGCATTTATAGTTTGTAGACATTTTGCTGATGGAAACGACTGGTGTGAGCTGAAACCTTTTTGAATTTGAATTTGCATGTGTCTAATAATTCATTCTACTGAGCTTTAGGCATGTCCTTTTTTTTCTTTTCCTTTTTTTTTAAAGAGTGAGTACAACTTCCCTCCTCTTATTGACTTCTTGAAAAATTTCTCATGTGTTGAATATTCTTGCCTATTCCCTACCCCAGGGCATTTTTCAGGGCAGGTGTCATTTAGAGCCCTGCAGTCCATGTGACTATTAAGCAACCATTAGCACTGGGTTTAAAGCTGCTGTTGTGGGAAAGAGCCACAAGGCGGCAGCATTATTACGTTCTCATCTCTTGTTACTAGGGCAACAGAATCTTCCTGGAGGTAGTGTTCCGAGGTTGTAAATTAGAGTGGAATGTGCTGGGACAAGCCCCCAGAAGTTTATGTCTCCTTACTTAGGTTTGTTTTTTAAATTTAATTTCTATTTCTTATCTGAGTAAATTTGATTAGAGTGTTTTGATTGTCTGGCTGTACAGAAACTGCTCAATGATTCCTACATATGTCTGTTCATCTTCGGATTCTGTTACCATGTATGTGATTACAGAATGTATATTTTAAAGGTATTGGTGATTATATAATTCATACAGTTTATCTGTTATATGTTTTTATACACTTAACATACATTAGTATATGTATGTTAACCCCATAGTCCTAGTTTACCCATCCTCCCACCTTTCATTTTGTCTAACCATTAGTTTATTTCATAAGTCTGTGAGTGTCTTTTTCTGTGGAAATATGTTCATTGGTAGCTATCTTAGGATAACATGTATAAATGTTATCATAGGATATTTGTCGTACCCTTTTGAGTTACTTAACCTTATATGATTATTTCTAGGCTCAACTGTAGTCCTGAAAACGGCATTGTTCATATTTTTCCCGAGGCTACTATTCTATTTGGTACGTATACCACTTCTTCTTTGTCCATTCATCTGTTTATGAACCTTTTTTCTGCTTCCATGTCTTGGCTATTTCAATATTGCTGCAGTGCTCATTTGCCTGCCTGTGTCTCTCCGATTCAGGTGGTCTTAGGTTATAGGCCCAAAAGGTGACCTGCCGCATCATATGGTAGCTCAATTTTTACCTTTTCAACAGCTCAATTCAGTTTGTGTTAGTGCTGTTACCACTTTACATCCAACCAGGATCTAGAAGGTACACAGTTTTCTAAAACTCCTTCAGCATTTATAGTTTGTAGACATTTTGCTGATGGAAATGACTGGTGTGAGCTGAAACCTTTTTGAATTTGCATTTGCATGTGTCTAATAATTCCTTATACTGAGGTTTAGGCATGTCCTTTTTTTTTCTTTTCCTTTTTTTTAAAGAGTGAGTACAACTTCCCTCCTCTTATTGACTTCTTGAAAAATTTCTAATGTGTTGAATTTTCTTGCCTATTCCCTACCCCAGGGCATTTTTAAGGGCAGGTGTCATTTAGAGCCCTGCAGTCCTTGTGACTATTAAGCAAACATTAGCACTGGGTTTAAAGTTGCTGTTGTGGGAAAAAGCCAGAAGTCGGCAGCATTATTACGTTCTCATCTCTTGTTACTAGGGCAACAGAATCTTCCTGGAGGTAGTGTTCCGAGGTTGTAAATTAGAGTGGAATGTGCTGGGACAAGCCCCGAGAAGTTTATGTCTCCTTACTTATGTTTGTTTTTTAAAATTTAATTTCTATTTCTTATCGGAGTAAATTTGATTAGAGTGTTTTGATTGCCTGGCTGTACAGGATCTGCTCAATGATTCATACATATGTCTGTTCATCTTCGGGTCCTCTTACCATGTATGTGATTACAAAATGTATATTTTAAAGGTATTGGTGATTATATAATTCATTACAGTTTATCTGTTATATGTTTTTATACACTTAACATACATTAGTATATGTATGTTAACCCCATAGTCCTAATTTACCCATCCTCCCACCTTTCATTTTGGCTAACCATTAGTTTATTTCATAAGTCTGTGAGTGTCTTTTTCTGTGGAAATATGTTCATTGGTAGCAATCGTAGGATAACATGTATAAATGTTATCATAGGATATTTGTCGTACCCTTTTGAGTTACTTAACCTTATATGATTATTTCTAGGCTCAACTGTAGTCCTGAAAACGGCTTTGTTCATTTTTTTCCCGAGGCTACTATGCTATTTGGTACGTATACCACTTCTTCTCTGTCCATTCATCTGTTTATGAACCCTTTTTCTGCTTCCATGTCTTGGCTATTTCCATATTGCTGCAGTGCACATTTGCCTGCCTGTGTCTTTCCGATTCTGGTAGTCTTAGGTTATAAGCCGAAGAGGTGCCCTGCCGCATCATATGGTAGCTCAATTTTTACCTTTTCGAGCAGCTCCATTCAGTTTGCGTTAGTGCTGTTATCACTTTACATCCCAGCAGCAGATAGAAGGTATACATTTCTCTAAAACCCCTTCAGCATTTATAGTTTGTAGACTTTTTGCTGATGGCCATTTGACTGGTGTGAGCTGAAACCTTTTTGGAGGTTGGATACGCATGTGGCGAATAATTCCTTATACTGATCTTTAGGCATATCCTTTTTCTTCTTTTCCTTTTTTTGTTAAAGTGTGAGTACAACTGCCCTCTTCATATTCACTTTTTGAAAAATTTCTCATGTGTTGAATTTTCTTGCGTATTCCCTACCCCAGGGCATTTTTTGAGGGCAGGTGTCATTTAGACCCCTGCAGTCGTTTTGACTACTAAGCAACCCTTAGCACTGGGTTTAAAGCTGCTGTTGTGGGAAACAGCCACAAGGCGGCAGCATTATTACGTTCTCAACTCTTGTTACTATGGCAACAGAGTCTTCCTGGAGGTAGTGTTCCGAGGTTGTAAATTAGAGTGGAATGTGCTGGGACAAGCCTCCAGAAGTTTATGTCTCCTTACTTATGTTTGTTTTTTAAATTTAATTTCTATTTCTTATCGGAGTAAATTTGATTTTAGTGTTTTGATTGCCTGGCTGTACAGAATCTGCTCAATGATTCATACATATGTCTGTTCATCCTCGGGTCCTGTTACCATGTATGCGATTACAAAATGTATATTTTAAAGGTATTGGTGATTATATAATTCATACAGTTTATCTGTTATATGTTTTTATACACTTAACATACATTAGTATATGTATGTTAACCCCATAGTCCTAGTTAACCCATCCTCCCACCTTTCATTTTGGCTAACCATTAGTTTATTTCATAAGTCTGTGAGTGTCTTTTTCTGTGGAAATATGTTCATTGGTAGCAATCTTAGGATAACATGTATAAATGTTATCATAGGATATTTGTCGTACCCTTTTGAGTTACTTAACGTTATATGATTATTTCTAGGCTCAACTGTAGTCCTGAAAACGGCATTGTTCATTTTTTTCCCGAGGCTACTATTCTATTTGGTACGTATACCACTTCTTCTTTGTCCATTCATCTGTTTATGAACCTTTTTTCTGCTTCCATGTCTTGGCTATTTCAATATTGCTGCAGTGCTCATTTGCCTGCCTGTGTCTTTCCGATTCAGGTGGTCTTAGGTTATAGGCCCAAAAGGTGACCTGCCGCATCATATGGTAGCTCAATTTTTATCTTTTCAAGCAGCTCCATTCAGTTTGTGTTAGTGCTGTTACCACTTTACATCCCACCAGCAGCTAGAAGGTACACAGTTCTCTAAAACCCCTTCAGCATTTATAGTTTGTAGACATTTTGCTGATGGAAACGATTGGTGTGAGCTGAAACCTTTTTCCATTTGAATTTGCATGTGTCTAATAATTCATTCTACTGAGGTTTAGGCATGTCCTTTTTTTTCTTTTCCTTTTTTTTTAAAGAGTGAGTACAACTTCCCTCCTCTTATTGATTTCTTGAAAAATTTCTCATGTGTTGAATATTCTTGCCTATTCCTTACCCCAGGGCATTTTTCAGGGCAGGTGTCATTTAGAGCCCTGCAGTCCATGTGATTATTAAGCAACCATTAGCACTGGGTTTAAAGCTGCTGTTGTGGGAAAGAGCCACAAGGCGGCAGCATTATTACGTTCTCATCTCTTGTTACTAGGGCAACAGAATCTTCCTGGAGGTAGTGTTCCGAGGTTGTAAATTAGAGTGGAATGTGCTGGGACAAGCCCCCAGAAGTTTATGTCTCCTTACTTAGGTTTGTTTTTTAAATTTAATTTCTATTTCTTATCGGAGTAAATTTGATTAGAGTGTTTTGATTGTCTGGCTGTACAGAAACTGCTCAATGATTCCTACATATGTCTGTTCATCTTCGGATTCTGTTACCATGTATGTGATTACAGAATGTATATTTTAAAGGTATTGGTGATTATATAATTCATACAGTTTATCTGTTATATGTTTTTATACACTTAACATACATTAGTATATGTATGTTAACCCCATAGTCCTAATTTACCCGTCCTCCCACCTTTCATTTTGGCTAACAATTAGTTTATTTCATAACTCTGTGAGTGTCTTTTTCTGTGGAAATATGTTCATTGGTAGCAATCTTAGGATAACATGTATAAATGATATCATAGGATAATTGTCATACCCTTTTGACTTACTTAACCTTATATGATTATTTCTAGGCTCTACTGTAGTCCTGAAAACGGCATTGTTCATTTTTTCCCCGAGGCTAGTATTCCATTCTGTCCATATACCACTTCTTCTCTGTCCATTCATCTGTTTATGGACATTTTTTTTGCTTCCATGTCTTTGCTATTTCAATATTGCTGCAGTGCACATTTGACTGCCTGTGTCTTTCCGATTCTGGTAGTCTTAGGTTATAAGCCCAAGAGGTGCCCTGCCGCATCATATGGTAGCTCAATTTTTACCTTTTCAAGCAGCTCCATTCAGTTTGCGTTAGTGCTGTTACCACTTTACATCCCACCAGCAGCTAGAAGGTACACAGTTCTCTAAAACCCCTTCAGCATTTATAGTTTATAGACATTTTGCTGATGGAAATGACTGGTGTGAGCTGAAACCTTTTTGAATTTGAATTTGCATGTGTCTAATAATTCCTTATACTGAGCTTTAGGCATGTCCTTTTTTTTCTTTTCCTTTTTTTTTAAAGAGTGAGTACAACTTCCCTCCTCTTATTGACTTCTTGAAAAATTTCTCATGTGTTGAATTTTCTTGCCTATTCCCTACCCCAGGGCATTTTTCAGGGCAGGTGTCATTTAGAGCCCTGCAGTCCTTGTGACTATTAAGCAACCATTAGCACTGGGTTTAATGTTGCTGTTGTGGGAAACAGCCACAAGGCGGCAGCATTATTACGTTCTCATCTCTTGTTACTAGGGCAACAGAATCTTCCTGGAAGTAGTGTTCCGTGGTTGTAAATTAGAGTGGAATGTGCTGGGACGAGCCCCCAGAAGTTTATGTCTCCTTACTTATGTTTGTTTATTAAATTTAATTCTATTTCTTTTTGGAGTAAATTTGATTAGAGTTTTTTGATTGTCTGGCTGTACAGAATCTGCTCAATGATTCCTACATATGTCTGTTCATCTTCGGATTCTGTTACCATGTATGTGAATACAGAATGTATATTTTACAGGTATTGGTGATTATATAATTCATATAGTTTATCTGTTATATGTTTATATGCATGTAACATACATTAGTATATTTATGTTAATCCCATAGTCCTAATTTACCCATCCTCCCCCCTTTCATTTTGGCTAACCATTAGTTTATTTCATAAGTCTGTGAGTGTCTTTTTCTGTGGAAATATGTTCATTGGTAGCAATCTTAGGATAACATGTATAAATGATATCATAGGATATTTGTCATACCCTTTTGACTTACTTAACCTTATATTATTATTTCTAGGCTCTACTGTAGTCCTGAAAACGGCATTGTTCATTTTTTTCCCGAGGCTACTATTCCATTCTGTCCATATACCACTTCTTCTCTGTCCATTCATCTGTTTATGGACCTTTTTTTGCTTCCATGTCTTGGCTATTTCAGTATTGCTGCAGTGCACATTTGACTGCCTGTGTCTTTCCGATTCTGGTGGTCTTAGGTTATAAGCCCGAGAGGTGCCCTGCCGCATCATATGGTAGCTCAATTTCTACCTTTTCAAGCGGCTCCATTCAGTTTGCGTTAGTGCTGTTACCACTTTACATCCCAGCAGCAGATAGAAGGTACACATTTCTCTAAAACACCTTCAGCATTTATAGTTTGTAGACTTTTGCTGATGGCCATTTGACTGTTGTGAGCTGAAACCTTTATGGAGGTTGGATACGCATGTGGCGAATAATTCCTTATACTGATCTTTAGGCATATCCTTTTTCTTCTTTTCCTTTTTTTGTTAAAGTGTGAGTACAACTTCCCTCTTCATATTCACTTTTTGAAAAATTTCTCATGTGTTGAATTTTCTTGCCTATTCCCTACCCAAGGGCACTTTTTGAGGGCAGGTGTCATTTAGACCCCTGCAGTCGTTGTGACTATTAAGCAACCATTAGCACTGGGTTTAAAGCTGCTGTTGTGGGAAACAGCCACAAGGCGGCAGCATTATTACGTTCTCAACTCTTGTTACTAGGGCAACAGAATCTTCCTGGAGGTAGTGTTCTGAGGTTGTAAATTAGAGTGGAATGTGCTGGGACAAGCCCCCAGAAGTTTATGTCTCCTTACTTATGTTTGTTTTTTAAATTTCATTTCTATTTCTTATCAGCGTAAATTTGATTAGAGTGTTTTGATTGCCTGGCTGTACAGGATCTGCTCAATGATTCATACATATGTCTGTTCATCTTCGGGTCCTGTTACCATGTATGTGATTACAAAATGTATATTTTAAAGGTATTGGTGATTATATAATTCATACAGTTTATCTGTTATATGTTGTTATACACTTAACATACATTAGTATATGTATGTTAACCCCATAGTCCTAATTTACCCATCCTCCCACCTTTCATTTTGCTAACCATTAGTTTATTTCATAAGTCTGTGAGTGTCTTTTTCTGTGGAAATATGTTCATTGGTAGCAATCTTAGGATAACATGTATAAATATTATCATAGGATCTTTGTCGTACCCTTTTGAGTTAGTTAACCTTATATGATTATTTCTAGGCTCAACTGTAGTCCTGAAAACGGCGTTGTTCATTTTTTTCCCCAGGCTACTATTCTATTTGGTACGTATACTACTTCTTCTTTGTCCATTCATCTGTTTATGAACCTTTTTTCTGCTTCCATGTCTTGGCTATTTCAATATTGCTGCAGTGCTCATTTGCCTGCCTGTGTCTTTCCGATTCAGGTGGTCTTAGGTTATAGGCCCAAAGGGTGACCTGCTGCATCATATGGTAGCTCAATTTTTACCTTGTCAAGAAGCTCCATTCAGTTTGCGTTAGTGCTGTTACCACTTTACATCCCACCAGCAGCTAGAAGGTACACAGTTCTCTAAAACCCCTTCAGCATTTATAGTTTATAGACATTTTGCTGATGGAAATGACTGGTGTGAGCTGAAACCTTTTTGAATTTGAATTTGCATGTGTCTAATAATTCCTTATACTGAGCTTTAGGCATGTCCTTTTTTTTCTTTTCCTTTTTTTTAAAGAGTGAGTACAACTTCCCTCCTCTTATTGACTTCTTGAAAAATTTCTCATGTGTTGAATTTTCTTGCCTATTCCCTACCCCAGGGCATTTTTCAGGGCAGGTGTCATTTAGAGCCCTGCAGTCCTTGTGACTATTAAGCAACTATTAGTACTGGGTTTAAAGCTGCTGTTGTGGGAAACAGCCACAAGGCCGCAGCATTATTACGTTCTCAACTCTTGTTACTACGGCAACAGAGTCTTCCTGGAGGTAGTGTTCCGAGGTTGTAAATTAGAGTGGAATGTGCTGGGACAAGCCCCCAGAAGTTTATGTCTCCTTACTTAGGTTTGTTTTTTAAATTTAATTTCTATTTCTTATCAGAGTAAATTTGATTAGAGTGTTTTGATTGCCTGGCTGTACAGAATCTGCTCAATGATTCCTACATATGTCTGTTCATCTTCGGGTCCTGTTACCATGTATGTGATTACAAAATGTATATTTTAAAGGTATTGGTGATTATATAATTCATACAGTTTATCTGTTATATGTTTTTATACACTTAACATACATTAGTATATGTATGTTAACCCCATAGTCCTAATTTACCCATCCTCCCACCTTTCATTTTGGCTAACCATTAGTTTATTTGATAAGTCTGTGAGTGTCTTTTTCTGTGGAAATATGTTCATTGGTAGCAATCTTAGGATAACATGTATAAATGTTTTCAGAGGATATTTGTCGTACCCTTTTGAATTACTTAACCTTATATGATTATTTCTAGGCTCAACTGTAGTCCTGAAAACGGCATTGTTCATTTTTTTCCCGAGGCTACTATTCTATTTGGTACGTATACCACTTCTTCTTTGTCCATTCATCTGTTTATGAACCTTTTTTCTGCTTCCATGTCTTGGCTATTTCAATATTGCTGCAGTGCTCATTTGCCTGCCTGTGTCTTTCCGATTCAGGTGGTCTTAGGTTATAGGCCCAAAAGGTGACCTGCCGCATCATATGGTAGCTCAATTTTTATCTTTTCAAGCAGCTCCATTCAGTTTGCGTTAGTGCTGTTACCACTTTACATCCCACCGGCAGCTAGAAGGTACACAGTTCTCTAAAACCCCTTCAGCATTTATAGTTTGTAGACATTTTGCTGATGGAAACGACTGGTGTGAGCTGAAACCTTTTTGAATTTGAATTTGCATGTGTCTAATAATTCATTCTACTGAGCTTTAGGCATGTCCTTTTTTTTCTTTTCCTTTTTTTTTAAAGAGTGAGTACAACTTCCCTCCTCTTATTGACTTCTTGAAAAATTTCTCATGTGTTGAATATTCTTGCCTATTCCCTACCCCAGGGCATTTTTCAGGGCAGGTGTCATTTAGAGCCCTGCAGTCCATGTGACTATTAAGCAACCATTAGCACTGGGTTTAAAGCTGCTGTTGTGGGAAAGAGCCACAAGGCGGCAGCATTATTACGTTCTCATCTCTTGTTACTAGGGCAACAGAATCTTCCTGGAGGTAGTGTTCCGAGGTTGTAAATTAGAGTGGAATGTGCTGGGACAAGCCCCCAGAAGTTTATGTCTCCTTACTTAGGTTTGTTTTTTAAATTTAATTTCTATTTCTTATCGGAGTAAATTTGATTAGAGTGTTTTGATTGTCTGGCTGTACAGAAACTGCTCAATGATTCCTACATATGTCTGTTCATCTTCGGATTCTGTTACCATGTATGTGATTACAGAATGTATATTTTAAAGGTATTCGTGATTATATAATTCATACAGTTTATCTGTTATATGTTTTTATACACTTAACATACATTAGTATATGTATGTTAACCCCATAGTCCTAGTTTACCCATCCTCCCACCTTTCATTTTGTCTAATCATTAGTTTATTTCATAAGTCTGTGAGTGTCTTTTTCTGTGGAAATATGTTCATTGGTAGCTATCTTAGGATAACATGTATAAATGTTATCATAGGATATTTGTCGTACCCTTTTGAGTTACTTAACCTTATATGATTATTTCTAGGTTCAACTGTAGTCCTGAAAACGGCATTGTTCATTTTTTTCCCGAGGCTACTATTCTATTTGGTACGTATACCACTTCTTCTTTGTCCATTCATCTGTTTATGGACATTTTTTTTGCTTCCATGTCTTTGCTATTTCCATATTGCTGCAGTGCACATTTGACTGCCTGTGTCTTTCCGATTCTGGTAGTCTTAGGTTATAAGCCGAAGAGGTGCCCTGCCGCATCATATGGTAGCTCAATTTTTACCTTTTCAAGCAGCTCCATTCAGTTTGCATTAGTGCTGTTATCACTTTTCATCCCAGCAGCAGATAGAAGGTATACATTTCTCTAAAACCCCTTCAGCATTTATAGTTTGTAGACTTTTTGCTGATGGCCATTTGACTGGTGTGAGCTGAAACCTTTTTGGAGGTTGGATACGCATGTGGCGAATAATTCCTTATACTGATCTTTAGGCATATCCTTTTTCTTCTTTTCCTTTTTTAGTTAAAGTGTGAGTACAACTTCCCTCTTCATATTCACTTTTTGAAAAATTTCTCATGTGTTGAATTTTCTTGCGTATTCCCTACCCCAGGGCATTTTTTGAGGGCAGGTGTCATTTAGACCCCTGCAGTCGTTTTGACTATTAAGCAACCATTAGCACTGGGTTTAAAGCTGCTGTTGTGGGAAACAGCCACAAGGCGGCAGCATTATTACGTTCTCAACTCTTGTTACTATGGCAACAGAGTCTTCCTGGAGGTAGTGTTCCGAGGTTGTAAATTAGAGTGGAATGTGCTGGGACAAGCCTCCAGAAGTTTATGTCTCCTTACTTATGTTTGTTTCTTAAATTTAATTTCTATTTCTTATCGGAGTAAATTTGATTTTAGTGTTTTGATTGCCTGGCTGTACAGAATCTGCTCAATGATTCATACATATGTCTGTTCATCCTCGGGTCCTGTTACCATGTATGTGATTACAAAATGTATATTTTAAAGGTATTGGTGATTATATAATTCATACAGTTTATCTGTTATATGTTTTTATACACTTAACATACATTAGTATATGTATGTTAACCCCATAGTCCTAGTTAACCCATCCTCCCACCTTTCATTTTGGCTAACCATTAGTTTATTTCATAAGTCTGTGAGTGTCTTTTTCTGTGGAAATATGTTCATTGGTAGCAATCTTAGGATAACATGTATAAATGATATCATAGGATATTTGTCGTACCCTTTTGAGTTACGTAACCTTATATGATTATTTCTAGGCTCAACTGTAGTCCTGAAAACGGCATTGTTCATTTTTTTCCCGAGGCTACTATTCTATTTGGTACGTATACCACTTCTTCTTTGTCCATTCATCTGTTTATGAACCTTTTTTCTGCTTCCATGTCTTGGCTATTTCAATATTGCTGCAGTGCTCATTTGCCTGCCTGTGTCTTTCTGATTCAGGTGGTCTTAGGTTATAGGCCCAAAAGGTGACCTGCCGCATCATATGGTAGCTCAATTTTTACCTTTTCAAGCAGCTCCATTCAGTTTGTGTTAGTGCTGTTACCACTTTACATCCCACCAGCAGCTAGAAGGTACACAGTTCTCTAAAACCCCTTCAGCATTTATAGTTTGTAGACATTTTGCTGATGGAAACGATTGGTGTGAGCTGAAACCTTTTTCCATTTGAATTTGCATGTGTCTAATAATTCATTCTACTGAGGTTTAGGCATGTCCTTTTTTTTCTTTTCCTTTTTTTTTAAAGAGTGAGTACAACTTCCCTCCTCTTATTGATTTCTTGAAAAATTTCTCATGTGTTGAATATTCTTGCCTATTCCTTACCCCAGGGCATTTTTCAGGGCAGGTGTCATTTAGAGCCCTGCAGTCCATGTGATTATTAAGCAACCATTAGCACTGGGTTTAAAGCTGCTGTTGTGGGAAAGAGCCACAAGGCGGCAGCATTATTACGTTCTCATCTCTTGTTACTAGGGCAACAGAATCTTCCTGGAGGTAGTGTTCCGAGGTTGTAAATTAGAGTGGAATGTGCTGGGACAAGCCCCCAGAAGTTTATGTCTCCTTACTTAGGTTTGTTTTTTAAATTTAATTTCTATTTCTTATCGGAGTAAATTTGATTAGAGTGTTTTGATTGTCTGGCTGTACAGAAACTGCTCAATGATTCCTACATATGTCTGTTCATCTTCGGATTCTGTTACCATGTATGTGATTACAGAATGTATATTTTAAAGGTATTGGTGATTATATAATTCATACAGTTTATCTGTTATATGTTTTTATACACTTAACATACATTAGTATATGTATGTTAACCCCATAGTCCTAATTTACCCGTCCTCCCACCTTTCATTTTGGCTAACAATTAGTTTATTTCATAACTCTGTGAGTGTCTTTTTCTGTGGAAATATGTTCATTGGTAGCAATCTTAGGATAACATGTATAAATGATATCATAGGATAATTGTCATACCCTTTTGACTTACTTAACCTTATATGATTATTTCTAGGCTCTACTGTAGTCCTGAAAACGGCATTGTTCATTTTTTCCCCGAGGCTACTATTCCATTCTGTCCATATACCACTTCTTCTCTGTCCATTCATCTGTTTATGGACATTTTTTTTGCTTCCATGTCTTTGCTATTTCAATATTGCTGCAGTGCACATTTGACTGCCTGTGTCTTTCCGATTCTGGTAGTCTTAGGTTATAAGCCCAAGAGGTGCCCTGCCGCATCATATGGTAGCTCAATTTTTACCTTTTCAAGCAGCTCCATTCAGTTTGCGTTAGTGCTGTTACCACTTTACATCCCACCAGCAGCTAGAAGGTACACAGTTCTCTAAAACCCCTTCAGCATTTATAGTTTATAGACATTTTGCTGATGGAAATGACTGGTGTGAGCTGAAACCTTTTTGAATTTGAATTTGCATGTGTCTAATAATTCCTTATACTGAGCTTTAGGCATGTCCTTTTTTTTCTTTTCCTTTTTTTTTAAAGAGTGAGTACAACTTCCCTCCTCTTATTGACTTCTTGAAAAATTTCTCATGTGTTGAATTTTCTTGCCTATTCCCTACCCCAGGGCATTTTTCAGGGCAGGTGTCATTTAGAGCCCTGCAGTCCTTGTGACTATTAAGCAACCATTAGCACTGGGTTTAATGTTGCTGTTGTGGGAAACAGCCACAAGGCGGCAGCATTATTACGTTCTCATCTCTTGTTACTAGGGCAACAGAATCTTCCTGGAAGTAGTGTTCCGTGGTTGTAAATTAGAGTGGAATGTGCTGGGACGAGCCCCCAGAAGTTTATGTCTCCTTACTTATGTTTGTTTATTAAATTTAATTCTATTTCTTTTTGGAGTAAATTTGATTAGAGTTTTTTGATTGTCTGGCTGTACAGAATCTGCTCAATGATTCCTACATATGTCTGTTCATCTTCGGATTCTGTTACCATGTATGTGAATACAGAATGTATATTTTACAGGTATTGGTGATTATATAATTCATATAGTTTATCTGTTATATGTTTATATGCATGTAACATACATTAGTATATTTATGTTAATCCCATAGTCCTAATTTACCCATCCTCCCCCCTTTCATTTTGGCTAACCATTAGTTTATTTCATAAGTCTGTGAGTGTCTTTTTCTGTGGAAATATGTTCATTGGTAGCAATCTTAGGATAACATGTATAAATGATATCATAGGATATTTGTCATACCCTTTTGACTTACTTAACCTTATATTATTATTTCTAGGCTCTACTGTAGTCCTGAAAACGGCATTGTTCATTTTTTTCCCGAGGCTACTATTCCATTCTGTCCATATACCACTTCTTCTCTGTCCATTCATCTGTTTATGGACCTTTTTTTGCTTCCATGTCTTGGCTATTTCAGTATTGCTGCAGTGCACATTTGACTGCCTGTGTCTTTCCGATTCTGGTGGTCTTAGGTTATAAGCCCGAGAGGTGCCCTGCCGCATCATATGGTAGCTCAATTTCTACCTTTTCAAGCGGCTCCATTCAGTTTGCGTTAGTGCTGTTACCACTTTACATCCCAGCAGCAGATAGAAGGTACACATTTCTCTAAAACACCTTCAGCATTTATACTTTGTAGACTTTTGCTGATGGCCATTTGACTGTTGTGAGCTGAAACCTTTATGGAGGTTGGATACGCATGTGGCGAATAATTCCTTATACTGATCTTTAGGCATATCCTTTTTCTTCTTTTCCTTTTTTTGTTAAAGTGTGAGTACAACTTCCCTCTTCATATTCACTTTTTGAAAAATTTCTCATGTGTTGAATTTTCTTGCCTATTCCCTACCCAAGGGCACTTTTTGAGGGCAGGTGTCATTTAGACCCCTGCAGTCGTTGTGACTATTAAGCAACCATTAGCACTGGGTTTAAAGCTGCTGTTGTGGGAAACAGCCACAAGGCGGCAGCATTATTACGTTCTCAACTCTTGTTACTAGGGCAACAGAATCTTCCTGGAGGTAGTGTTCTGAGGTTGTAAATTAGAGTGGAATGTGCTGGGACAAGCCCCCAGAAGTTTATGTCTCCTTACTTATGTTTGTTTTTTAAATTTCATTTCTATTTCTTATCAGCGTAAATTTGATTAGAGTGTTTTGATTGCCTGGCTGTACAGGATCTGCTCAATGATTCATACATATGTCTGTTCATCTTCGGGTCCTGTTACCATGTATGTGATTACAAAATGTATATTTTAAAGGTATTGGTGATTATATAATTCATACAGTTTATCTGTTATATGTTGTTATACACTTAACATACATTAGTATATGTATGTTAACCCCATAGTCCTAATTTACCCATCCTCCCACCTTTCATTTTGCTAACCATTAGTTTATTTCATAAGTCTGTGAGTGTCTTTTTCTGTGGAAATATGTTCATTGGTAGCAATCTTAGGATAACATGTATAAATATTATCATAGGATCTTTGTCGTACCCTTTTGAGTTAGTTAACCTTATATGATTATTTCTAGGCTCAACTGTAGTCCTGAAAACGGCGTTGTTCATTTTTTTCCCCAGGCTACTATTCTATTTGGTACGTATACTACTTCTTCTTTGTCCATTCATCTGTTTATGAACCTTTTTTCTGCTTCCATGTCTTGGCTATTTCAATATTGCTGCAGTGCTCATTTGCCTGCCTGTGTCTTTCCGATTCAGGTGGTCTTAGGTTATAGGCCCAAAGGGTGACCTGCTGCATCATATGGTAGCTCAATTTTTACCTTGTCAAGAAGCTCCATTCAGTTTGCGTTAGTGCTGTTACCACTTTACATCCCACCAGCAGCTAGAAGGTACACAGTTCTCTAAAACCCCTTCAGCATTTATAGTTTATAGACATTTTGCTGATGGAAATGACTGGTGTGAGCTGAAACCTTTTTGAATTTGAATTTGCATGTGTCTAATAATTCCTTATACTGAGCTTTAGGCATGTCCTTTTTTTTCTTTTCCTTTTTTTTAAAGAGTGAGTACAACTTCCCTCCTCTTATTGACTTCTTGAAAAATTTCTCATGTGTTGAATTATCTTGCCTATTCCCTGCCCCAGGGCATTTTTCAGGGCAGGTGTCATTTAGAGCCCTGCAGTCCTTGTGACTATTAAGCAACTATTAGTACTGGGTTTAAAGCTGCTGTTGTGGGAAAGAGCCACAAGGCCGCAGCATTATTACGTTCTCAACTCTTGTTACTACGGCAACAGAGTCTTCCTGGAGGTAGTGTTCCGAGGTTGTAAATTAGAGTGGAATGTGCTGGGACAAGCCCCCAGAAGTTTATGTCTCCTTACTTAGGTTTGTTTTTTAAATTTAATTTCTATTTCTTATCAGAGTAAATTTGATTAGAGTGTTTTGATTGCCTGGCTGTACAGAATCTGCTCAATGATTCCTACATATGTCTGTTCATCTTCGGGTCCTGTTACCATGTATGTGATTACAAAATGTATATTTTAAAGGTATTGGTGATTATATAATTCATACAGTTTATCTGTTATATGTTTTTATACACTTAACATACATTAGTATATGTATGTTAACCCCATAGTCCTAATTTACCCATCCTCCCACCTTTCATTTTGGCTAACCATTAGTTTATTTGATAAGTCTGTGAGTGTCTTTTTCTGTGGAAATATGTTCATTGGTAGCAATCTTAGGATAACATGTATAAATGATATCATAGGATATTTGTCGTACCCTTTTGAGTTACTTAACCTTATATGATTATTTCTAGGCTCAACTGTAGTCCTGAAAACGGCATTGTTCATTTTTTTCCCGAGGCTACTATTCTATTTGGTACGTATACCACTTCTTCTTTGTCCATTCATCTGTTTATGAACCTTTTTTCTGCTTCCATGTCTTGGCTATTTCAATATTGCTGCAGTGCTCATTTGCCTGCCTGTGTCTTTCCGATTCAGGTGGTCTTAGGTTATAGGCCCAAAAGGTGACCTGCCGCATCATATGGTAGCTCAATTTTTATCTTTTCAAGCAGCTCCATTCAGTTTGCGTTAGTGCTGTTACCACTTTACATCCCTCCGGCAGCTAGAAGGTACACAGTTCTCTAAAACCCCTTCAGCATTTATAGTTTGTAGACATTTTGCTGATGGAAACGACTGGTGTGAGCTGAAACCTTTTTGAATTTGAATTTGCATGTGTCTAATAATTCATTCTACTGAGCTTTAGGCATGTCCTTTTTTTTCTTTTCCTTTTTTTTTAAAGAGTGAGTACAACTTCCCTCCTCTTATTGACTTCTTGAAAAATTTCTCATGTGTTGAATATTCTTGCCTATTCCCTACCCCAGGGCATTTTTCAGGGCAGGTGTCATTTAGAGCCCTGCAGTCCATGTGACTATTAAGCAACCATTAGCACTGGGTTTAAAGCTGCTGTTGTGGGAAACAGCCACAAGGCGGCAGC
Organism: Balaenoptera borealis; assembly: GCF_965194805.1. Classification (NCBI taxonomy): domain Eukaryota; kingdom Metazoa; phylum Chordata; class Mammalia; order Artiodactyla; family Balaenopteridae; genus Balaenoptera; species Balaenoptera borealis. The sequence continues at coordinate 29,402 of NW_028123592.1, forward strand.
ATTATTACGTTCTCAACTCTTGTTACTAGGGCAACAGAATCTTCCTGGAGGTAGTGTTCTGAGGTTGTAAATTAGAGTGGAATGTGCTGGGACAAGCCCCCAGAAGTTTATGTCTCCTTACTTATGTTTGTTTTTTAAATTTCATTTCTATTTCTTATCAGCGTAAATTTGATTAGAGTGTTTTGATTGCCTGGCTGTACAGGATCTGCTCAATGATTCATACATATGTCTGTTCATCTTCGGGTCCTGTTACCATGTATGTGATTACAAAATGTATATTTTAAAGGTATTGGTGATTATATAATTCATACAGTTTATCTGTTATATGTTGTTATACACTTAACATACATTAGTATATGTATGTTAACCCCATAGTCCTAATTTACCCATCCTCCCACCTTTCATTTTGCTAACCATTAGTTTATTTCATAAGTCTGTGAGTGTCTTTTTCTGTGGAAATATGTTCATTGGTAGCAATCTTAGGATAACATGTATAAATATTATCATAGGATCTTTGTCGTACCCTTTTGAGTTAGTTAACCTTATATGATTATTTCTAGGCTCAACTGTAGTCCTGCAAACGGCGTTGTTCATTTTTTTCCCCAGGCTACTATTCTATTTGGTACGTATACTACTTCTTCTTTGTCCATTCATCTGTTTATGAACCTTTTTTCTGCTTCCATGTCTTGGCTATTTCAATATTGCTGCAGTGCTCATTTGCCTGCCTGTGTCTTTCCGATTCAGGTGGTCTTAGGTTATAGGCCCAAAGGGTGACCTGCTGCATCATATGGTAGCTCAATTTTTACCTTGTCAAGAAGCTCCATTCAGTTTGCGTTAGTGCTGTTACCACTTTACATCCCACCAGCAGCTAGAAGGTACACAGTTCTCTAAAACCCCTTCAGCATTTATAGTTTATAGACATTTTGCTGATGGAAATGACTGGTGTGAGCTGAAACCTTTTTGAATTTGAATTTGCATGTGTCTAATAATTCCTTATACTGAGCTTTAGGCATGTCCTTTTTTTTCTTTTCCTTTTTTTTAAAGAGTGAGTACAACTTCCCTCCTCTTATTGACTTCTTGAAAAATTTCTCATGTGTTGAATTTTCTTGCCTATTCCCTACCCCAGGGCATTTTTCAGGGCAGGTGTCATTTAGAGCCCTGCAGTCCTTGTGACTATTAAGCAACTATTAGTACTGGGTTTAAAGCTGCTGTTGTGGGAAACAGCCACAAGGCCGCAGCATTATTACGTTCTCAACTCTTGTTACTACGGCAACAGAGTCTTCCTGGAGGTAGTGTTCCAAGGTTGTAAATTAGAGTGGAATGTGCTGGGACAAGCCCCCAGAAGTTTATGTCTCCTTACTTAGGTTTGTTTTTTAAATTTAATTTCTATTTCTTATCAGAGTAAATTTGATTAGAGTGTTTTGATTGCCTGGCTGTACAGAATCTGCTCAATGATTCCTACATATGTCTGTTCATCTTCGGGTCCTGTTACCATGTATGTGATTACAAAATGTATATTTTAAAGGTATTGGTGATTATATAATTCATACAGTTTATCTGTTATATGTTTTTATACACTTAACATACATTAGTATATGTATGTTAACCCCATAGTCCTAATTTACCCATCCTCCCACCTTTCATTTTGGCTAACCATTAGTTTATTTGATAAGTCTGTGAGTGTCTTTTTCTGTGGAAATATGTTCATTGGTAGCAATCTTAGGATAACATGTATAAATGTTTTCAGAGGATATTTGTCGTACCCTTTTGAATTACTTAACCTTATATGATTATTTCTAGGCTCAACTGTAGTCCTGAAAACGGCATTGTTCATTTTTTTCCCGAGGCTACTATTCTATTTGGTACGTATACCACTTCTTCTTTGTCCATTCATCTGTTTATGAACCTTTTTTCTGCTTCCATGTCTTGGCTATTTCAATATTGCTGCAGTGCTCATTTGCCTGCCTGTGTCTTTCCGATTCAGGTGGTCTTAGGTTATAGGCCCAAAAGGTGACCTGCCGCATCATATGGTAGCTCAATTTTTATCTTTTCAAGCAGCTCCATTCAGTTTGCGTTAGTGCTGTTACCACTTTACATCCCACCGGCAGCTAGAAGGTACACAGTTCTCTAAAACCCCTTCAGCATTTATAGTTTGTAGACATTTTGCTGATGGAAACGACTGGTGTGAGCTGAAACCTTTTTGAATTTGAATTTGCATGTGTCTAATAATTCATTCTACTGAGCTTTAGGCATGTCCTTTTTTTTCTTTTCCTTTTTTTTTAAAGAGTGAGTACAACTTCCCTCCTCTTATTGACTTCTTGAAAAATTTCTCATGTGTTGAATATTCTTGCCTATTCCCTACCCCAGGGCATTTTTCAGGGCAGGTGTCATTTAGAGCGCTGCAGTCCATGTGACTATTAAGCAACCATTAGCACTGGGTTTAAAGCTGCTGTTGTGGGAAAGAGCCACAAGGCGGCAGCATTATTACGTTCTCATCTCTTGTTACTAGGGCAACAGAATCTTCCTGGAGGTAGTGTTCCGAGGTTGTAAATTAGAGTGGAATGTGCTGGGACAAGCCCCCAGAAGTTTATGTCTCCTTACTTAGGTTTGTTTTTTAAATTTAATTTCTATTTCTTATCGGAGTAAATTTGATTAGAGTGTTTTGATTGTCTGGCTGTACAGAAACTGCTCAATGATTCCTACATATGTCTGTTCATCTTCGGATTCTGTTACCATGTATGTGATTACAGAATGTATATTTTAAAGGTATTGGTGATTATATAATTCATACAGTTTATCTGTTATATGTTTTTATACACTTAACATACATTAGTATATGTATGTTAACCCCATAGTCCTAGTTTACCCATCCTCCCACCTTTCATTTTGTCTAATCATTAGTTTATTTCATAAGTCTGTGAGTGTCTTTTTCTGTGGAAATATGTTCATTGGTAGCTATCTTAGGATAACATGTATAAATGTTATCATAGGATATTTGTCGTACCCTTTTGAGTTACTTAACCTTATATGATTATTTCTAGGTTCAACTGTAGTCCTGAAAACGGCATTGTTCATTTTTTTCCCGAGGCTACTATTCTATTTGGTACGTATACCACTTCTTCTTTGTCCATTCATCTGTTTATGGACATTTTTTTTGCTTCCATGTCTTTGCTATTTCCATATTGCTGCAGTGCACATTTGACTGCCTGTGTCTTTCCGATTCTGGTAGTCTTAGGTTATAAGCCGAAGAGGTGCCCTGCCGCATCATATGGTAGCTCAATTTTTACCTTTTCAAGCAGCTCCATTCAGTTTGCATTAGTGCTGTTATCACTTTTCATCCCAGCAGCAGATAGAAGGTATACATTTCTCTAAAACCCCTTCAGCATTTATAGTTTGTAGACTTTTTGCTGATGGCCATTTGACTGGTGTGAGCTGAAACCTTTTTGGAGGTTGGATACGCATGTGGCGAATAATTCCTTATACTGATCTTTAGGCATATCCTTTTTCTTCTTTTCCTTTTTTAGTTAAAGTGTGAGTACAACTTCCCTCTTCATATTCACTTTTTGAAAAATTTCTCATGTGTTGAATTTTCTTGCGTATTCCCTACCCCAGGGCATTTTTTGAGGGCAGGTGTCATTTAGGCCCCTGCAGTCGTTTTGACTATTAAGCAACCATTAGCACTGGGTTTAAAGCTGCTGTTGTGGGAAACAGCCACAAGGCGGCAGCATTATTACGTTCTCAACTCTTGTTACTATGGCAACAGAGTCTTCCTGGAGGTAGTGTTCCGAGGTTGTAAATTAGAGTGGAATGTGCTGGGACAAGCCTCCAGAAGTTTATGTCTCCTTACTTATGTTTGTTTCTTAAATTTAATTTCTATTTCTTATCGGAGTAAATTTGATTTTAGTGTTTTGATTGCCTGGCTGTACAGAATCTGCTCAATGATTCATACATATGTCTGTTCATCCTCGGGTCCTGTTACCATGTATGTGATTACAAAATGTATATTTTAAAGGTATTGGTGATTATATAATTCATACAGTTTATCTGTTATATGTTTTTATACACTTAACATACATTAGTATATGTATGTTAACCCCATAGTCCTAGTTAACCCATCCTCCCACCTTTCATTTTGGCTAACCATTAGTTTATTTCATAAGTCTGTGAGTGTCTTTTTCTGTGGAAATATGTTCATTGGTAGCAATCTTAGGATAACATGTATAAATGATATCATAGGATATTTGTCGTACCCTTTTGAGTTACGTAACCTTATATGATTATTTCTAGGCTCAACTGTAGTCCTGAAAACGGCATTGTTCATTTTTTTCCCGAGGCTACTATTCTATTTGGTACGTATACCACTTCTTCTTTGTCCATTCATCTGTTTATGAACCTTTTTTCTGCTTCCATGTCTTGGCTATTTCAATATTGCTGCAGTGCTCATTTGCCTGCCTGTGTCTTTCTGATTCAGGTGGTCTTAGGTTATAGGCCCAAAAGGTGACCTGCCGCATCATATGGTAGCTCAATTTTTACCTTTTCAAGCAGCTCCATTCAGTTTGCGTTAGTGCTGTTACCACTTTACATCCCAGCAGCAGATAGAAGGTATACATTTCTCTAAAACCCCTTCAGCATTTATAGTTTGTAGACTTTTTGCTGATGGCCATTTGACTGGTGTGAGCTGAAACCTTTTTGGAGGTTGGATACGCATGTGGCGAATAATTCCTTATACTGATCTTTAGGCATATCCTTTTTCTTCTTTTCCTTTTTTTGTTAAAGTGTGAGTACAACTTCCCTCTTCATATTCACTTTTTGAAAAATTTCTCATGTGTTGAATTTTCTTGCGTATTCCCTACCCCAGGGCATTTTTTGAGGGCAGGTGTCATTTAGACCCCTGCAGTCGTTTTGACTATTAAGCAACCATTAGCACTGGGTTTAAAGCTGCTGTTGTGGGAAACAGCCACAAGGCGGCAGCATTATTACGTTCTCAACTCTTGTTACTATGGCAACAGAGTCTTCCTGGTGGTAGTGTTCCGAGGTTGTAAATTAGAGTGGAATGTGCTGGGACAAGCCTCCAGAAGTTTATGTCTCCTTACTTATGTTTGTTTTTTAAATTTAATTTCTATTTCTTATCAGAGTAAATTTGATTTTAGTGTTTTGATTGCCTGGCTGTACAGAATCTGCTCAATGATTCATACATATGTCTGTTCATCCTCGGGTCCTGTTACCATGTATGTGATTACAAAATGTATATTTTAAAGGTATTGGTGATTATATAATTCATACAGTTTATCTGTTATATGTTTTTATACACTTAACATACATTAGTATATGTATGTTAACCCCATAGTCCTAGTTAACCCATCCTCCCACCTTTCATTTTGGCTAACCATTAGTTTATTTGATAAGTCTGTGAGTGTCTTTTTCTGTGGAAATATGTTCATTGGTAGCAATCTTAGGATAACATGTATAAATGTTATCATAGGATATTTGTCGTACCCTTTTGAGTTACTTAACGTTATATGATTATTTCTAGGCTCAACTGTAGTCCTGAAAACGGCATTGTTCATTTTTTTCCCGAGGCTACTATTCTATTTGGTACGTATACCACTTCTTCTTTGTCCATTCATCTGTTTATGAACCTTTTTTCTGCTTCCATGTCTTGGCTATTTCAATATTGCTGCAGTGCTCATTTGCCTGCCTGTGTCTTTCCGATTCAGGTGGTCTTAGGTTATAGGCCCAAAAGGTGACCTGCCGCATCATATGGTAGCTCAATTTTTATCTTTTCAAGCAGCTCCATTCAGTTTGTGTTAGTGCTGTTACCACTTTACATCCCACCAGCAGCTAGAAGGTACACAGTTCTCTAAAACCCCTTCAGCATTTATAGTTTGTAGACATTTTGCCAATGGAAACGATTGGTGTGAGCTGAAACCTTTTTCCATTTGAATTTGCATGTGTCTAATAATTCATTCTACTGAGCTTTAGGCATGTCCTTTTTTTTTCTTTTCCTTTTTTTTTAAAGAGTGAGTACAATTTCCCTCCTCTTATTGATTTCTTGAAAAATTTCTCATGTGTTGAATATTCTTGCCTATTCCTTACCCCAGGGCATTTTTCAGGGCAGGTGTCATTTAAAGCCCTGCAGTCCATGTGATTATTAAGCAACCATTAGCACTGTGTTTAAAGCTGCTGTTGTGGGAACGAGCCACAAGGCGGCAGCATTATTACGTTCTCATCTCTTGTTACTTCGGCAACAGAATCTTCCTGGAGGTAGTGTTCCGAGGTTGTAAATTAGAGTGGAATGTGCTGGGACAAGCCCCCAGAAATTTATGTCTCCTTACTTAGGTTTGTTTTTTAAATTTAATTTCTATTTCTTATCGGAGTAAATTTGATTAGAGTGTTTTGATTGTCTGGCTGTACAGAAACTGCTCAATGATTCCTACATATGTCTGTTCATCTTCGGATTCTGTTACCATGTATGTGATTACAGAATGTATATTTTAAAGGTATTGGTGATTATATAATTCATACAGTTTATCTGTTATATGTTTTTATACACTTAACATACATTAGTATATGTATGTTAACCCCATAGTCCTAATTTACCCGTCCTCCCACCTTTCATTTTGGCTAACAATTAGTTTATTTCATAACTCTGTGAGTGTCTTTTTCTGTGGAAATATGTTCATTGGTAGCAATCTTAGGATAACATGTATAAATGATATCATAGGATAATTGTCATACCCTTTTGACTTACTTAACCTTATATGATTATTTCTAGGCTCTACTGTAGTCCTGAAAACGGCATTGTTCATTTTTTCCACGAGGCTACTATTCCATTCTGTCCATATACCACTTCTTCTCTGTCCATTCATCTGTTTATGGACATTTTTTTTGCTTCCATGTCTTTGCTATTTCAATATTGCTGCAGTGCACATTTGACTGCCTGTGTCTTTCCGATTCTGGTAGTCTTAGGTTATAAGCCCAAGAGGTGCCCTGCCGCATCATATGGTAGCTCAATTTTTACCTTTTCAAGCAGCTCCATTCAGTTTGCGTTAGTGCTGTTACCACTTTACATCCCACCAGCAGCTAGAAGGTACACAGTTCTCTAAAACCCCTTCAGCATTTATAGTTTGTAGACATTTTGCTGATGGAAACGACTGGTGTGAGCTGAAACCTTTTTGAATTTGAATTTGCATGTGTCTAATAATTCATTCTACTGAGCTTTAGGCATGTCCTTTTTTTTCTTTTCCTTTTTTTTTAAAGAGTGAGTACAACTTCCCTCCTCTTATTGACTTCTTGAAAAATTTCTCATGTGTTGAATATTCTTGCCTATTCCCTACCCCAGGGCATTTTTCAGGGCAGGTGTCATTTAGAGCCCTGCAGTCCATGTGACTATTAAGCAACCATTAGCACTGGGTTTAAAGCTGCTGTTGTGGGAAAGAGCCACAAGGCGGCAGCATTATTACGTTCTCATCTCTTGTTACTAGGGCAACAGAATCTTCCTGGAGGTAGTGTTCCGAGGTTGTAAATTAGAGTGGAATGTGCTGGGACAAGCCCCCAGAAGTTTATGTCTCCTTACTTAGGTTTGTTTTTTAAATTTAATTTCTATTTCTTATCTGAGTAAATTTGATTAGAGTGTTTTGATTGTCTGGCTGTACAGAATCTGCTCAATGATTCCTACATATGTCTGTTCATCTTCGCATTCTGTTACCATGAATGTGATTACAGAATGTATATTTTAAAGGTATTGGTGATTATATAATTCATACAGTTTATCTGTTATATGTTTTTATACACTTAACATACATTAGTATATGTATGTTAACCCCATAGTCCTAGTTTACCCATCCTCCCACCTTTCATTTTGTCTAACCATTAGTTTATTTCATAAGTCTGTGAGTGTCTTTTTCTGTGGAAGTATGTTCATTGGTAGCTATCTTAGGATAACATGTATAAATGTTATCATAGGATATTTGTCGTACCCTTTTGAGTTACTTAACCTTATATGATTATTTCTAGGCTCAACTGTAGTCCTGAAAACGGCATTGTTCATTTTTTTCCCGAGGCTACTATTCTATTTGGTACGTATACCACTTCTTCTTTGTCCATTCATCTGTTTATGAACCTTTTTTCTGCTTCCATGTCTTGGCTATTTCAATATTGCTGCAGTGCTCATTTGCCTGCCTGTGTCTTTCCGATTCAGGTGGTCTTAGGTTATAGGCCCAAAAGGTGACCTGCCGCATCATATGGTAGCTCAATTTTTACCTTTTCAAGCAGCTCCATTCAGTTTGTGTTAGTGCTGTTACCACTTTACATCCCAGCAGCAGATAGAAGGTATACATTTCTCTAAAACCCCTTCAGCATTTATAGTTTGTAGACTTTTTGCTGATGGCCATTTGACTGGTGTGAGCTGAAACCTTTTTGGAGGTTGGATACGCATGTGGCGAATAATTCCTTATACTGATCTTTAGGCATATCCTTTTTCTTCTTTTCCTTTTTTTGTTAAAGTGTCAGTACAACTTCCCTCTTCATATTCACTTTTTGAAAAATTTCTCATGTGTTGAATTTTCTTGCGTATTCCCTACCCCAGGGCATTTTTTGAGGGCAGGTGTCATTTAGACCCCTGCAGTCGTTTTGACTATTAAGCAACCATTAGCACTGGGTTTAAAGCTGCTGTTGTGGGAAACAGCCACAAGGCGGCAGCATTATTATGTTCTCAACTCTTGTTACTATGGCAACAGAGTCTTCCTGGAGGTAGTGTTCCGAGGTTGTAAATTAGAGTGGAATGTGCTGGGACAAGCCTCCAGAAGTTTATGTCTCCTTACTTATGTTTGTTTTTTAAATTTAATTTCTATTTCTTATCGGAGTAAATTTGATTTTAGTGTTTTGATTGCCTGGCTGTACAGAATCTGCTCAATGATTCATACATATGTCTGTTCATCCTCGGGTCCTGTTACCATGTATGTGATTACAAAATGTATATTTTAAAGGTATTGGTGATTATATAATTCATACAGTTTATCTGTTATATGTTTTTATACACTTAACGTACATTAGTGTATGTATGTTAACCCCATAGTCCTAGTTAACCCATCCTCCCACCTTTCATTTTGGCTAACCATTAGTTTATTTCATAAGTCTGTGAGTGTCTTTTTCTGTGGAAATATGTTCATTGGTAGCAATCTTAGGATAACATGTATAAATGTTATCATAGGACATTTGTCGTACCCTTTTGAGTTACTTAACGTTATATGATTATTTCTAGGCTCAACTGTAGTCCTGAAAACGGCATTGTTCATTTTTTTCCCGAGGCTACTATTCTATTTGGTACGTATACCACTTCTTCTTTGTCCATTCATCTGTTTATGAACCTTTTTTCTGCTTCCATGTCTTGGCTATTTCAATATTGCTGCAGTGCTCATTTGCCTGCCTGTGTCTTTCCGATTCAGGTGGTCTTAGGTTATAGGCCCAAAAGGTGACCTGCCGCATCATATGGTAGCTCAATTTTTATCTTTTCAAGCAGCTCCATTCAGTTTGTGTTAGTGCTGTTACCACTTTACATCCCACCAGCAGCTAGAAGGTACACAGTTCTCTAAAACCCCTTCAGCATTTATAGTTTGTAGACATTTTGCCAATGGAAACGATTGGTGTGAGCTGAAACCTTTTTCCATTTGAATTTGCATGTGTCTAATAATTCATTCTACTGAGGTTTAGGCATGTCCTTTTTTTTCTTTTCCTTTTTTTTTAAAGAGTGAGTACAACTTCCCTCCTCTTATTGATTTCTTGAAAAATTTCTCATGTGTTGAATATTCTTGCCTATTCCTTACCCCAGGGCATTTTTCAGGGCAGGTGTCATTTAGAGCCCTGCAGTCCATGTGATTATTAAGCAACCATTAGCACTGGGTTTAAAGCTGCTGTTGTGGGAAAGAGCCACAAGGCGGCAGCATTATTACGTTCTCATCTCTTGTTACTAGGGCAACAGAATCTTCCTGGAGGTAGTGTTCCGAGGTTGTAAATTAGAGTGGAATGTGCTGGGACAAGCCCCCAGAAGTTTATGTCTCCTTACTTAGGTTTGTTTTTTAAATTTAATTTCTATTTCTTATCGGAGTAAATTTGATTAGAGTGTTTTGATTGTCTGGCTGTACAGAAACTGCTCAATGATTCCTACATATGTCTGTTCATCTTCGGATTCTGTTACCATGTATGTGATTACAGAATGTATATTTTAAAGGTATTGGTGATTATATAATTCATACAGTTTATCTGTTATATGTTTTTATACACTTAACATACATTAGTATATGTATGTTAACCCCATAGTCCTAATTTACCCGTCCTCCCACCTTTCATTTTGGCTAACAATTAGTTTATTTCATAACTCTGTGAGTGTCTTTTTCTGTGGAAATATGTTCATTGGTAGCAATCTTAGGATAACATGTATAAATGATATCATAGGATAATTGTCATACCCTTTTGACTTACTTAACCTTATATGATTATTTCTAGGCTCTACTGTAGTCCTGAAAACGGCATTGTTCATTTTTTCCACGAGGCTACTATTCCATTCTGTCCATATACCACTTCTTCTCTGTCCATTCATCTGTTTATGGACATTTTTTTTGCTTCCATGTCTTTGCTATTTCAATATTGCTGCAGTGCACATTTGACTGCCTGTGTCTTTCCGATTCTGGTAGTCTTAGGTTATAAGCCCAAGAGGTGCCCTGCCGCATCATATGGTAGCTCAATTTTTACCTTTTCAAGCAGCTCCATTCAGTTTGCGTTAGTGCTGTTACCACTTTACATCCCACCAGCAGCTAGAAGGTACACAGTTCTCTAAAACCCCTTCAGCATTTATAGTTTGTAGACATTTTGCTGATGGAAACGACTGGTGTGAGCTGAAACCTTTTTGAATTTGAATTTGCATGTGTCTAATAATTCATTCTACTGAGCTTTAGGCATGTCCTTTTTTTTCTTTTCCTTTTTTTTTAAAGAGTGAGTACAACTTCCCTCCTCTTATTGACTTCTTGAAAAATTTCTCATGTGTTGAATATTATTGCCTATTCCCTACCCCAGGGCATTTTTCAGGGCAGGTGTCATTTAGAGCCCTGCAGTCCATGTGACTATTAAGCAACCATTAGCACTGGGTTTAAAGCTGCTGTTGTGGGAAAGAGCCACAAGGCGGCAGCATTATTACGTTCTCATCTCTTGTTACTAGGGCAACAGAATCTTCCTGGAGGTAGTGTTCCGAGGTTGTAAATTAGAGTGGAATGTGCTGGGACAAGCCCCCAGAAGTTTATGTCTCCTTACTTAGGTTTGTTTTTTAAATTTAATTTCTATTTCTTATCTGAGTAAATTTGATTAGAGTGTTTTGATTGTCTTGCTGTACAGAATCTGCTCAATGATTCCTACATATGTCTGTTCATCTTCGCATTCTGTTACCATGAATGTGATTACAGAATGTATATTTTAAAGGTATTGGTGATTATATAATTCATACAGTTTATCTGTTATATGTTTTTATACACTTAACATACATTAGTATATGTATGTTAACCCCATAGTCCTAGTTTACCCATCCTCCCACCTTTCATTTTGTCTAACCATTAGTTTATTTCATAAGTCTGTGAGTGTCTTTTTCTGTGGAAGTATGTTCATTGGTAGCTATCTTAGGATAACATGTATAAATGTTATCATAGGATATTTGTCGTACCCTTTTGAGTTACTTAACCTTATATGATTATTTCTAGGCTCAACTGTAGTCCTGAAAACGGCATTGTTCATTTTTTTCCCGAGGCTACTATTCTATTTGGTACGTATACCACTTCTTCTTTGTCCATTCATCTGTTTATGAACCTTTTTTCTGCTTCCATGTCTTGGCTATTTCAATATTGCTGCAGTGCTCATTTGCCTGCCTGTGTCTTTCCGATTCAGGTGGTCTTAGGTTATAGGCCCAAAAGGTGACCTGCCGCATCATATGGTAGCTCAATTTTTACCTTTTCAAGCAGCTCCATTCAGTTTGCGTTAGTGCTGTTACCACTTTACATCCCAGCAGCAGATAGAAGGTATACATTTCTCTAAAACCCCTTCAGCATTTATAGTTTGTAGACTTTTTGCTGATGGCCATTTGACTGGTGTGAGCTGAAACCTTTTTGGAGGTTGGATACGCATGTGGCGAATAATTCCTTATACTGATCTTTAGGCATATCCTTTTTCTTCTTTTCCTTTTTTTGTTAAAGTGTCAGTACAACTTCCCTCTTCATATTCACTTTTTGAAAAATTTCTCATGTGTTGAATTTTCTTGCGTATTCCCTACCCCAGGGCATTTTTTGAGGGCAGGTGTCATTTAGACCCCTGCAGTCGTTTTGACTATTAAGCAACCATTAGCACTGGGTTTAAAGCTGCTGTTGTGGGAAACAGCCACAAGGCGGCAGCATTATTATGTTCTCAACTCTTGTTACTATGGCAACAGAGTCTTCCTGGAGGTAGTGTTCCGAGGTTGTAAATTAGAGTGGAATGTGCTGGGACAAGCCTCCAGAAGTTTATGTCTCCTTACTTATGTTTGTTTTTTAAATTTAATTTCTATTTCTTATCGGAGTAAATTTGATTTTAGTGTTTTGATTGCCTGGCTGTACAGAATCTGCTCAATGATTCATACATATGTCTGTTCATCCTCGGGTCCTGTTACCATGTATGTGATTACAAAATGTATATTTTAAAGGTATTGGTGATTATATAATTCATACAGTTTATCTGTTATATGTTTTTATACACTTAACATACATTAGTGTATGTATGTTAACCCCATAGTCCTAGTTAACCCATCCTCCCACCTTTCATTTTGGCTAACCATTAGTTTATTTCATAAATCTCTGAGTGTCTTTTTCTGTGGAAATATGTTCATTGGTAGCAATCTTAGGATAACATGTATAAATGTTATCATAGGATATTTGTCGTACCCTTTTGAGTTACTTAACGTTATATGATTATTTCTAGGCTCAACTGTAGTCCTGAAAACGGCATTGTTCATTTTTTTCCCGAGGCTACTATTCTATTTGGTACGTATACCACTTCTTCTTTGTCCATTCATCTGTTTATGAACCTTTTTTCTGCTTCCATGTCTTGGCTATTTCAATATTGCTGCAGTGCTCATTTGCCTGCCTGTGTCTTTCCGATTCAGGTGGTCTTAGGTTATAGGCCCAAAAGGTGACCTGCCGCATCATATGGTAGCTCAATTTTTATCTTTTCAAGCAGCTCCATTCAGTTTGTGTTAGTGCTGTTACCACTTTACATCCCACCAGCAGCTAGAAGGTACACAGTTCTCTAAAACCCCTTCAGCATTTATAGTTTGTAGACATTTTGCTGATGGAAACGATTGGTGTGAGCTGAAACCTTTTTCCATTTGAATTTGCATGTGTCTAATAATTCATTCTACTGAGGTTTAGGCATGTCCTTTTTTTTCTTTTCCTTTTTTTTTAAAGAGTGAGTACAACTTCCCTCCTCTTATTGATTTCTTGAAAAATTTCTCATGTGTTGAATATTCTTGCCTATTCCTTACCCCAGGGCATTTTTCAGGGCAGGTGTCATTTAGAGCCCTGCAGTCCATGTGATTATTAAGCAACCATTAGCACTGGGTTTAAAGCTGCTGTTGTGGGAAAGAGCCACAAGGCGGCAGCATTATTACGTTCTCATCTCTTGTTACTAGGGCAACAGAATCTTCCTGGAGGTAGTGTTCCGAGGTTGTAAATTAGAGTGGAATGTGCTGGGACAAGCCCCCAGAAGTTTATGTCTCCTTACTTAGGTTTGTTTTTTAAATTTAATTTCTATTTCTTATCGGAGTAAATTTGATTAGAGTGTTTTGATTGTCTGGCTGTACAGAAACTGCTCAATGATTCCTACATATGTCTGTTCATCTTCGGATTCTGTTACCATGTATGTGATTACAGAATGTATATTTTAAAGGTATTGGTGATTATATAATTCATACAGTTTATCTGTTATATGTTTTTATACACTTAACATACATTAGTATATGTATGTTAACCCCATAGTCCTAATTTACCCGTCCTCCCACCTTTCATTTTGGCTAACAATTAGTTTATTTCATAAGTCTGTGAGTGTCTTTTTCTGTGGAAATATGTTCATTGGTAGCAATCTTAGGATAACATGTATAAATGATATCATAGGATAATTGTCATACCCTTTTGACTTACTTAACCTTATATGATTATTTCTAGGCTCTACTGTAGTCCTGAAAACGGCATTGTTCATTTTTTCCCCGAGGCTACTATTCCATTCTGTCCATATACCACTTCTTCTCTGTCCATTCATCTGTTTATGGACATTTTTTTTGCTTCCATGTCTTTGCTATTTCAATATTGCTGCAGTGCACATTTGACTGCCTGTGTCTTTCCGATTCTGGTAGTCTTAGGTTATAAGCCCAAGAGGTGCCCTGCCGCATCATATGGTAGCTCAATTTTTACCTTTTCAAGCAACTCCATTCAGTTTGCGTTAGTGCTGTTACCACTTTACATCCCACCAGCAGCTAGAAGGTACACAGTTCTCTAAAACCCCTTCAGCATTTATAGTTTATAGACATTTTGCTGATGGAAATGACTGGTGTGAGCTGAAACCTTTTTGAATTTGAATTTGCATGTGTCTAATAATTCCTTATACTGAGCTTTAGGCATGTCCTTTTTTTTCTTTTCCTTTTTTTTTAAAGAGTGAGTACAACTTCCCTCCTCTTATTGACTTCTTGAAAAATTTCTCATGTGTTGAATTTTCTTGCCTATTCCCTACCCCAGGGCATTTTTCAGGGCAGGTGTCATTTAGAGCCCTGCAGTCCTTGTGACTATTAAGCAACCATTAGCACTGGGTTTAATGTTGCTGTTGTGGGAAACAGCCACAAGGCGGCAGCATTATTACGTTCTCATCTCTTGTTACTAGGGCAACAGAATCTTCCTGGAAGTAGTGTTCCGTGGTTGTAAATTAGAGTGGAATGTGCTGGGACGAGCCCCCAGAAGTTTATGTCTCCTTACTTATGTTTGTTTATTAAATTTAATTCTATTTCTTTTTGGAGTAAATTTGATTAGAGTTTTTTGATTGTCTGGCTGTACAGAATCTGCTCAATGATTCCTACATATGTCTGTTCATCTTCGGATTCTGTTACCATGTATGTGAATACAGAATGTATATTTTAAAGGTATTGGTGATTATATAATTCATATAGTTTATCTGTTATATGTTTATATGCATGTAACATACATTAGTATATTTATGTTAATCCCATAGTCCTAATTTACCCATCCTCCCCCCTTTCATTTTGGCTAACCATTAGTTTATTTCATAAGTCTGTGAGTGTCTTTTTCTGTGGAAATATGTTCATTGGTAGCAATCTTAGGATAACATGTATAAATGATATCATAGGATATTTGTCATACCCTTTTGACTTACTTAACCTTATATTATTATTTCTAGGCTCTACTGTAGTCCTGAAAACGGCATTGTTCATTTTCTTCCCGAGGCTACTATTCCATTCTGTCCATATACCACTTCTTCTCTGTCCATTCATCTGTTTATGGACCTTTTTTTGCTTCCATGTCTTGGCTATTTCAGTATTGCTGCAGTGCACATTTGACTGCCTGTGTCTTTCCGATTCTGGTGGTCTTAGGTTATAAGCCCGAGAGGTGCCCTGCCGCATCATATGGTAGCTCAATTTCTACCTTTTCAAGCGGCTCCATTCAGTTTGCGTTAGTGCTGTTACCACTTTACATCCCAGCAGCAGATAGAAGGTACACATTTCTCTAAAACACCTTCAGCATTTATAGTTTGTAGACTTTTGCTGATGGCCATTTGACTGTTGTGAGCTGAAACCTTTATGGAGGTTGGATACGCATGTGGCGAATAATTCCTTATACTGATCTTTAGGCATATCCTTTTTCTTCTTTTCCTTTTTTTGTTAAAGTGTGAGTACAACTTCCCTCTTCATATTCCCTTTTTGAAAAATTTCTCATGTGTTGAATTTTCTTGCCTATTCCCTACCCAAGGGCACTTTTTGAGGGCAGGTGTCATTTAGACCCCTGCAGTCATTGTGACTATTAAGCAACCATTAGCACTGGGTTTAAAGCTGCTGTTGTGGGAAACAGCCACAAGGCGGCAGCATTATTACGTTCTCAACTCTTGTTACTAGGGCAACAGAATCTTCCTGGAGGTAGTGTTCTGAGGTTGTAAATTAGAGTGGAATGTGCTGGGACAAGCCCCCAGAAGTTTATGTCTCCTTACTTATGTTTGTTTTTTAAATTTCATTTCTATTTCTTATCAGCGTAAATTTGATTAGAGTGTTTTGATTGCCTGGCTGTACAGGATCTGCTCAATGATTCATACATATGTCTGTTCATCTTCGGGTCCTGTTACCATGTATGTGATTACAAAATGTATATTTTAAAGGTATTGGTGATTATATAATTCATACAGTTTATCTGTTATATGTTGTTATACACTTAACATACATTAGTATATGTATGTTAACCCCATAGTCCTAATTTACCCATCCTCCCACCTTTCATTTTGCTAACCATTAGTTTATTTCATAAGTCTGTGAGTGTCTTTTTCTGTGGAAATATGTTCATTGGTAGCAATCTTAGGATAACATGTATAAATATTATCATAGGATCTTTGTCGTACCCTTTTGAGTTAGTTAACCTTATATGATTATTTCTAGGCTCAACTGTAGTCCTGAAAACGGCGTTGTTCATTTTTTTCCCCAGGCTACTATTCTATTTGGTACGTATACTACTTCTTCTTTGTCCATTCATCTGTTTATGAACCTTTTTTCTGCTTCCATGTCTTGGCTATTTCAATATTGCTGCAGTGCTCATTTGCCTGCCTGTGTCTTTCCGATTCAGGTGGTCTTAGGTTATAGGCCCAAAGGGTGACCTGCTGCATCATATGGTAGCTCAATTTTTACCTTGTCAAGAAGCTCCATTCAGTTTGCGTTAGTGCTGTTACCACTTTACATCCCACCAGCAGCTAGAAGGTACACAGTTCTCTAAAACCCCTTCAGCATTTATAGTTTATAGACATTTTGCTGATGGAAATGACTGGTGTGAGCTGAAACCTTTTTGAATTTGAATTTGCATGTGTCTAATAATTCCTTATACTGAGCTTTAGGCATGTCCTTTTTTTTCTTTTCCTTTTTTTTAAAGAGTGAGTACAACTTCCCTCCTCTTATTGACTTCTTGAAAAATTTCTCATGTGTTGAATTATCTTGCCTATTCCCTGCCCCAGGGCATTTTTCAGGGCAGGTGTCATTTAGAGCCCTGCAGTCCTTGTGACTATTAAGCAACTATTAGTACTGGGTTTAAAGCTGCTGTTGTGGGAAACAGCCACAAGGCCGCAGCATTATTACGTTCTCAACTCTTGTTACTACGGCAACAGAGTCTTCCTGGAGGTAGTGTTCCGAGGTTGTAAATTAGAGTGGAATGTGCTGGGACAAGCCCCCAGAAGTTTATGTCTCCTTACTTAGGTTTGTTTTTTAAATTTAATTTCTATTTCTTATCAGAGTAAATTTGATTAGAGTGTTTTGATTGCCTGGCTGTACAGAATCTGCTCAATGATTCCTACATATGTCTGTTCATCTTCGGGTCCTGTTACCATGTATGTGATTACAAAATGTATATTTTAAAGGTATTGGTGATTATATAATTCATACAGTTTATCTGTTATATGTTTTTATACACTTAACATACATTAGTATATGTATGTTAACCCCATAGTCCTAATTTACCCATCCTCCCACCTTTCATTTTGGCTAACCATTAGTTTATTTGATAAGTCTGTGAGTGTCTTTTTCTGTGGAAATATGTTCATTGGTAGCAATCTTAGGATAACATGTATAAATGTTTTCATAGGATATTTGTCGTACCCTTTTGAGTTACTTAACCTTATATGATTATTTCTAGGCTCCACTGTAGTCCTGAAAACGGCATTGTTCATTTTTTTCCCGAGGCTACTATTCTATTTGGTACGTATACCACTTCTTCTTTGTCCATTCATCTGTTTATGAACCTTTTTTCTGCTTCCATGTCTTGGCTATTTCAATATTGCTGCAGTGCTCATTTGCCTGCCTGTGTCTTTCCGATTCAGGTGGTCTTAGGTTATAGGCCCAAAAGGTGACCTGCCGCATCATATGGTAGCTCAATTTTTATCTTTTCAAGCAGTTCCATTCAGTTTGCGTTAGTGCTGTTACCACTTTACATCCCACCAGCAGCTAGAAGGTACACAGTTCTCTAAAACCCCTTCAGCATTTATAGTTTGTAGACATTTTGCTGATGGAAACGACTGGTGTGAGCTGAAACCTTTTTGAATTTGAATTTGCATGTGTCTAATAATTCATTCTACTGAGCTTTAGGCATGTCCTTTTTTTTCTTTTCCTTTTTTTTTAAAGAGTGAGTACAACTTCCCTCCTCTTATTGACTTCTTGAAAAATTTCTCATGTGTTGAATATTCTTGCCTATTCCCTACCCCAGGGCATTTTTCAGGGCAGGTGTCATTTAGAGCCCTGCAGTCCATGTGACTATTAAGCAACCATTAGCACTGGGTTTAAAGCTGCTGTTGTGGGAAAGAGCCACAAGGCGGCAGCATTATTACGTTCTCATCTCTTGTTACTAGGGCAACAGAATCTTCCTGGAGGTAGTGTTCCGAGGTTGTAAATTAGAGTGGAATGTGCTGGGACAAGCCCCCAGAAGTTTATGTCTCCTTACTTAGGTTTGTTTTTTAAATTTAATTTCTATTTCTTATCGGAGTAAATTTGATTAGAGTGTTTTGATTGTCTGGCTGTACAGAAACTGCTCAATGATTCCTACATATGTCTGTTCATCTTCGGATTCTGTTACCATGTATGTGATTACAGAATGTATATTTTAAAGGTATTGGTGATTATATAATTCATACAGTTTATCTGTTATATGTTTTTATACACTTAACATACATTAGTATATGTATGTTAACCCCATAGTCCTAGTTTACCCATCCTCCCACCTTTCATTTTGTCTAACCATTAGTTTATTTCATAAGTCTGTGAGTGTCTTTTTCTGTGGAAATATGTTCATTGGTAGCTATCTTAGGATAACATGTATAAATGTTATCATAGGATATTTGTCGTACCCTTTTGAGTTACTTAACCTTATATGATTATTTCTAGGCTCAACTGTAGTCCTGAAAACGGCATTGTTCATTTTTTTCCCGAGGCTACTATTCTATTTGGTACGTATACCACTTCTTCTTTGTCCATTCATCTTTTTATGAACCTTTTTTCTGCTTCCATGTCTTGGCTATTTCAATATTGCTGCAGTGCTCATTTGCCTGCCTGTGTCTTTCCGATTCAGGTGGTCTTAGGTTATAGGCCCAAAAGGTGACCTGCCGCATCATATGGTAGCTCAATTTTTACCTTTTCAAGCAGCTCCATTCAGTTTGTGTTAGTGCTGTTACCACTTTACATCCCACCAGCAGCTAGAAGGTACACAGTTCTCTAAAACCCCTTCAGCATTTATAGTTTGTAGACATTTTGCCAATGGAAACGATTGGTGTGAGCTGAAACCTTTTTCCATTTGAATTTGCATGTGTCTAATAATTCATTCTACTGAGCTTTAGGCATGTCCTTTTTTTTCTTTTCCTTTTTTTTTAAAGAGTGAGTACAACTTCCCTCCTCTTATTGATTTCTTGAAAAATTTCTCATGTGTTGAATATTCTTGCCTATTCCTTACCCCAGGGCATTTTTCAGGGCAGGTGTCATTTATAGCCCTCCAGTCCATGTGATTATGAAGCAACCATTAGCACTGGGTTTAAAGCTGCTGTTGTGGGAAAGAGCCACAAGGCGGCAGCATTATTACGTTCTCATCTCTTGTTACTAGGGCAACAGAATCTTCCTGGAGGTAGTGTTCCGAGGTTGTAAATTAGAGTGGAATGTGCTGGGACAAGCCCCCAGAAATTTATGTCTCCTTACTTAGGTTTGTTTTTTAAATTTAATTTCTATTTCTTATCGGAGTAAATTTGATTAGAGTGTTTTGATTGTCTGGCTGTACAGAAACTGCTCAATGATTCCTACATATGTCTGTTCATCTTCGGATTCTGTTACCATGTATGTGATTACAGAATGTATATTTTAAAGGTATTGGTGATTATATAATTCATACAGTTTATCTGTTATATGTTTTTATACACTTAACATACATTAGTATATGTATGTTAACCCCATAGTCCTAATTTACCCGTCCTCCCACCTTTCATTTTGGCTAACAATTAGTTTATTTCATAAGTCTGTGAGTGTCTTTTTCTGTGGAAATATGTTCATTGGTAGCAATCTTAGGATAACATGTATAAATGATATCATAGGATAATTGTCATACCCTTTTGACTTACTTAACCTTATATGATTATTTCTAGGCTCTACTGTAGTCCTGAAAACGGCATTGTTCATTTTTTCCCCGAGGCTACTATTCCATTCTGTCCATATACCACTTCTTCTCTGTCCATTCATCTGTTTATGGACATTTTTTTTGCTTCCATGTCTTTGCTATTTCAATATTGCTGCAGTGCACATTTGACTGCCTGTGTCTTTCCGATTCTGGTAGTCTTAGGTTATAAGCCCAAGAGGTGCCCTGCCGCATCATATGGTACCTCAATTTTTACCTTTTCAAGCAGCTCCATTCAGTTTGCGTTAGTGCTGTTACCACTTTATATCCCACCAGCAGCTAGAAGGTACACAGTTCTCTAAAACCCCTTCAGCATTTATAGTTTGTAGACATTTTGCTGATGGAAACGACTGGTGTGAGCTGAAACCTTTTTGAATTTGAATTTGCATGTGTCTAATAATTCATTCTACTGAGCTTTAGGCATGTCCTTTTTTTTCTTTTCCTTTTTTTTTAAAGAGTGAGTACAACTTCCCTCCTCTTATTGACTTCTTGAAAAATTTCTCATGTGTTGAATATTATTGCCTATTCCCTACCCCAGGGCATTTTTCAGGGCAGGTGTCATTTAGAGCCCTGCAGTCCATGTGACTATTAAGCAACCATTAGCACTGGGTTTAAAGCTGCTGTTGTGGGAAAGAGCCACAAGGCGGCAGCATTATTACGTTCTCATCTCTTGTTACTAGGGCAACAGAATCTTCCTGGAGGTAGTGTTCCGAGGTTGTAAATTAGAGTGGAATGTGCTGGGACAAGCCCCCAGAAGTTTATGTCTCCTTACTTAGGTTTGTTTTTTAAATTTAATTTCTGTTTTTTATCTGAGTAAATTTGATTAGAGTGTTTTGATTGTCTGGCTGTACAGAAACTGCTCAGTGATTCCTACATATGTCTGTTCATCTTCGGATTCTGTTACCATGTATGTGATTACAGAATGTATATTTTAAAGGTATTGGTGATTATATAATTCATAGAGTTTATCTGTTATATGTTTTTATACACTTAACATACATTAGTATATGTATGTTAACCCCATAGTCCTAGTTTACCCATCCTCCCACCTTTCATTTTGTCTAACCATTAGTTTATTTCATAAGTCTGTGAGTGTCTTTTTCTGTGGAAATATGTTCATTGGTAGCTATCTTAGGATAACATGTATAAATGTTATCATAGGATATTTGTCGTACCCTTTTGAGTTACTTAACCTTATATGATTATTTCTAGGCTCAACTGTAGTCCTGAAAACGGCATTGTTCATTTTTTTCCCGAGGCTACTATTCTATTTGGTACGTATACCACTTCTTCTTTGTCCATTCATCTGTTTATGAACCTTTTTTCTGCTTCCATGTCTTGGCTATTTCAATATTGCTGCAGTGCTCATTTGCCTGCCTGTGTCTTTCTGATTCAGGTGGTCTTAGGTTATAGGCCCAAAAGGTGACCTGCCGCATCATATGGTAGCTCAATTTTTACCTTTTCAAGCAGCTCCATTCAGTTTGCGTTAGTGCTGTTACCACTTTACATCCCAGCAGCAGATAGAAGGTATACATTTCTCTAAAACCCCTTCAGCATTTATAGTTTGTAGACTTTTTGCTGATGGCCATTTGACTGGTGTGAGCTGAAACCTTTTTGGAGGTTGGATACGCATGTGGCGAATAATTCCTTATACTGATCTTTAGGCATATCCTTTTTCTTCTTTTCCTTTTTTTGTTAAAGTGTCATTACAACTTCCCTCTTCATATTCACTTTTTGAAAAATTTCTCATGTGTTGAATTTTCTTGCGTATTCCCTACCCCAGGGCATTTTTTGAGGGCAGGTGTCATTTAGACCCCTGCAGTCGTTTTGACTATTAAGCAACCATTAGCACTGGGTTTAAAGCTGCTGTTGTGGGAAACAGCCACAAGGCGGCAGCATTATTACGTTCTCAACTCTTGTTACTATGGCAACAGAGTCTTCCTGGAGGTAGTGTTCCGAGCTTGTAAATTAGAGTGGAATGTGCTGGGACAAGCCTCCAGAAGTTTATGTCTCCTTACTTATGTTTGTTTTTTAAATTTAATTTCTATTTCTTATCGGAGTAAATTTGATTTTAGTGTTTTGATTGCCTGGCTGTACAGAATCTGCTCAATGATTCATACATATGTCTGTTCATCCTCGGGTCCTGTTACCATGTATGTGATTACAAAATGTATATTTTAAAGGTATTGGTGATTATATAATTCATACAGTTTATCTGTTATATGTTTTTATACACTTAACATACATTAGTATATGTATGTTAACCCCATAGTCCTAGTTAACCCATCCTCCCACCTTTCATTTTGGCTAACCATTAGTTTATTTGATAAGTCTGTGAGTGTCTTTTTCTGTGGAAATATGTTCATTGGTAGCAATCTTAGGATAACATGTATAAATGTTATCATAGGATAATTGTCGTACCCTTTTGAGTTACTTAACGTTATATGATTATTTCTAGGCTCAACTGTAGTCCTGAAAACGGCATTGTTCATTTTTTTCCCGAGGCTACTATTCTATTTGGTACGTATACCACTTCTTCTTTGTCCATTCATCTGTTTATGAACCTTTTTTCTGCTTCCATGTCTTGGCTATTTCAATATTGCTGCAGTGTTCATTTGCCTGCCTGTGTCTTTCCGATTCAGGTGGTCTTAGGTTATAGGCCCAAAAGGTGACCTGCCGCATCATATGGTAGCTCAATTTTTATCTTTTCAAGCAGCTCCATTCAGTTTGTGTTAGTGCTGTTACCACTTTACATCCCACCAGCAGCTAGAAGGTACACAGTTCTCTAAAACCCCTTCAGCATTTATAGTTTGTAGACATTTTGCTGATGGAAACGATTGGTGTGAGCTGAAACCTTTTTCCATTTGAATTTGCATGTGTCTAATAATTCATTCTACTGAGGTTTAGGCATGTCCTTTTTTTTCTTTTCCTTTTTTTTTAAAGAGTGAGTACAACTTCCCTCCTCTTATTGATTTCTTGAAAAATTTCTCATGTGTTGAATATTCTTGCCTATTCCTTACCCCAGGGCATTTTTCAGGGCAGGTGTCATTTAGAGCCCTGCAGTCCATGTGATTATTAAGCAACCATTAGCACTGGGTTTAAAGCTGCTGTTGTGGGAAAGAGCCACAAGGCGGCAGCATTATTACGTTCTCATCTCTTGTTACTAGGGCAACAGAATCTTCCTGGAGGTAGTGTTCCGAGGTTGTAAATTAGAGTGGAATGTGCTGGGACAAGCCCCCAGAAGTTTATGTCTCCTTACTTAGGTTTGTTTTTTAAATTTAATTTCTATTTCTTATCGGAGTAAATTTGATTAGAGTGTTTTGATTGTCTGGCTGTACAGAAACTGCTCAATGATTCCTACATATGTCTGTTCATCTTCGGATTCTGTTACCATGTATGTGATTACAGAATGTATATTTTAAAGGTATTGGTGATTATATAATTCATACAGTTTATCTGTTATATGTTTTTATACACTTAACATACATTAGTATATGTATGTTAACCCCATAGTCCTAATTTACCCGTCCTCCCACCTTTCATTTTGGCTAACAATTAGTTTATTTCATAAGTCTGTGAGTGTCTTTTTCTGTGGAAATATGTTCATTGGTAGCAATCTTAGGATAACATGTATAAATGATATCATAGGATAATTGTCATACCCTTTTGACTTACTTGACCTTATATGATTATTTCTAGGCTCTACTGTAGTCCTGAAAACGGCATTGTTCATTTTTTCCCCGAGGCTACTATTGCATTCTGTCCATATACCACTTCTTATCTGTCCATTCATCTGTTTATGGACATTTTTTTTGCTTCCATGTCTTTGCTATTTCCATATTGCTGCAGTGCACATTTGACTGCCTGTGTCTTTCCGATTCCGGTAGTCTTAGGTTATAAGCCCAAGAGGTGCCCTGCCGCATCATATGGTAGCTCAATTTTTACCTTTTCAAGCAGCTCCATTCAGTTTGCGTTAGTGCTGTTACCACTTTACATCCCACCAGCAGCTAGAAGGTACACAGTTCTCTAAAACCCCTTCAGCATTTATAGTTTATAGACATTTTGCTGATGGAAATGACTGGTGTGAGCTGAAACCTTTTTGAATTTGAATTTGCATGTGTCAAATAATTCCTTATACTGAGCTTTAGGCATATCCTTTTTTTTCTTTTCCTTTTTTTTTAAAGAGTGAGTACAACTTCCCTCCTCTTATTGACTTCTTGAAAAATTTCTCATGTGTTGAATTTTCTTGCCTATTCCCTACCCCAGGGCATTTTTCAGGGCAGGTGTCATTTAGAGCCCTGCAGTCCTTGTGACTATTAAGCAACCATTAGCACTGGGTTTAATGTTGCTGTTGTGGGAAACAGCCACAAGGCGGCAGCATTATTACGTTCTCATCTCTTGTTACTAGGGCAACAGAATCTTCCTGGAAGTAGTGTTCCGTGGTTGTAAATTAGAGTGGAATGTGCTGGGACGAGCCCCCAGATGTTTATGTCTCCTTACTTATGTTTGTTTATTAAATTTAATTCTATTTCTTTTTGGAGTAAATTTGATTAGAGTTTTTTGATTGTCTGGCTGTACAGAATCTGCTCAATGATTCCTACATATGTCTGTTCATCTTCGGATTCTGTTACCATGTATGTGAATACAGAATGTATATTTTAAAGGTATTGGTGATTATATAATTCATATAGTTTATCTGTTATATGTTTATATGCATGTAACATACATTAGTATATTTATGTTAATCCCATAGTCCTAATTTACCCATCCTCCCCCCTTTCATTTTGGCTAACCATTAGTTTATTTCATAAGTCTGTGAGTGTCTTTTTCTGTGGAAATATGTTCATTGGTAGCAATCTTAGGATAACATGTATAAATGATATCATAGGATATTTGTCATACCCTTTTGACTTACTTAACCTTATATTATTATTTCTAGGCTCCACTGTAGTCCTGAAAACAGCATTGTTCATTTTTTTCCCGAGGCTACTATTCCATTCTGTCCATATACCACTTCTTCTCTGTCCATTCATCTGTTTATGGACCTTTTTTTGCTTCCATGTCTTGGCTATTTCAGTATTGCTGCAGTGCACATTTGACTGCCTGTGTCTTTCCGATTCTGGTGGTCTTAGGTTATAAGCCCGAGAGGTGCCCTGCCGCATCATATGGTAGCTCAATTTCTACCTTTTCAAGGGGCTCCATTCAGTTTGCGTTAGTGCTGTTACCACTTTACATCCCAGCAGCAGATAGAAGGTACACATTTCTCTAAAACACCTTCAGCATTTATAGTTTGTAGACTTTTGCTGATGGCCATTTGACTGTTGTGAGCTGAAACCTTTATGGAGGTTGGATACGCATGTGGCGAATAATTCCTTATACT
This sequence comes from Balaenoptera borealis, assembly GCF_965194805.1. NCBI lineage: Eukaryota > Metazoa > Chordata > Mammalia > Artiodactyla > Balaenopteridae > Balaenoptera > Balaenoptera borealis. The sequence goes on from NW_028123592.1 coordinate 55,247, forward strand.
GATCTTTAGGCATATCCTTTTTCTTCTTTTCCTTTTTTTGTTAAAGTGTGAGTACAACTTCCCTCTTCATATTCACTTTTTGAAAAATTTCTCATGTGTTGAATTTTCTTGCCTATTCCCTACCCAAGGGCACTTTTTGAGGGCAGGTGTCATTTAGACCCCTGCAGTCGTTGTGACTATTAAGCAACCATTAGCACTGGGTTTAAAGCTGCTGTTGTGGGAAACAGCCACAAGGCGGCAGCATTATTACGTTCTCAACTCTTGTTACTAGGGCAACAGAATCTTCCTGGAGGTAGTGTTCTGAGGTTGTAAATTAGAGTGGAATGTGCTGGGACAAGCCCCCAGAAGTTTATGTCTCCTTACTTATGTTTGTTTTTTAAATTTCATTTCTATTTCTTATCAGCGTAAATTTGATTAGAGTGTTTTGATTGCCTGGCTGTACAGGATCTGCTCAATGATTCATACATATGTCTGTTCATCTTCGGGTCCTGTTACCATGTATGTGATTACAAAATGTATATTTTAAAGGTATTGGTGATTATATAATTCATACAGTTTATCTGTTATATGTTGTTATACACTTAACATACATTAGTATATGTATGTTAACCCCATAGTCCTAATTTACCCATCCTCCCACCTTTCATTTTGCTAACCATTAGTTTATTTCATAAGTCTGTGAGTGTCTTTTTCTGTGGAAATATGTTCATTGGTAGCAATCTTAGGATAACATGTATAAATATTATCATAGGATATTTGTCGTACCCTTTTGAGTTAGTTAACCTTATATGATTATTTCTAGGCTCAACTGTAGTCCTGAAAACGGCATTGTTCATTTTTTTCCCCAGGCTACTATTCTATTTGGTACGTATACTACTTCTTCTTTGTCCATTCATCTGTTTATGAACCTTTTTTCTGCTTCCATGTCTTGGCTATTTCAATATTGCTGCAGTGCTCATTTGCCTGCCTGTGTCTTTCCGATTCAGGTGGTCTTAGGTTATAGGCCCAAAGGGTGACCTGCTGCATCATATGGTAGCTCAATTTTTACCTTGTCAAGAAGCTCCACTCAGTTTGCGTTAGTGCTGTTACCACTTTACATCCCACCAGCAGCTAGAAGGTACACAGTTCTCTAAAACCCCTTCAGCATTTATAGTTTATAGACATTTTGCTGATGGAAATGACTGGTGTGAGCTGAAACCTTTTTGAATTTGAATTTGCATGTGTCTAATAATTCCTTATACTGAGCTTTAGGCATGTCCTTTTTTTTCTTTTCCTTTTTTTTAAAGAGTGAGTACAACTTCCCTCCTCTTATTGACTTCTTGAAAAATTTCTCATGTGTTGAATTTTCTTGCCTATTCCCTACCCCAGGCCATTTTTCAGGGCAGGTGTCATTTAGAGCCCTGCAGTCCTTGTGACTATTAAGCAACTATTAGTACTGGGTTTAAAGCTGCTGTTGTGGGAAACAGCCACAAGGCCGCAGCATTATTACGTTCTCAACTCTTGTTACTACGGCAACAGAGTCTTCCTGGAGGTAGTGTTCCGAGGTTGTAAATTAGAGTGGAATGTGCTGGGACAAGCCCCCAGAAGTTTATGTCTCCTTACTTATGTTTGTTTTTTAAATTTAATTTCTATTTCTTATCAGAGTAAATTTGATTAGAGTGTTTTGATTGCCTGGCTGTACAGAATCTGCTCAATGATTCATACATATGTCTGTTCATCTTCGGGTCCTCTTACCATGTATGTGATTACAAAATGTATATTTTAAAGGTATTGGTGATTATATAATTCATACAGTTTATCTGTTATATGTTTTTATACACTTAACATACATTAGTATATGTATGTTAACCCCATAGTCCTAATTTACCCATCCTCCCACCTTTCATTTTGGCTAACCATTAGTTTATTTGATAAGTCTGTGAGTGTCTTTTTCTGTGGAAATATGTTCATTGGTAGCAATCTTAGGATAACATGTATAAATGTTTTCATAGGATATTTGTCGTACCCTTTTGAGTTACTTAACCTTATATGATTATTTCTAGGCTCCACTGTAGTCCTGAAAACGGCATTGTTCATTTTTTTCCCGAGGCTACTATTCTATTTGGTACGTATACCACTTCTTCTTTGTCCATTCATCTGTTTATGAACCTTTTTTCTGCTTCCATGTCTTGGCTATTTCAATATTGCTGCAGTGCTCATTTGCCTGCCTGTGTCTTTCCGATTCAGGTGGTCTTAGGTTATAGGCCCAAAAGGTGACCTGCCGCATCATATGGTAGCTCAATTTTTATCTTTTCAAGCAGCTCCATTCAGTTTGCTTTAGTGCTGTTACCACTTTACATCCCACCAGCAGCTAGAAGGTACACAGTTCTCTAAAACCCCTTCAGCATTTATAGTTTGTAGACATTTTGCTGATGGAAATGACTGGTGTGAGCTGAAACCTTTTTGAATTTGAATTTGCATGTGTCTAATAATTCATTCTACTGAGCTTTAGGCATGTCCTTTTTTTTCTTTTCCTTTTTTTTTAAAGAGTGAGTACAACTTCCCTCCTCTTATTGACTTCTTGAAAAATTTCTCATGTGTTGAATATTCTTGCCTATTCCCTACCCCAGGGCATTTTTCAGGGCAGGTGTCATTTAGAGCCCTGCAGTCCATGTGACTATTAAGCAACCATTAGCACTGGGTTTAAAGCTGCTGTTGTGGGAAAGAGCCACAAGGCGGCAGCATTATTACGTTCTCATCTCTTGTTACTAGGGCAACAGAATCTTCCTGGAGGTAGTGTTCCGAGGTTGTAAATTAGAGTGGAATGTGCTGGGACAAGCCCCCAGAAGTTTATGTCTCCTTACTTAGGTTTGTTTTTTAAATTTAATTTCTATTTCTTATCGGAGTAAATTTGATTAGAGTGTTTTGATTGTCTGGCTGTACAGAAACTGCTCAATGATTCCTACATATGTCTGTTCATCTTCGGATTCTGTTACCATGTATGTGATTACAGAATGTATATTTTAAAGGTATTGGTGATTATATAATTCATACAGTTTATCTGTTATATGTTTTTATACACTTAACATACATTAGTATATGTATGTTAACCCCATAGTCCTAGTTTACCCATCCTCCCACCTTTCATTTTGTCTAACCATTAGTTTATTTCATAAGTCTGTGAGTGTCTTTTTCTGTGGAAATATGTTCATTGGTAGCTATCTTAGGATAACATGTATAAATGTTATCATAGGATATTTGTCGTACCCTTTTGAGTTACTTAACCTTATATGATTATTTCTAGGCTCAACTGTAGTCCTGAAAACGGCATTGTTCATTTTTTTCCCGAGGCTACTATTCTATTTGGTACGTATACCACTTCTTCTTTGTCCATTCATCTGTTTATGGACATTTTTTTTGCTTCCATGTCTTTGCTATTTCAGTATTGCTGCAGTGCACATTTGACTGCCTGTGTCTTTCCGATTCTGGTAGTCTTAGGTTATAAGCCGAAGAGGTGCCCTGCCGCATCATATGGTAGCTCAATTTTTACCTTTTCAAGCAGCTCCATTCAGTTTGCGTTAGTGCTGTTACCACTTTACATCCCACCAGCAGCTAGAAGGTACACAGTTCTCTAAAACCCCTTCAGCATTTATAGTTTATAGACATTTTGCTGATGGAAATGACTGGTGTGAGCTGAAACCTTGTTGAATTTGCATTTGCATGTGTCTAATAATTCCTTATACTGAGCTTTAGGCATGTCCTTTTTTTTCTTTTCCTTTTTTTTTAAAGAGTGAGTACAACTTCCCTCCTCTTATTGACTTCTTGAAAAATTTCTCATGTGTTGAATTTTCTTGCCTATTCCCTACCCCAGGGCATTTTTCAGGGCAGGTGTCATTTAGAGCCCTGCAGTCCTTGTGACTATTAAGCAACCATTAGCACTGGGTTTAATGCTGCTGTTGTGGGAAACAGCCACAAGGCGGCAGCATTATTACGTTCTCATCTCTTGTTACTAGGGCAACAGAATCTTCCTGGAGGTAGTGTTCCGTGGTTGTAAATTAGAGTGGAATGTGCTGGGACGAGCCCCCAGAAGTTTATGTCTCCTTACTTATGTTTGTTTTTTAAATTTAATACTATTTCTTTTTGGAGTAAATTTGATTAGAGTTTTTTGATTGTCTGGCTGTACAGAATCTGCTCAATGATTCCTACATATGTCTGTTCATCTTCGGATTCTGTTACCATGTATGTGAATACAGAATGTATATTTTAAAGGTATTGGTGATTATATAATTCATATAGTTTATCTGTTATATGTTTATATGCATGTAACATACATTAGTATATTTATGTTAATCCCATAGTCCTAATTTACCCATCCTCCCCCCTTTCATTTTGGCTAACCATTAGTTTATTTCATAAGTCTGTGAGTGTCTTTTTCTGTGGAAATATGTTCATTGGTAGCAATCTTAGGATAACATGTACAAATGATATCATAGGATATTTGTCATACCCTTTTGACTTACTTAACCTTATATTATTATTTCTAGGCTCTACTGTAGTCCTGAAAACCGCATTGTTCATTTTTTTCCCGAGGCTACTATTCCATTCTGTCCATATACCACTTCTTCTCTGTCCATTCATCTGTTTATGGACCCTTTTTTGCTTCCATGTCTTGGCTATTTCAGTATTGCTGCAGTGCACATTTGACTGCCTGTGTCTTTCCGATTCTGGTGGTCTTAGGTTATAAGCCCGAGAGGTGCCCTGCCACATCATATGGTAGCTCAATTTCTACCTTTTCAAGCGGCTCCATTCAGTTTGCGTTAGTGCTGTTACCACTTTACATCCCAGCAGCAGATAGAAGGTACACATTTCTCTAAAACACCTTCAGCATTTATAGTTTGTAGACTTTTGCTGATGGCCATTTGACTGTTGTGAGCTGAAACCTTTATGGAGGTTGGATACGCATGTGGCGAATAATTCCTTATACTGATCTTTAGGCATATCCTTTTTCTTCTTTTCCTTTTTTTGTTAAAGTGTGAGTACAACTTCCCTCTTCATATTCACTTTTTGAAAAATTTCTCATGTGTTGAATTTTCTTGCCTATTCCCTACCCAAGGGCACTTTTTGAGGGCAGGTGTCATTTAGACCCCTGCAGTCGTTGTGACTATTAAGCAACCATTAGCACTGGGTTTAAAGCTGCTGTTGTGGGAAACAGCCACAAGGCGTCAGCATTATTACTTTCTCAACTCTTGTTACTAGGGCAACAGAATATTCCTGGAGGTAGTGTTCTGAGGTTGTAAATTAGAGTGGAATGTGCTGGGACAAGCCCCCAGAAGTTTATGTCTCCTTAATTATGTTTGTTTTTAAATTTCATTTCTATTTCTTATCAGTGTAAATTTGATTAGAGTGTTTTGATTGCCCGGCTGTACAGGATCTGCTCAATGATTCATACATATGTCTGTTCATCTTCGGGTCCTGTTACCATGTATGTGATTACAAAATGTATATTTTAAAGGTATTGGTGATTATATAATTCATACAGTTTATCTGTTATATGTTTTTATACACTTAACATACATTAGTATATGTATGTTAACCCCATAGTCCTAATTTACCCATCCTCCCACCTTTCATTTTGCTAACCATTAGTTTATTTCATAAGTCTGTGAGTGTCTTTTTCTGTGGGAAATATGTTCATTGGTAGCAATCTTAGGATAACATGTATAAATATTATCATAGGATATTTGTCGTACCCTTTTGAGTTACTTAACCTTATATGATTATTTCTAGGCTCAACTGTAGTCCTGAAAACGGCATTGTTCATTTTTTTCCCGAGGCTACTATTCTATTTGGTACGTATACCACTTCTTCTTTGTCCATTCATCTGTTTATGAACCTTTTTTCTGCTTCCATGTCTTGGCTATTTCAATATTGCTGCAGTGCTCATTTGCCTGCCTGTGTCTTTCCGATTCAGGTGGTCTTAGGTTATAGGCCCAAAAGGTGACCTGCCGCATCATATGGTAGCTCAATTTTTATCTTTTCAAGCAGCTCCATTCAGTTTGCGTTAGTGCTGTTACCACTTTACATCCCACCAGCAGCTAGAAGGTACACAGTTCTCTAAAACCCCTTCAGCATTTATAGTTTGTAGACATTTTGCTGATGGAAACGACTGGTGTGAGCTGAAACCTTTTTGAATTTGAATTTGCATGTGTCTAATAATTCCTTATTCTGAGCTTTAGGCATGTCCTTTTTTTTCTTTTCCTTTTTTTTTAAAGAGTGAGTACAACTTCCCTCCTCTTATTGACTTCTTGAAAAATTTCTCATGTGTTGAATTTTCTTGCCTATTCCCTACCCCAGGGCATTTTTCAGGGCAGGTGTCATTTAGAGCCCTGCAGTCCTTGTGACTATTAAGCAACTATTAGTACTGGGTTTAAAGCTGCTGTTGTGGGAAACAGCCACAAGGCCGCAGCATTATTACGTTCTCAACTCTTGTTACTACGGCAACAGAGTCTTCCTGGAGGTAGTGTTCCGAGGTTGTAAATTAGAGTGGAATGTGCTGGGACAAGCCCCCAGAAGTTTATGTCTCCTTACTTAGGTTTGTTTTTTAAATTTAATTTCTATTTCTTATCAGAGTAAATTTGATTAGAGTGTTTTGATTGCCTGGCTGTACAGAATCTGCTCAATGATTCATACATATGTCTGTTCATCTTCGGGTCCTGTTACCATGTATGTGATTACAAAATGTATATTTTAAAGGTATTGGTGATTATATAATTCATACAGTTTATCTGTTATATGTTTTTATACACTTAACATACATTAGTATATGTATGTTAACCCCATAGTCCTAGTTTACCCATCCTCCCACCTTTCATTTTGTCTAACCATTAGTTTATTTCATAAGTCTGTGAGTGTCTTTTTCTGTGGAAATATGTTCATTGGTAGCTATCTTAGGATAACATGTATAAATGTTATCATAGGATATTTGTCGTACCCTTTTGAGTTACTTAACCTTATATGATTATTTCTAGGCTCAACTGTAGTCCTGAAAACGGCATTGTTCATTTTTTTCCCGAGGCTACTATTCTATTTGGTACGTATACCACTTCTTCTTTGTCCATTCATCTGTTTATGGACATTTTTTTTGCTTCCATGTCTTTGCTATTTCAGTATTGCTGCAGTGCACATTTGCCTGCCTCTGTCTTTCCGATTCTGGTAGTCTTAGGTTATAAGCCCATGAGGTGCCCTGCTGCATCATATGGTAGCTCAATTTTTACCTTTTCAAGCAGCTCCATTCAGTTTGCGTTAGTGCTGTTACCACTTTACATCCCACCAGCAGCTAGAAGGTACACAGTTCTCTAAAACCCCTTCAGCATTTATAGTTTATAGACATTTTGCTGATGGAAATGACTGGTGTGAGCTGAAACCTTGTTGAATTTGCATTTGCATGTGTCTAATAATTCCTTATACTGAGCTTTAGGCATGTCCTTTTTTTTCTTTTCCTTTTTTTTTAAAGAGTGAGTACAACTTCCCTCCTCTTATTGACTTCTTGAAAAATTTCTCATGTGTTGAATTTTCTTGCCTATTCCCTACCCCAGGGCATTTTTCAGGGCAGGTGTCATTTAGAGCCCTGCAGTCCTTGTGACTATTAAGCAACCATTAGCACTGGGTTTAATGCTGCTGTTGTGGGAAACAGCCACAAGGCGGCAGCATTATTACGTTCTCATCTCTTGTTACTAGGGCAACAGAATCTTCCTGGAGGTAGTGTTCCGTGGTTGTAAATTAGAGTGGAATGTGCTGGGACGAGCCCCCAGAAGTTTATGTCTCCTTACTTATGTTTGTTTTTTAAATTTAATACTATTTCTTTTTGGAGTAAATTTGATTAGAGTTTTTTGATTGTCTGGCTGTACAGAATCTGCTCAATGATTCCTACATATGTCTGTTCATCTTCGGATTCTGTTACCATGTATGTGAATACAGAATGTATATTTTAAAGGTATTGGTGATTATATAATTCATATAGTTTATCTGTTATATGTTTATATGCATGTAACATACATTAGTATATTTATGTTAATCCCATAGTCCTAATTTACCCATCCTCCCCCCTTTCATTTTGGCTAACCATTAGTTTATTTCATAAGTCTGTGAGTGTCTTTTTCTGTGGAAATATGTTCATTGGTAGCAATCTTAGGATAACATGTACAAATGATATCATAGGATATTTGTCATACCCTTTTGTCTTACTTAACCTTATATGATTATTTCTAGGCTCTACTGTAGTCCTGAAAACCGCATTGTTCATTTTTTTCCCGAGGCTACTATTCCATTCTGTCCATATACCACTTCTTCTCTGTCCATTCATCTGTTTATGGACCTTTTTTTGCTTCCATGTCTTGGCTATTTCAGTATTGCTGCAGTGCACATTTGACTGCCTGTGTCTTTCCGATTCTGGTGGTCTTAGGTTATAAGCCCGAGAGGTGCCCTGCCGCATCATATGGTAGCTCAATTTCTACCTTTTCAAGCGGCTCCATTCAGTTTGCGTTAGTGCTGTTACCACTTTACATCCCAGCAGCAGATAGAAGGTACACATTTCTCTAAAACACCTTCAGCATTTATAGTTTGTAGACTTTTGCTGATGGCCATTTGACTGTTGTGAGCTGAAACCTTTATGGAGGTTGGATACGCATGTGGCGAATAATTCCTTATACTGATCTTTAGGCATATCCTTTTTCTTCTTTTCCTTTTTTTGTTAAAGTGTGAGTACAACTTCCCTCTTCATATTCACATTTTGAAAAATTTCTCATGTGTTGAATTTTCTTGCCTATTCCCTACCCAAGGGCACTTTTTGAGGGCAGGTGTCATTTAGACCCCTGCAGTCGTTGTGACTATTAAGCAACCATTAGCACTGGGTTTAAAGCTGCTGTTGTGGGAAACAGCCACAAGGCGTCAGCATTATTACTTTCTCAACTCTTGTTACTAGGGCAACAGAATATTCCTGGAGGTAGTGTTCTGAGGTTGTAAATTAGAGTGGAATGTGCTGGGACAAGCCCCCAGAAGTTTATGTCTCCTTAATTATGTTTGTTTTTAAATTTCATTTCTATTTCTTATCAGTGTAAATTTGATTAGAGTGTTTTGATTGCCTGGCTGTACAGGATCTGCTCAATGATTCATACATATGTCTGTTCATCTTCGGGTCCTGTTACCATGTATGTGATTACAAAATGTATATTTTAAAGGTATTGGTGATTATATAATTCATACAGTTTATCTGTTATATGTTTTTATTCACTTAACATACATTAGTATATGTATGTTAACCCCATAGTCCTAATTTACCCATCCTCCCACCTTTCATTTTGCTAACCATTAGTTTATTTCATAAGTCTGTGAGTGTCTTTTTCTGTGGGAAATATGTTCATTGGTAGCAATCTTAGGATAACATGTATAAATATTATCATAGGATATTTGTCGTACCCTTTTGAGTTACTTAACCTTATATGATTATTTCTAGGCTCAACTGTAGTCCTGAAAACGGCATTGTTCATTTTTTTCCCGAGGCTACTATTCTATTTGGTACGTATACCACTTCTTCTTTGTCCATTCATCTGTTTATGAACCTTTTTTCTGCTTCCATGTCTTGGCTATTTCAATATTGCTGCAGTGCTCATTTGCCTGCCTGTGTCTTTCCGATTCAGGTGGTCTTAGGTTATAGGCCCAAAAGGTGACCTGCCGCATCATATGGTAGCTCAATTTTTATCTTTTCAAGCAGCTCCATTCAGTTTGCGTTAGTGCTGTTACCACTTTACATCCCACCAGCAGCTAGAAGGTACACAGTTCTCTAAAACCCCTTCAGCATTTATAGTTTGTAGACATTTTGCTGATGGAAACGACTGGTGTGAGCTGAAACCTTTTTGAATTTGAATTTGCATGTGTCTAATAATTCCTTATACTGAGCTTTAGGCATGTCCTTTTTTTTCTTTTCCTTTTTTTTAAAGAGTGAGTACAACTTCCCTCCTCTTATTGACTTCTTGAAAAATTTCTCATGTGTTGAATTTTCTTGCCTATTCCCTACCCCAGGGCATTTTTCAGGGCAGGTGTCATTTAGAGCCCTGCAGTCCTTGTGACTATTAAGCAACTATTAGTACTGGGTTTAAAGCTGCTGTTGTGGGAAACAGCCACAAGGCCGCAGCATTATTACGTTCTCAACTCTTGTTAATACGGCAACAGAGTCTTCCTGGAGGTAGTGTTCCGAGGTTGTAAATTAGAGTGGAATGTGCTGGGACAAGCCCCCAGAAGTTTATGTCTCCTTACTTAGGTTTGTTTTTTAAATTTAATTTCTATTTCTTATCAGAGTAAATTTGATTAGAGTGTTTTGATTGCCTGGCTGTACAGAATCTGCTCAATGATTCATACATATGTCTGTTCATCTTCGGGTCCTGTTACCATGTATGTGATTACAAAATGTATATTTTAAAGGTATTGGTGATTATATAATTCATACAGTTTATCTGTTATATGTTTTTATACACTTAACATACATTAGTATATGTATGTTAACCCCATAGTCCTAGTTTACCCATCCTCCCACCTTTCATTTTGTCTAACCATTAGTTTATTTCATAAGTCTGTGAGTGTCTTTTTCTGTGGAAATATGTTCATTGGTAGCTATCTTAGGATAACATGTATAAATGTTATCATAGGATATTTGTCGTACCCTTTTGAGTTACTTAACCTTATATGATTATTTCTAGGCTCAACTGTAGTCCTGAAAACGGCATTGTTCATTTTTTTCCCGAGGCTACTATTCTATTTGGTACGTATACCACTTCTTCTTTGTCCATTCATCTGTTTATGGACATTTTTTTTGCTTCCATGTCTTTGCTATTTCAGTATTGCTGCAGTGCACATTTGCCTGCCTGTGTCTTTCCGATTCTGGTAGTCTTAGGTTATAAGCCCATGAGGTGCCCTGCTGCATCATATGGTAGCTCAATTTTTACCTTTTCAAGCAGCTCCATTCAGTTTGCGTTAGTGCTGTTACCACTTTACATCCCACCAGCAGCTAGAAGGTACACAGTTCTCTAAAACCCCTTCAGCATTTATAGTTTATAGACATTTTGCTGATGGAAATGACTGGTGTGAGCTGAAACCTTGTTGAATTTGCATTTGCATGTGTCTAATAATTCCTTATACTGAGCTTTAGGCATGTCCTTTTTTTTCTTTTCCTTTTTTTTAAAGAGTGAGTAAAACTTCCCTCCTCTTATTGACTTCTTGAAAAATTTCTCATGTGTTGAATTTTCTTGCCTATTCCCTACCCCAGGGCATTTTTCAGGGCAGGTGTCATTTAGAGCCCTGCAGTCCTTGTGACTATTAAGCAACCATTAGCACTGGGTTTAATGCTGCTGTTGTGGGAAACAGCCACAAGGCGGCAGCATTATTACGTTCTCATCTCTTGTTACTAGGGCAACAGAATCTTCCTGGACGTAGTGTTCCGTGGTTGTAAATTAGAGTGGAATGTGCTGGGACGAGCCCCCAGAAGTTTATGTCTCCTTACTTATGTTTGTTTTTTAAATTTAATACTATTTCTTTTTGGAGTAAATTTGATTAGAGTTTTTTGATTGTCTGGCTGTACAGAATCTGCTCAATGATTCCTACATATGTCTGTTCATCTTCGGATTCTGTTACCATGTATGTGAATACAGAATGTATATTTTAAAGGTATTGGTGATTATATAATTCATATAGTTTATCTGTTATATGTTTATATGCATGTAACATACATTAGTATATTTATGTTAATCCCATAGTCCTAATTTACCCATCCTCCCCCCTTTCATTTTGGCTAACCATTAGTTTATTTCATAAGTCTGTGAGTGTCTTTTTCTGTGGAAATATGTTCATTGGTAGCAATCTTAGGATAACATGTACAAATGATATCATAGGATATTTGTCATACCCTTTTGTCTTACTTAACCTTATATGATTATTTCTAGGCTCTACTGTAGTCCTGAAAACCGCATTGTTCATTTTTTTCCCGAGGCTACTATTCCATTCTGTCCATATACCACTTCTTCTCTGTCCATTCATCTGTTTATGGACCTTTTTTTGCTTCCATGTCTTGGCTATTTCAGTATTGCTGCAGTGCACATTTGACTGCCTGTGTCTTTCCGATTCTGGTGGTCTTAGGTTATAAGCCCGAGAGGTGCCCTGCCGCATCATATGGTAGCTCAATTTCTACCTTTTCAAGCGGCTCCATTCAGTTTGCGTTAGTGCTGTTACCACTTTACATCCCAGCAGCAGATAGAAGGTACACATTTCTCTAAAACACCTTCAGCATTTATAGTTTGTAGACTTTTGCTGATGGCCATTTGACTGTTGTGAGCTGAAACCTTTATGGAGGTTGGATACGCATGTGGCGAATAATTCCTTATACTGATCTTTAGGCATATCCTTTTTCTTCTTTTCCTTTTTTTGTTAAAGTGTGAGTACAACTTCCCTCTTCATATTCACATTTTGAAAAATTTCTCATGTGTTGAATTTTCTTGCCTATTCCCTACCCAAGGGCACTTTTTGAGGGCAGGTGTCATTTAGACCCCTGCAGTCGTTGTGACTATTAAGCAACCATTAGCACTGGGTTTAAAGCTGCTGTTGTGGGAAACAGCCACAAGGCGTCAGCATTATTACTTTCTCAACTCTTGTTACTAGGGCAACAGAATATTCCTGGAGGTAGTGTTCTGAGGTTGTAAATTAGAGTGGAATGTGCTGGGACAAGCCCCCAGAAGTTTATGTCTCCTTAATTATGTTTGTTTTTAAATTTCATTTCTATTTCTTATCAGTGTAAATTTGATTAGAGTGTTTTGATTGCCTGGCTGTACAGGATCTGCTCAATGATTCATACATATGTCTGTTCATCTTCGGGTCCTGTTACCATGTATGTGATTACAAAATGTATATTTTAAAGGTATTGGTGATTATATAATTCATACAGTTTATCTGTTATATGTTTTTATACACTTAACATACATTAGTATATGTATGTTAACCCCATAGTCCTAATTTACCCATCCTCCCACCTTTCATTTTGCTAACCATTAGTTTATTTCATAAGTCTGTGAGTGTCTTTTTCTGTGGGAAATATGTTCATTGGTAGCAATCTTAGGATAACATGTATAAATATTATCATAGGATATTTGTCGTACCCTTTTGAGTTACTTAACCTTATATGATTATTTCTAGGCTCAACTGTAGTCCTGAAAACGGCATTGTTCATTTTTTTCCCGAGGCTACTATTCTATTTGGTACGTATACCACTTCTTCTTTGTCCATTCATCTGTTTATGAACCTTTTTTCTGCTTCCATGTCTTGGCTATTTCAATATTGCTGCAGTGCTCATTTGCCTGCCTGTGTCTTTCCGATTCAGGTGGTCTTAGGTTATAGGCCCAAAAGGTGACCTGCCGCATCATATGGTAGCTCAATTTTTATCTTTTCAAGCAGCTCCATTCAGTTTGCGTTAGTGCTGTTACCACTTTACATCCCACCAGCAGCTAGAAGGTACACAGTTCTCTAAAACCCCTTCAGCATTTATAGTTTGTAGACATTTTGCTGATGGAAACGACTGGTGTGAGCTGAAACCTTTTTGAATTTGAATTTGCATGTGTCTAATAATTTATTCTACTGAGCTTTAGGCATGTCCTTTTTTTTCTTTTCCTTTTTTTTTAAAGAGTGAGTACAACTTCCCTCCTCTTATTGACTTCTTGAAAAATTTCTCATGTGTTGAATATTCTTGCCTATTCCCTACCACAGGGCATTTTTCAGGGCAGGTGTCATTTAGAGCCCTGCAGTCCATGTGACTATTAAGCAACCATTAGCACTGGGTTTAAAGCTGCTGTTGTGGGAAAGAGCCACAAGGCGGCAGCATTATTATGTTCTCATCTCTTGTTACTAGGGCAACAGAATCTTCCTGGAGGTAGTGTTCCGAGGTTGTAAATTAGAGTGGAATGTGCTGGGACAAGCCCCCAGAAGTTTATGTCTCCTTACTTAGGTTTGTTTTTTATATTAAATTTCTATTTCTTATCGGAGTAAATTTGATTAGAGTGTTTTGATTGTCTGGCTGTACAGAATCTGCTAAAAGACTCCTACATATGTCTGTTCATCTTCGGATTCTGTTACCATGTATGTGATTACAGAATGTATATTTTAAAGGTATTGGTGATTATATAATTCATACAGTTTATCTGTTATATGTTTTTATACACTTAACATACATTAGTATATGTATGTTAACCCCATAGTCCTAATTTACCCATCCTCCCACCTTTCATTTTGGCTAACAATTAGTTTATTTCATAAGTCTGTGAGTGTCTTTTTCTGTGGAAATATGTTCATTGGTAGCAATCTTAGGATAACATGTATAAATGATATCATAGGATATTTGTCATACCCTTTTGACTTACTTAACCTTATATGATTATTTCTAGGCTCAACTCTAGTCCTTAAAACGGCATTGTTCATTTTTTCCCCGAGGCTACTATTGCATTCTGTCCATATACCACTTCTTCTCTGTCCATTCATCTGTTTATGGACATTTTTTTTGCTTCCATGTCTTTGCTATTTCCATATTGCTGCAGTGCACATTTGACTGCCTGTGTCTTTCCGATTCTGGTAGTCTTAGGTTATAAGCCGAAGAGGTGCCCTGCCGCATCATATGGTAGCTCAATTTTTACCTTTTCGAGCAGCTCCATTCAGTTTGCGTTAGTGCTGTTACCACTTTACATCCCAGCAGCAGATAGAAGGTATACATTTCTCTAAAACCCCTTCAGCATTTATAGTTTGTAGACTTTTTGCTGATGGCCATTTGACTGGTGTGAGCTGAAACCTTTTTGGAGGTTGGATACGCATGTGGCGAATAATTCCTTATACTGATCTTTAGGCATATCCTTTTTCTTCTTTTCCTTTTTTTGTTAAAGTGTGAGTACAACTGCCCTCTTCATATTCACTTTTTGAAAAATTTCTCATGTGTTGAATTTTCTTGCGTATTCCCTACCCCAGGGCATTTTTTGAGGGCAGGTGTCATTTAGACCCCTGCAGTCGTTTTGACTACTAAGCAACCCTTAGCACTGGGTTTAAAGCTGCTGTTGTGGGAAACAGCCACAAGGCGGCAGCATTATTACGTTCTCAACTCTTGTTACTATGGCAACAGAGTCTTCCTGGAGGTAGTGTTCCGAGGTTGTAAATTAGAGTGGAATGTGCTGGGACAAGCCTCCAGAAGTTTATGTCTCCTTACTTATGTTTGTTTTTTAAATTTAATTTCTATTTCTTATCGGAGTAAATTTGATTTTAGTGTTTTGATTGCCTGGCTGTACAGAATCTGCTCAATGATTCATACATATGTCTGTTCATCCTCGGGTCCTGTTACCATGTATGCGATTACAAAATGTATATTTTAAAGGTATTGGTGATTATATAATTCATACAGTTTATCTGTTATATGTTTTTATACACTTAACATACATTAGTATATGTATGTTAACCCCATAGTCCTAGTTAACCCATCCTCCCACCTTTCATTTTGGCTAACCATTAGTTTATTTCATAAGTCTGTGAGTGTCTTTTTCTGTGGAAATATGTTCATTGGTAGCTATCTTAGGATAACATATATAAATGTTATCATAGGATATTTGTCGTACCCTTTTGAGTTACTTAACCTTATATGATTATTTCTAGGCTCAACTGTAGTCCTGAAAACGGCATTGTTCATTTTTTTCCCGAGGCTACTATTCTATTTGGTACGTATACCACTTCTTCTTTGTCCATTCATCTGTTTATGAACCTTTTTTCTGCTTCCATGTCTTGGCTATTTCAATATTGCTGCAGTGCACATTTGACTGCCTGTGTCTTTCCGATTCTGGTGGTCTTAGGTTATAAGCCCGAGAGGTGCCCTGCCGCATCATATGGTAGCTCAATTTCTACCTTTTCAAGCGGCTCCATTCAGTTTGCGTTAGTGCTGTTACCACTTTACATCCCAGCAGCAGATAGAAGGTACACATTTCTCTAAAACCCCTTCAGCATTTATAGTTTGTAGACTTTTTGCTGATGGCCATTTGACTGTTGTGAGCTGAAGCCTTTATGGAGGTTGGATACGCATGTGGTGAATAATTCCTTATACTGATCTTTAGGCATATCCTTTTTCTTCTTTTCCTTTTTTTGTTAAAGTGTGAGTACAACTTCCCTCTTCATATTCACTTTTTGAAAAATTTCTCATGTGTTGAATTTTCTTGCCTATTCCCTACCCAAGGGCACTTTTTGAGGGCAGGTGTCATTTAGACCCCTGCAGTCGTTGTGACTATTAAGCAACCATTAGCACTGGGTTTAAAGCTGCTGTTGTGGGAAACAGCCACAAGGCGGCAGCATTATTACGTTCTCAACTCTTGTTACTAGGGCAACAGAATCTTCCTGGAGGTAGTGTTCTGAGGTTGTAAGTTAGAGTGGAATGTGCTGGGACAAGCCCCCAGAAGTTTATGTCTCCTTATTATGTTTGTTTTTTAAATTTAATTTCTATTTCTTATCAGAGTAAATTTGATTAGAGTGTTTTCATTGTCTGGCTGTACAGAATCTGCTCAATGATTCATACATATGTCAGTTCATCTTCAGATGCTGTTACAATGTGTTTGTTTACAGAATGTATATTTTGAAGGTATAGGTGATTATATAATTCATATAGTTTATATGTTATATGTTTATATACATTTAACATACATTAGTATATGTATGTTAACCCCATAGTCCTAATTTACCCATCCTCCCACCTTTCATTTTGGCTAACCATTAGTTTATTTGATAAGTCTGTGAGTGTCTTTTTCTGTGGAAATATGTTCATTGGTATCAATCTTAGGATAACATGTGTGAATGATATCATAGGATAATTGTCATACCCTTTTGACTTACTTAACCTTATATGATTATTTCTAGGCTCAACTGTAGTCCTGAAAACGGCATTGTTCATTTTTTTCCTGAGGCTACTCTTCCATTCTGTCCATATACCTCTTCTTCTTTGTCCATTCATCTGTTTATGGACTTTTTTTTTCCTTCCATGTCTTCGTATTTCAATATTGTTGCAGTGCACATTTGCCTGCATCTGTCTTTACGATTCTGGTGGTCTTAAGTTATAGGCGCAAAAGGTGCCCTGCCGCATCATATGGTAGCTCAATTTTTACCTTTTCAAGCAGCTCCATTCAGTTTGTGTTAGTGCTGTTACTACTTTACATCCCACCAGCAGCTAGAAGGTACACAGTTCTCTAACACCCCTTCAGCATTTATAGTTTGTAGACTTTTTGCTGATGGAAATGACTGGTGTGAGGTGAAACCTTTTTGAATTTGAATTTGCATGTGGCTAATAATTCCTTATACTGAGCTTTAGGCATGTCCTTTTTTCTCTTTTCCTTTTTTTAAAGAGTGAGTACAACTTCCCTCCTCTTATTGACTTCTTGAAAAATTTCTCATGTGTTGAATTTTCTTTCCTATTCCCTACCCCAGGGCATTGTTGAGGGCGTGTCTCATTTACAGCCCTGCAGTCCTTGTGACTATATAAGCAACCATTGGCACTGGGTTTAAAGCTGCTCTTGTGGGAAAGAGCCACAAGGCGGCAGCATTATTACGTTCTCATCTCTTGTTACTAGGGCAACAGACTCTTCCTGGAGGTAGTGTTCCAAGGTTGTAAATTAGAGTGGAATGTGGTGGGACAAGCCACAGAAGTTTATGTCTCCTTACTTATGTTTGTTTTTTAAATTTAATTTCTATTTCTTATCGGGGTAAATTTGATTGGAGTGTTTTGATTGTCTGGCTGTACAGAATCTGCTCAATGATTCATGCATATGTCTGTTCATCTTCGGATCCTGTTACCATGTATGTGATTACAAAATGTATATTTTAAAGGTCTTGGTAATTATATAATTCATATAGTTTATCTGTTATATGTTTATATACATTTAACATACGTTAGTATATGTATGTTAACCCCATAGTCCTAATTTACCCATCCTCCCACCTTTCATTTTGGCTAACCATTAGTTTATTTGATAAGTCTGTGAGTGTCTTTTTCTGTGGAAATATGTTCATTGGTAGCAATCTTAGGATAACATGTATAAATGATATCATAGGATATTTGTCATACCCTTTTGACTTACTTAACCTTATATGATTATTTCTAGGCTCCACTGTAGTCGTAAAAACGGCATTGTTCATTTTTTTCGCGAAGCTACTATTCCATATGGTACATTTACCACTTCTTCTTTGTCCATTCATCTGTTTATGGACATTTTTTTTCCTTCCATGTCTTGGCTATTTCAATATTGTTTCAGTGCACATTTGCCTGCATCTGTCTTTCCGATTCTGGTGGTCTTAGGTTATAGGCCCAAAGGTGCCCTGCCGCATCATATGGTAGCTCAATTTTTACCTCTTCAAGCAGCTCGATTCAGTTTGCGTTAGTGCTGTTACCACTTTACATCCCACCAGCAGCTAGAAAGTACACAGTTCTCTAAAACCCCTTCAGCATTTATCGTTTGTAGACTTTTTGCTGATGGTCATGACCGGTGTGAGCTGCACCCTTTTTGACTTTGAATTTGCATGTGGCTAATAATTCCTTATACTGAGCTTTAGGCATGTCCTTTTTTTCTTTTCCTTTTTTTTAAAGAGTGAGTACAACTTCCCTCCTCTGATTGACTTCTTGAAAAAATTCTCATGTGTTGAATTTTCTTGCCTATTCCCTACCCCAGGGCATTTTTGAGGGCGTGTGTCATTTACAGCCCTGCAGTCCTTGTGACTATATAAGAAACCATTAGCACTGGGTTTAAAGCTGCTGTTGTGGGAAACAGCCACAAGGCGGCAGCATTATTACGTTATCAACTCTTGTTACTACAGCAATAGAGTCTTCCTGGAGGTAGTGTTCCAAGGTTGTAAATTAGAGTGGAATGTGCTGGGACAAGCCCCCAGAAGTTTATGTCTCCTTACTTAGGTTTGTTTTTTAAATTTAATTTCTATTTCTTATCGGAGTAAATTTGATTAGAGTGTTTTGATTGTCTGGCTGTACAGAAACTGCTCAATGATTCCTACATATGTCTGTTCATCTTCGGGTTCTGTTACCATGTATGTGATTACAGAATGTATATTTTAAAGGTATTGGTGATTATATAATTCATACAGTTTATCTGTTATATGTTTTTATACACTTAACATACATTAGTATATGTATGTTAACCCCATAGTCCTAATTTACCCGTCCTCCCACCTTTCATTTTGGCTAACAATTAGTTTATTTCATAAGTCTGTGAGTGTCTTTTTCTGTGGAAATATGTTCATTGGTAGCAATCTTAGGATAACATGTATAAATGATATCATAGGATAATTGTCATACCCTTTTGAGTTACTTAACCTTATATGATTATTTCTAGGCTCTACTGTAGTCCTGAAAACGGCATTGTTCATTTTTTCCACGAGGCTACTATTCCATTCTGTCCATATACCACTTCTTCTCTGTCCATTCATCTGTTTATGGACATTTTTTTTGCTTCCATGTCTTTGCTATTTCAATATTGCTGCAGTGCACATTTGACTGCCTGTGTCTTTCCGATTCTGGTAGTCTTAGGTTATAAGCCCAAGAGGTGCCCTGCCGCATCATATGGTAGCTCCATTTTTACCTTTTCAAGCAGCTCCATTCAGTTTGCGTTAGTGCTGTTACCACTTTACATCCCACCAGCAGCTAGAAGGTACACAGTTCTCTAAAACCCGTTCAGCATTTATAGTTTATAGACATTTTGCTGATGGAAATGACTGGTGTGAGCTGAAACCTTTTTGAATTTGAATTTGCATGTGTCTAATAATTCCTTATACTGAGCTTTAGGCATGTCCTTTTTTTTCTTTTCCTTTTTTTTTAAAGAGTGAGTACAACTTCCCTCCTCTTATTGACTTCTTGAAAAATTTCTAATGTGTTGAATTTTCTTGCCTATTCCCTACCCCAGGGCATTTTTAAGGGCAGGTGTCATTTAGAGCCCTGCAGTCCTTGTGACTATTAAGCAAACATTAGCACTTGGTTTAAAGCTGCTGTTGTGGGAAAGAGCCACAAGGCGGCAGCATTATTACGTTCTCATCTCTTGTTACTAGGGCAACAGAATCTTCCTGGAGGTAGTGTTCCGAGGTTGTAAATTAGAGTGGAATGTGCTGGGACAAGACCCCAGAAGTTTATGTCTCCTTACTTATGTTTGTTTTTTTAAATTTAATTTCTATTTCTTATCGGAGTAAATTTGATTAGAGTGTTTTGATTGCCTGGCTGTACAGGATCTGCTCAGTGATTCCTACATATGTCTGTTCATCTTCGGGTCCTGTTACCATGTATGTGATTACAAAATGTATATTTTAAAGGTATTGGTGATTATATAATTCATACAGTTTATCTGTTATATGTTTTTATACACTTAACATACATTAGTATATGTATGTTAACCCCATAGTCCTAATTTACCCATCCTCCCACCTTTCATTTTGCTAACCATTAGTTTATTTCATAAGTCTGTGAGTGTCTTTTTCTGTGGGAAATATGTTCATTGGTAGCAATCTTAGGATAACATGTATAAATATTATCATAGGATATTTGTCGTACCCTTTTGAGTTACTTAACCTTATATGATTATTTCTAGGCTCAACTGTAGTCCTGAAAACGGCATTGTTCATTTTTTTCCCGAGGCTACTATTCTATTTGGTACGTATACCACTTCTTCTTTGTCCATTCATCTGTTTATGAACCTTTTTTCTGCTTCCATGTCTTGGCTATTTCAATATTGCTGCAGTGCTCATTTGCCTGCCTGTGTCTTTCCGATTCAGGTGGTCTTAGGTTATAGGCCCAAAAGGTGACCTGCCGCATCATATGGTAGCTCAATTTTTATCTTTTCAAGCAGCTCCATTCAGTTTGCGTTAGTGCTGTTACCACTTTACATCCCACCAGCAGCTAGAAGGTACACAGTTCTCTAAAACCCCTTCAGCATTTATAGTTTGTAGACATTTTGCTGATGGAAACGACTGGTGTGAGCTGAAACCTTTTTGAATTTGAATTTGCATGTGTCTAATAATTTATTCTACTGAGCTTTAGGCATGTCCTTTTTTTTCTTTTCCTTTTTTTTTAAAGAGTGAGTACAACTTCCCTCCTCTTATTGACTTCTTGAAAAATTTCTCATGTGTTGAATATTCTTGCCTATTCCCTACCACAGGGCATTTTTCAGGGCAGGTGTCATTTAGAGCCCTGCAGTCCATGTGACTATTAAGCAACCATTAGCACTGGGTTTAAAGCTGCTGTTGTGGGAAAGAGCCACAAGGCGGCAGCATTATTATGTTCTCATCTCTTGTTACTAGGGCAACAGAATCTTCCTGGAGGTAGTGTTCCGAGGTTGTAAATTAGAGTGGAATGTGCTGGGACAAGCCCCCAGAAGTTTATGTCTCCTTACTTAGGTTTGTTTTTTATATTAAATTTCTATTTCTTATCGGAGTAAATTTGATTAGAGTGTTTTGATTGTCTGGCTGTACAGAATCTGCTAAAAGATTCCTACATATGTCTGTTCATCTTCGGATTCTGTTACCATGTATGTGATTACAGAATGTATATTTTAAAGGTATTGGTGATTATATAATTCATACAGTTTATCTGTTATATGTTTTTATACACTTAACATACATTAGTATATGTATGTTAACCCCATAGTCCTAATTTACCCATCCTCCCACCTTTCATTTTGGCTAACAATTAGTTTATTTCATAAGTCTGTGAGTGTCTTTTTCTGTGGAAATATGTTCATTGGTAGCAATCTTAGGATAACATGTATAAATGATATCATAGGATATTTGTCATACCCTTTTGACTTACTTAACCTTATATGATTATTTCTAGGCTCAACTCTAGTCCTTAAAACGGCATTGTTCATTTTTTCCCCGAGGCTACTATTGCATTCTGTCCATATACCACTTCTTCTCTGTCCATTCATCTGTTTATGGACATTTTTTTTGCTTCCATGTCTTTGCTATTTCCATATTGCTGCAGTGCACATTTGACTGCCTGTGTCTTTCCGATTCTGGTAGTCTTAGGTTATAAGCCGAAGAGGTGCCCTGCCGCATCATATGGTAGCTCAATTTTTACCTTTTCGAGCAGCTCCATTCAGTTTGCGTTAGTGCTGTTACCACTTTACATCCCAGCAGCAGATAGAAGGTATACATTTCTCTAAAACCCCTTCAGCATTTATAGTTTGTAGACTTTTTGCTGATGGCCATTTGACTGGTGTGAGCTGAAACCTTTTTGGAGGTTGGATACGCATGTGGCGAATAATTCCTTATACTGATCTTTAGGCATATCCTTTTTCTTCTTTTCCTTTTTTTGTTAAAGTGTGAGTACAACTGCCCTCTTCATATTCACTTTTTGAAAAATTTCTCATGTGTTGAATTTTCTTGCGTATTCCCTACCCCAGGGCATTTTTTGAGGGCAGGTGTCATTTAGACCCCTGCAGTCGTTTTGACTACTAAGCAACCCTTAGCACTGGGTTTAAAGCTGCTGTTGTGGGAAACAGCCACAAGGCGGCAGCATTATTACGTTCTCAACTCTTGTTACTATGGCAACAGAGTCTTCCTGGAGGTAGTGTTCCGAGGTTGTAAATTAGAGTGGAATGTGCTGGGACAAGCCTCCAGAAGTTTATGTCTCCTTACTTATGTTTGTTTTTTAAATTTAATTTCTATTTCTTATCGGAGTAAATTTGATTTTAGTGTTTTGATTGCCTGGCTGTACAGAATCTGCTCAATGATTCATACATATGTCTGTTCATCCTCGGGTCCTGTTACCATGTATGCGATTACAAAATGTATATTTTAAAGGTATTGGTGATTATATAATTCATACAGTTTATCTGTTATATGTTTTTATACACTTAACATACATTAGTATATGTATGTTAACCCCATAGTCCTAGTTAACCCATCCTCCCACCTTTCATTTTGGCTAACCATTAGTTTATTTCATAAGTCTGTGAGTGTCTTTTTCTGTGGAAATATGTTCATTGGTAGCTATCTTAGGATAACATATATAAATGTTATCATAGGATATTTGTCGTACCCTTTTGAGTTACTTAACCTTATATGATTATTTCTAGGCTCAACTGTAGTCCTGAAAACGGCATTGTTCATTTTTTTCCCGAGGCTACTATTCTATTTGGTACGTATACCACTTCTTCTTTGTCCATTCATCTGTTTATGAACCTTTTTTCTGCTTCCATGTCTTGGCTATTTCAATATTGCTGCAGTGCACATTTGACTGCCTGTGTCTTTCCGATTCTGGTGGTCTTAGGTTATAAGCCCGAGAGGTGCCCTGCCGCATCATATGGTAGCTCAATTTCTACCTTTTCAAGCGGCTCCATTCAGTTTGCGTTAGTGCTGTTACCACTTTACATCCCAGCAGCAGATAGAAGGTACACATTTCTCTAAAACCCCTTCAGCATTTATAGTTTGTAGACTTTTTGCTGATGGCCATTTGACTGTTGTGAGCTGAAGCCTTTATGGAGGTTGGATACGCATGTGGTGAATAATTCCTTATACTGATCTTTAGGCATATCCTTTTTCTTCTTTTCCTTTTTTTGTTAAAGTGTGAGTACAACTTCCCTCTTCATATTCACTTTTTGAAAAATTTCTCATGTGTTGAATTTTCTTGCCTATTCCCTACCCAAGGGCACTTTTTGAGGGCAGGTGTCATTTAGACCCCTGCAGTCGTTGTGACTATTAAGCAACCATTAGCACTGGGTTTAAAGCTGCTGTTGTGGGAAACAGCCACAAGGCGGCAGCATTATTACGTTCTCAACTCTTGTTACTAGGGCAACAGAATCTTCCTGGAGGTAGTGTTCTGAGGTTGTAAGTTAGAGTGGAATGTGCTGGGACAAGCCCCCAGAAGTTTATGTCTCCTTACTTATGTTTGTTTTTTAAATTTCATTTCTATTTCTTATCAGCGTAAATTTGATTAGAGTGTTTTGATTGCCTGGCTGTACAGGATCTGCTCAATGATTCATACATATGTCTGTTCATCTTCGGGTCCTGTTACCATGTATGTGATTACAAAATGTATATTTTAAAGGTATTGGTGATTATATAATTCATACAGTTTATCTTTTATATGTTTTTATACACTTAACATACATTAGTATATGTATGTTAACCCCATAGTCCTAATTTACCCATCCTCCCACCTTTCATTTTGCTAACCATTAGTTTATTTCATAAGTCTGTGAGTGTCTTTTTCTGTGGAAATATGTTCATTGGTAGCAATCTTAGGATAACATGTATAAATATTATCATAGGATATTTGTCGTACCCTTTTGAGTTACTTAACCTTATATGATTATTTCTAGGCTCAACTGTAGTCCTGAAAACGGCGTTGTTCATTTTTTTCCCCAGGCTACTATTCTATTTGGTACGTATACTACTTCTTCTTTGTCCATTCATCTGTTTATGAACCTTTTTTCTGCTTCCATGTCTTGGCTATTTCAATATTGCTGCAGTGCTCATTTGCCTGCCTGTGTCTTTCCGATTCAGGTGGTCTTAGGTTATAGGCCCAAAGGGTGACCTGCTGCATCATATGGTAGCTCAATTTTTACCTTTTCAAGAAGCTCCATTCAGTTTGCGTTAGTGCTGTTACCACTTTACATCCCACCAGCAGCTAGAAGGTACACAGGTCTCTAAAACCCCTTCAGCATTTATAGTTTATAGACATTTTGCTGATGGAAATGACTGGTGTGAGCTGAAACCTTTTTGAATTTGAATTTGCTTGTGTCTAATAATTCCTTATACTGAGCTTTAGGCATGTCCTTTTTTTTCTTTTCCTTTTTTTTTAAAGAGTGAGTACAACCTCCCTCCTCTTATTGACTTCTTGAAAAATTTCACATGTGTTGAATTTTCTTGCCTATTCCCTACCCCAGGGCATTTTTTGAGGGCAGGTGTCATTTAGAGCCCTGCAGTCCTTGTGACTATTAAGCAACTATTAGTACTGGGTTTAAAGCTGCTGTTGTGGGAAACAGCCACAAGGCCGCAGCATTATTACGTTCTCAACTCTTGTTACTACGGCAACAGAGTCTTCCTGGAGGTAGTGTTCCGAGGTTGTAAATTAGAGTGGAATGTGCTGGGACAAGCCCCCAGAAGTTTATGTCTCCTTATTATGTTTGTTTTTTAAATTTAATTTCTATTTCTTATCAGAGTAAATTTGATTAGAGTGTTTTCATTGTCTGGCTGTACAGAATCTGCTCAATGATTCATACATATGTCAGTTCATCTTCAGATGCTGTTACAATGTGTTTGTTTACAGAATGTATATTTTGAAGGTATAGGTGATTATATAATTCATATAGTTTATATGTTATATGTTTATATACATTTAACATACATTAGTATATGTATGTTAACCCCATAGTCCTAATTTACCCATCCTCCCACCTTTCATTTTGGCTAACCATTAGTTTATTTCATAAGTCTGTGAGTGTCTTTTTCTGTGGAAATATGTTCATTGGTAGCAATCTTAGGATAACATGTATAAATGATATCATAGGATATTTGTCATACCCTTTTGACTTACTTAACCTTATATGATTATTTCTAGGCTCAACTCTAGTCCTTAAAACGGCATTGTTCATTTTTTCCCCGAGGCTACTATTGCATTCTGTCCATATACCACTTCTTCTCTGTCCATTCATCTGTTTATGGACATTTTTTTTGCTTCCATGTCTTGGCTATTTCAATATTGTTTCAGTGCACATTTGCCTGCATCTGTCTTTCCGATTCTGGTGGTCTTAGGTTATAGGCCCAAAGGTGCCCTGCCGCATCATATGGTAGCTCAATTGTTACCTCTTCAAGCAGCTCGATTCAGTTTGCGTTAGTGCTGTTACCACTTTACATCCCACCAGCAGCTAGAAAGTACACAGTTCTCTAAAACCCCTTCAGCATTTATCGTTTGTAGACTTTTTGCTGATGGTCATGACCGGTGTGAGCTGCACCCTTTTTGACTTTGAATTTGCATGTGGCTAATAATTCCTTATACTGAGCTTTAGGCATGTCCTTTTTTTCTTTTCCTTTTTTTTAAAGAGTGAGTACAACTTCCCTCCTCTGATTGACTTCTTGAAAAAATTCTCATGTGTTGAATTTTCTTGCCTATTCCCTACCCAAGGGCACTTTTGAGGGCGTGTGTCATTTACAGCCCTGCAGTCCTTGTGACTATATAAGCAACCATTAGCACTGGGTTTAAAGCTGCTGTTGTGGGAAACAGCCACAAGGCGGCAGCATTATTACGTTATCAACTCTTGTTACTACAGCAATAGAGTCTTCCTGGAGGTAGTGTTCCAAGGTTGTAAATTAGAGTGGAATGTGCTGGGACAAGCCCCCAGAAGTTTATGTCTCCTTACTTAGGTTTGTTTTTTAAATTTAATTTCTATTTCTTATCGGAGTAAATTTGATTAGAGTGTTTTGATTGTCTGGCTGTACAGAAACTGCTCAATGATTCCTACATATGTCTGTTCATCTTCGGGTTCTGTTACCATGTATGTGATTACAGAATGTATATTTTAAAGGTATTGGTGATTATATAATTCATACAGTTTATCTGTTATATGTTTTTATACACTTAACATACATTAGTATATGTATGTTAACCCCATAGTCCTAATTTACCCGTCCTCCCACCTTTCATTTTGGCTAACAATTAGTTTATTTCATAAGTCTGTGAGTGTCTTTTTCTGTGGAAATATGTTCATTGGTAGCAATCTTAGGATAACATGTATAAATGATATCATAGGATAATTGTCATACCCTTTTGACTTACTTAACCTTATATGATTATTTCTAGGCTCTTCTGTAGTCCTGAAAACGGCATTGTTCATTTTTTCCACGAGGCTACTATTCCATTCTGTCCATATACCACTTCTTCTCTGTCCATTCATCTGTTTATGGACATTTTTTTTGCTTCCATGTCTTTGCTATTTCCATATTGCTGCAGTGCACATTTGACTGCCTGTGTCTTTCCGATTCTGGTAGTCTTAGGTTATAAGCCGAAGAGGTGCCCTGCCGCATCATATGGTAGCTCAATTTTTACCTTTTCAAGCAGCTCCATTCAGTTTGCGTTAGTGCTGTTACCACTTTACATCCCACCAGCAGCTAGAAGGTACAGAGTTCTCTAAAACCCGTTCAGCATTTATAGTTTATAGACATTTTGCTGATGGAAATGACTGGTGTGAGCTGAAACCTTTTTGAATTTGAATTTGCATGTGTCTAATAATTCCTTATACTGAGCTTTAGGCATGTCCTTTTTTTTCTTTTCCTTTTTTTTTAAAGAGTGAGTACAACTTCCCTCCTCTTATTGACTTCTTGAAAAATTTCTAATGTGTTGAATTTTCTTGCCTATTCCCTACCCCAGGGCATTTTTAAGGGCAGGTGTCATTTAGAGCCCTGCAGTCCTTGTGACTATTAAGCAAACATTAGCACTTGGTTTAAAGCTGCTGTTGTGGGAAAGAGCCACAAGGCAGCAGCATTATTACGTTCTCATCTCTTGTTACTAGGGCAACAGAATCTTCCTGGAGGTAGTGTTCCGAGGTTGTAAATTAGAGTGGAATGTGCTGGGACAAGACCCCAGAAGTTTATGTCTCCTTACTTATGTTTGTTTTTTTAAATTTAATTTCTATTTCTTATCGGAGTAAATTTGATTAGAGTGTTTTGATTGCCTGGCTGTACAGGATCTGCTCAGTGATTCATACATATGTCTGTTCATCTTCGGGTCCTCTTACCATGTATGTGATTACAAAATGTATATTTTAAAGGTATTGGTGATTATATAATTCATACAGTTTATCTGTTACATGTTTTTATACACTTAACATACATTAGTATATGTATGTTAACCCCATAGTCCTAATTTACCCATCCTCCCACCTTTCATTTTGGCTAACCATTAGTTTATTTCATAAGTCTGTGAGTGTCTTTTTCTGTGGAAATATGTTCATTGGTAGCAATCGTAGGATAACATGTATAAATGTTATCATAGGATATTTGTCGTACCCTTTTGAGTTACTTAACCTTATATGATTATTTCTAGGCTCAACTGTAGTCCTGAAAACGGCATTGTTCATTTTTTTTCCCGAGGCTACTATGCTATTTGGTACGTATACCACTTCTTCTTTGTCCATTCATCTGTTTATGAACCCTTTTTCTGCTTCCACGTCTTGGCTATTTCAATATAGCTGCAGTGCACATTTGCCTGCCTGTGTCTTTCTGATTCAGGTGGTCTTAGGTTATAGGCCCAAAAGGTGACCTGCCGCATCATATGGTAGCTCAATTTTTATCTTTTCAAGCAGCTCCATTTAGTTTGCGTTAGTGCTGTTACCACTTTACATCCCACCAGCAGCTAGAAGGTACACAGTTCTCTAAAACCCCTTCAGCATTTATAGTTTGTAGACATTTTGCTGATGGAAACGACTGGTGTGAGCTGAAACCTTTTTGAATTTGAATTTGCATGTGTCTAATAATTCATTCTACTGAGCTTTAGGCATGTCCTTTTTTTTCTTTTCCTTTTTTTTTAAAGAGTGAGTACAACTTCCCTCCTCTTATTGACTTCTTGAAAAATTTCTCATGTGTTGAATATTCTTGCCTATTCCCTACCCCAGGGCATTTTTCAGGGCAGGTGTCATTTAGAGCCCTGCAGTCCATGTGACTATTAAGCAACCATTAGCACTGGGTTTAAAGCTGCTGTTGTGGGAAAGAGCCACAAGGCGGCAGCATTATTACGTTCTCATCTCTTGTTACTAGGGCAACAGAATCTTCCTGGTGGTAGTGTTCCGAGGTTGTAAATTAGAGTGGAATGTGCTGGGACAAGCCCCCAGAAGTTTATGTCTCCTTACTTAGGTTTGTTTTTTAAATTAAATTTCTATTTCTTATCGGAGTAAATTTGATTAGAGTGTTTTGATTGTCTGGCTGTACAGAAACTGCTCAATGATTCCTACATATGTCTGTTCATCTTCGGATTCTGTTACCATGTATGTTATTACAGAATGTATATTTTAAAGGTATTGGTGATTATATATAATTCATACAGTTTATCTGTTATATGTTTTTATACACTTAACATACATTAGTATATGTATGTTAACCCCATAGTCCTAATTTACCCATCCTCCCACCTTTCATTTTGGCTAACAATTAGTTTATTTCATAAGTCTGTGAGTGTCTTTTTCTGTGGAAATATGTTCATTGGTAGCAATCTTAGGATAACATGTATAAATGATATCATAGGATATTTGTCATACCCTTTTGACTTACTTAACCTTATATGATTATTTCTAGGCTCAACTCTAGTCCTTAAAACGGCATTGTTCATTTTTTCCCCGAGGCTACTATTGCATTCTGTCCATATACCACTTCTTCTCTGTCCATTCATCTGTTTATGGACATTTTTTTTGCTTCCATGTCTTTGCTATTTCCATATTGCTGCAGTGCACATTTGACTGCCTGTGTCTTTCCGATTGTGGTAGTCCTAGGTTATAAGCCGAAGAGGTGCCCTGCCGCATCATATGGTAGCTCAATTTTTACCTTTTCGAGCAGCTCCATTCAGTTTGCGTTAGTGCTGTTACCACTTTACATCCCAGCAGCAGATAGAAGGTATACATTTCTCTAAAACCCCTTCAGCATTTATAGTTTGTAGACTTTTTGCTGATGGCCATTTGACTGGTGTGAGCTGAAACCTTTTTGGAGGTTGGATACGCATGTGGCGAATAATTCATTATACTGATCTTTAGGCATATCCTTTTTCTTCTTTTCCTTTTTTTGTTAAAGTGTGAGTACAACTTCCCTCTTCATATTCACTTTTTGAAAAATTTCTCATGTGTTGAATTTTTTTGCGTATTCCCTACCCCAGGGCATTTTTTGAGGGCAGGTGTCATGTAGACCCCTGCAGTCGTTTTGACTATTAAGCAACCATTAGCACTGGGTTTAAAGCTGCTGTTGTGGGAAACAGCCACAAGGCGGCAGCATTATTACGTTCTCAACTCTTGTTACTATGGCACCAGAGTCTTCCTGGAGGTAGTGTTCCGAGGTTGTAAATTAGAGTGGAATGTGCTGGGACAAGCCTCCAGAAGTTTATGTCTCCTTACTTAGGTTTGTTTTTTAAATTTAATTTCTATTTCTTATCGGAGTAAATTTGATTTTAGTGTTTTGATTGCCTGGCTGTACAGAATCTGCTGAATGATTCATACATATGTCTTTTCATTCTCGGGTCCTGTTACCATGTATGTGATTACAAAATGTATATTTTAAAGGTATTGGTGATTATATAATTCATACAGTTTATCTGTTATATGTTTTTATACACTTAACATACATTAGTATATGTATGTTAACCCCATAGTCCTAGTTAAGCCATCCTCCCACCTTTCATTTTGCTAACCATTAGTTTATTTCATAAGTCTGTGAGTGTCTTTTTCTGTGGAAATATGTTCATTGGTAGCAATCTTAGGATAACATGTATAAATGTTATCATAGGATATTTGTCGTACCCTTTTGAGTTACTTAACGTTATATGATTATTTCTAGGCTCAACTGTAGTCCTGAAAACGGCATTGTTCATTTTTTTCCTGAGGCTACTATTCCATTCTGTCCGTATACCACTTCTTCTCTGTCCATTCATCTGTTTATGGACATTTTTTTTGCTTCCATGTCTTTGCTATTTCCATATTGCTGCAGTGCACATTTGACTGCCTGTGTCTTTCCGATTCTGGTAGTCTTAGGTTATAAGCCGAAGAGGTGCCCTGCCGCATCATATGGTAGCTCAATTTCTACCTTTTCAAGCAGCTCCATTCAGTTTGCGTTAGTGCTGTTACCACTTTACATCCCACCAGCAGCTAGAAGGTACATAGTTCTCTAAAACCCCTTCAGCATTTATAGTTTATAGACATTTTGCTGATGGAAATGACTGGTGTGAGCTGAAACCTTTTTGAATTTGAATTTGCATGTGTCTAATAATTCCTTATACTGAGCTTTAGGCATGTCCTTTTTTTTCTTTTCCTTTTTTTTAAAGAGTGAGTACAACTTCCCTCCTCTTATTGACTTCTTGAAAAATTTCTCATGTGTTGAATTTTCTTGCCTATTCCCTACCCCAGGGCATTTTTCAGGGCAGGTGTCATTTAGAGCCCTGCAGTCCTTGTGACTATTAAGCAACCATTAGCACTGGGTTTAATGCTGCTGTTGTGGGAAACAGCCACAAGGCGGCAGCATTATTACGTTCTCATCTCTTGTTACTAGGGCAACAGAATCTTCCTGGAGGTAGTGTTCCGTGGTTGTAAATTAGAGTGGAATGTGCTGGGACGAGCCCCCAGAAGTTTATGTCTCCTTACTTATGTTTGTTTTTTAAATTTAATTCTATTTCTTTTTGGAGTAAATTTGATTAGAGTTTTTTGATTGTCTGGCTGTACAGAATCTGCTCAATGATTCCTACATATGTCTGTTCATCTTCGGATTCTGTTACCATGTATGTGAATACAGAATGTATATTTTAAAGGTATTGGTGATTATATAATTCATATAGTTTATCTGTTATATGTTTATATGCATGTAACATACATTAGTATATTTATGTTAATCCCATAGTCCTAATTTACCCATCCTCCCCCCTTTCATTTTGGCTAACCATTAGTTTATTTCATAAGTCTGTGAGTGTCTTTTTCTGTGGAAATATGTTCATTGGTAGCAATCTTAGGATAACATGTATAAATGATATCATAGGATATTTGTCATACCCTTTTGACTTATTTAACCTTATATTATTATTTCTAGGCTCTACTGTAGTCCTGAAAACGGCATTGTTCATTTTTTTCCCGAGGCTACTATTCCATTCTGTCCATATACCACTTCTTCTCTGTCCATTCATCTGTTTATGGACCTTTTTTTGCTTCCATGTCTTGGCTATTTCAGTATTGCTGCAGTGCACATTTGACTGCCTGTGTCTTTCCGATTCTGGTGGTCTTAGGTTATAAGCCCGAGAGGTGCCCTGCCGCATCATATGGTAGCTCAATTTCTACCTTTTCAAGCGGCTCCATTCAGTTTGCGTTAGTGCTGTTACAACTTTACATCCCAGCAGCAGATAGAAGGTACACAGTTCTCTAAAACCCCTTCAGCATTTATAGTTTGTAGACTTTTGCTGATGGCCATTTGACTGTTGTGAGCTGAAACCTTTATGGAGGTTGGATACGCATGTGGCGAATAATTCCTTATACTGATCTTTAGGCATATCCTTTTTCTTCTTTTCCTTTTTTGTTAAAGTGTGAGTACAACTTCCCTCTTCATATTCACTTTTTGAAAAATTTCTCATGTGTTGAATTTTCTTGCCTATTCCCTACCCAAGGGCACTTTTTGAGGGCAGGTGTCATTTAGACCCCTGCAGTCGTTGTGACTATTAAGCAACCATTAGCACTGGGTTTAAAGCTGCTGTTGTGGGAAACAGCCACAAGGCGTCAGCATTATTACGTTCTCAACTCTTGTTACTAGGGCAACAGAATATTCCTGGAGGTAGTGTTCTGAGGTTGTAAATTAGAGTGGAATGTGCTGGGACAAGCCCCCAGAAGTTTATGTCTCCTTACTTATGTTTGTTTTTAAATTTCATTTCTATTTCTTATCAGTGTAAATTTGATTAGAGTGTTTTGATTGCCTGGCTGTACAGGATCTGCTAAATGATTCATACATATGTCTGTTCATCTTCGGGTCCTGTTACCATGTATGTGATTACAAAATGTATATTTTAAAGGTATTGGTGATTATATAATTCATACAGTTTATCTGTTATATGTTTTTATACACTTAACATACATTAGTATATGTATGTTAACCCCATAGTCCTAATTTACCCATCCTCCCACCTTTCATTTTGCTAACCATTAGTTTATTTCATAAGTCTGTGAGTGTCTTTTTCTGTGGAAATATGTTCATTGGTAGCAATCTTAGGATAACATGTATAAATATTATCATAGGATATTTGTCGTACCCTTTTGAGTTACTTAACCTTATATGATTATTTCTAGGCTCAACTGTAGTCCTGAAAACGGCATTGTTCATTTTTTTCCCGAGGCTACTATTCTATTTGGTACGTATACCACTTCTTCTTTGTCCATTCATCTGTTTATGAACCTTTTTCTGCTTCCATGTCTTGGCTATTTCAATATTGCTGCAGTGCTCATTTGCCTGCCTGTGTCTTTCCGATTCAGGTGGTCTTAGGTTATAGGCCCAAAAGGTGACCTGCCGCATCATATGGTAGCTCAATTTTTATCTTTTCAAGCAGCTCCATTCAGTTTGTGTTAGTTCTGTTACCACTTTACATCCCACCAGCAGCTAGAAGGTACACAGTTCTCTAAAACCCCTTCAGCATTTATAGTTTGTAGACATTTTGCTGATGGAAACGACTGGTGTGAACTGAAACCTTTTTGAAATTGAATTTGCATGTGTCTAATAATTCATTCTACTGAGCTTTAGGCATGTCCTTTTTTTTCTTTTCCTTTTTTTTTAAAGAGTGAGTACAACTTCCCTCCTCTTATTGACTTCTTGAAAAATTTCTCATGTGTTGAATATTCTTGCCTATTCCCTACCCCAGGGCATTTTTCAGGGCAGGTGTCATTTAGAGCCCTGCAGTCCATGTGACTATTAAGCAACCATTAGCACTGGGTTTAAAGCTGCTGTTGTGGGAAAGAGCCACAAGGCGGCAGCATTATTACGTTCTCATCTCTTGTTACTAGGGCAACAGAATCTTCCTGGAGGTAGTGTTCCGAGGTTGTAAATTAGAGTGGAATGTGCTGGGACAAGCCCCCAGAAGTTTATGTCTCCTTACTTAGGTTTGTTTTTTATATTAAATTTCTATTTCTTATCGGAGTAAATTTGATTAGAGTGTTTTGATTGTCTGGCTGTACAGAAACTGCTCAATGATTCCTACATATGTCTGTTCATCTTCGGATTCTGTTACCATGTATGTAATTACAGAATGTATATTTTAAAGGTATTGGTGATTATATAATTCATACAGTTTATCTGTTATATGTTTTTATACACTTAACATACATTAGTATATGTATGTTAACCCCATAGTCCTAATTTACCCATCCTCCCACCTTTCATTTTGGCTAACAATTAGTTTATTTCATAAGTCTGTGAGTGTCTTTTTCTGTGGAAATATGTTCATTGGTAGCAATCTTAGGATAACATGTATAAATGATATCATAGGATATTTGTCATACCCTTTTGACTTACTTAACCTTATATGATTATTTCTAGGCTCAACTCTAGTCCTTAAAACGGCATTGTTCATTTTTTCCCCGAGGCTACTATTGCATTCTGTCCATATACCACTTCTTCTCTGTCCATTCATCTGTTTATAGACATTTTTTTTGCTTCCATGTCTTTGCTATTTCCATATTGCTGCAGTGCACATTTGACTGCCTGTGTCTTTGCGATTCTGGTAGTCTTAGGTTATAAGCCAAAGAGGTGCCCTGCCGCATCATATGGTAGCTCAATTTTTACCTTTTCAAGCAGCTCCATTCAGTTTGCGTTAGTGCTGTTACCACTTTACATCCCAGCAGCAGATAGAAGGTATACGTTTCTCTAAAACCCCTTCAGCATTTATAGTTTGTAGACTTTTTGCTGATGGCCATTTGACTGGTGTGAGCTGAAACCTTTTTGGAGGTTGGATACGCATGTGGCGAATAATTCCTTATACTGATCTTTAGGCATATCCTTTTTCTTCTTTTCCTTTTTTTGTTAAAGTGTGAGTACAACTTCCCTCTTCATATTCACTTTTTGAAAAATTTCTCATGTGTTGAATTTTCTTGCGTATTCCCTACCCCAGGGCATTTTTTGAGGGCAGGTGTCATTTAGACCCCTGCAGTCGTTTTGACTATTAAGCAACCATTAGCACTGGGTTTAAAGCTGCTGTTGTGGGAAACAGCCACAAGGCGGCAGCATTATTACGTTCTCAACTCTTGTTACTATGGCAACAGAGTCTTCCTGGAGGTAGTGTTCCGAGGTTGTAAATTAGAGTGGAATGTGCTGGGACAAGCCTCCAGAAGTTTATGTCTCCTTACTTAGGTTTGTTTTTTAAATTTAATTTCTATTTCTTATCGGAGTAAATTTGATTTTAGTGTTTTGATTGCCTGGCTGTACAGAATCTGCTCAATGATTCATACATATGTCTGTTCATCCTCGGGTCCTGTTACCATGTATGTGATTACAAAATGTATATTTTAAAGGTATTGGTGATTATATAATTCATACAGTTTATCTGTTATATGTTTTTATACACTTAACATACATTAGTATATGTATGTTAACCCCATAGTCCTAGTTAACCCATCCTCCCACCTTTCATTTTGGCTAACCATTAGTTTATTTCTTAAGTCTGTGAGTGTCTTTTTCTGTGGAAATATGTTCATTGGTAGCAATCTTAGGATAACATGTATAAATGTTATCATAGGATATTTGTCGTACCCTTTTGAGTTACTTAACCTTATATGATTATTTCTAGGCTCAACTGTAGTCCTGAAAACGGCATTGTTCATTTTTTTCCCGAGGCTACTATTCTATTTGGTACGTATACCACTTCTTCTTTGTCCATTCATCTGTTTATGGACATTTTTTTTGCTTCCATGTCTTTGCTATTTCCATATTGCTGCAGTGCACATTTGACTGCCTGTGTCTTTCCGATTCTGGTAGTCTTAGGTTATAAGCCGAAGAGGTGCCCTGCCGCATCATATGGTAGCTCAATTTTTACCTTTTCAAGCAGCTCCATTCAGTTTGCGTTAGTGCTGTTACCACTTTACATCCCACCAGCAGCTAGAAGGTACACAGTTCTCTAAAACCCCTTCAGCATTTATAGTTTATAGACATTTTGCTGATGGAAATGACTGGTGTGAGCTGAAACCTTGTTGAATTTGCATTTGCATGTGTCTAATAATTCCTTATACTGAGCTTTAGGCATGTCCTTTTTTTTCTTTTCCTTTTTTTTTAAAGAGTGAGTACAACTTCCCTCCTCTTATTGACTTCTTGAAAAATTTCTCATGTGTTGAATTTTCTTGCCTATTCCCTACCCCAGGGCATTTTTCAGGGCAGGTGTCATTTAGAGCCCTGCAGTCCTTGTGACTATTAAGCAACCATTAGCACTGGGTTTAATGCTGCTGTTGTGGGAAACAGCCACAAGGCGGCAGCATTATTACGTTCTCATCTCTTGTTACTAGGGCAACAGAATCTTCCTGGAGGTAGTGTTCCGTGGTTTTAAATTAGAGTGGAATGTGCTGGGACGAGCCCCCAGAAGTTTATGTCTCCTTACTTATGTTTGTTTTTTAAATTTAATACTATTTCTTTTTGGAGTAAATTTGATTAGAGTTTTTTGATTGTCTGGCTGTACAGAATCTGCTCAATGATTCCTACATATGTCTGTTCATCTTCGGATTCTGTTACCATGTATGTGAATACAGAATGT
Organism: Balaenoptera borealis; assembly: GCF_965194805.1. Classification (NCBI taxonomy): domain Eukaryota; kingdom Metazoa; phylum Chordata; class Mammalia; order Artiodactyla; family Balaenopteridae; genus Balaenoptera; species Balaenoptera borealis. The sequence goes on from NW_028123592.1 coordinate 91,773, forward strand.
ATATTTTAAAGGTATTGGTGATTATATAATTCATATAGTTTATCTGTTATATGTTTATATGCATGTAACATACATTAGTATATTTATGTTAATCCCATAGTCCTAATTTACCCATCCTCCCCCCTTTCATTTTGGCTAACCATTAGTTTATTTCATAAGTCTGTGAGTGTCTTTTTCTGTGGAAATATGTTCATTGGTAGCAATCTTAGGATAACATGTACAAATGATATCATAGGATATTTGTCATACCCTTTTGACTTACTTAACCTTATATTATTATTTCTAGGCTCTACTGTAGTCCTGAAAACCGCATTGTTCATTTTTTTCCCGAGGCTACTATTCCATTCTGTCCATATACCACTTCTTCTCTGTCCATTCATCTGTTTATGGACCTTTTTTTGCTTCCATGTCTTGGCTATTTCAGTATTGCTGCAGTGCACATTTGACTGCCTGTGTCTTTCCGATTCTGGTGGTCTTAGGTTATAAGCCCGAGAGGTGCCCTGCCGCATCATATGGTAGCTCAATTTCTACCTTTTCAAGCGGCTCCATTCAGTTTGCGTTAGTGCTGTTACCACTTTACATCCCAGCAGCAGATAGAAGGTACACATTTCTCTAAAACACCTTCAGCATTTATAGTTTGTAGACTTTTGCTGATGGCCATTTGACTGTTGTGAGCTGAAACCTTTATGGAGGTTGGATACGCATGTGGCGAATAATTCCTTATACTGATCTTTAGGCATATCCTTTTTCTTCTTTTCCTTTTTGTGTTAAAGTGTGAGTACAACTTCCCTCTTCATATTCACTTTTTGAAAAATTTCTCATGTGTTGAATTTTCTTGCCTATTCCCTACCCAAGGGCACTTTTTGAGGGCAGGTGTCATTTAGACCCCTGCAGTCGTTGTGACTATTAAGCAACCATTAGCACTGGGTTTAAAGCTGCTGTTGTGGGAAACAGCCACAAGGCGTCAGCATTATTACTTTCTCAACTCTTGTTACTAGGGCAACAGAATATTCATGGAGGTAGTGTTCTGAGGTTGTAAATTAGAGTGGAATGTGCTGGGACAAGCCCCCAGAAGTTTATGTCTCCTTAATTATGTTTGTTTTTAAATTTCATTTCTATTTCTTATCAGTGTAAATTTGATTAGAGTGTTTTGATTGCCTGGCTGTACAGGATCTGCTCAATGATTCATACATATGTCTGTTCATCTTCGGGTCCTGTTACCATGTATGTGATTACAAAATGTATATTTTAAAGGTATTGGTGATTATATAATTCATACAGTTTATCTGTTATATGTTTTTATACACTTAACATACATTAGTATATGTATGTTAACCCCATAGTCCTAATTTACCCATCCTCCCACCTTTCATTTTGGCTAACCATTAGTTTATTTGATAAGTCTGTGAGTGTCTTTTTCTGTGGAAATATGTTCATTGGTAGCAATCTTAGGATAACATGTATAAATGTTTTCATAGGATATTTGTCGTACCCTTTTGAGTTACTTAACCTTATATGATTATTTCTAGGCTCAACTGTAGTCCTGAAAACGGCATTGTTCATTTTTTTCCCGAGGCTACTATTCTATTTGGTACGTATACCACTTCTTCTTTGTCCATTCATCTGTTTATGAACCTTTTTTCTGCTTCCATGTCTTGGCTATTTCAATATTGCTGCAGTGCTCATTTGCCTGCCTGTGTCTTTCCGATTCAGGTGGTCTTAGGTTATAGGCCCAAAAGGTGACCTGCCGCATCATATGGTAGCTCAATTTTTATCTTTTCAAGCAGCTCCATTCAGTTTGCGTTAGTGCTGTTACCACTTTACATCCCACCAGCAGCTAGAAGGTACACAGTTCTCTAAAACCCCTTCAGCATTTATAGTTTGTAGACATTTTGCTGATGGAAACGACTGGTGTGAGCTGAAACCTTTTTGAATTTGAATTTGCATGTGTCTAATAATTCCTTATACTGAGCTTTAGGCATGTCCTTTTTTTTCTTTTCCTTTTTTTTTAAAGAGTGAGTACAACTTCCCTCCTCTTATTGACTTCTTGAAAAATTTCTCCTGTGTTGAATTTTCTTGCCTATTCCCTACCCCAGGGCATTTTTCAGGGCAGGTGTCATTTAGAGCCCTGCAGTCCTTGTGACTATTAAGCAACCATTAGCACTGGGTTTAATGCTGCTGTTGTGGGAAACAGCCACAAGGCGGCAGCATTATTACGTTCTCATCTCTTGTTACTAGGGCAACAGAATCTTCCTGGAGGTAGTGTTCCGTGGTTGTAAATTAGAGTGGAATGTGCTGGGACGAGCCCCCAGAAGTTTATGTCTCCTTACTTATGTTTGTTTTTTAAATTTAATACTATTTCTTTTTGGAGTAAATTTGATTAGAGTTTTTTGATTGTCTGGCTGTACAGAATCTGCTCAATGATTCCTACATATGTCTGTTCATCTTCGGATTCTGTTACCATGTATGTGAATACAGAATGTATATTTTAAAGGTATTGGTGATTATATAATTCATATAGTTTATCTGTTATATGTTTATATGCATGTAACATACATTAGTATATTTATGTTAATCCCATAGTCCTAATTTACCCATCCTCCCCCCTTTCATTTTGGCTAACCATTAGTTTATTTCATAAGTCTGTGAGTGTCTTTTTCTGTGGAAATATGTTCATTGGTAGCAATCTTAGGATAACATGTACAAATGATATCATAGGATATTTGTCATACCCTTTTGACTTACTTAACCTTATATTATTATTTCTAGGCTCTACTGTAGTCCTGAAAACCGCATTGTTCATTTTTTTCCCGAGGCTACTATTCCATTCTGTCCATATACCACTTCTTCTCTGTCCATTCATCTGTTTATGGACCTTTTTTTGCTTCCATGTCTTGGCTATTTCAGTATTGCTGCAGTGCACATTTGACTGCCTGTGTCTTTCCGATTCTGGTGGTCTTAGGTTATAAGCCCGAGAGGTGCCCTGCCGCATCATATGGTAGCTCAATTTCTACCTTTTCAAGCGGCTCCATTCAGTTTGCGTTAGTGCTGTTACCACTTTACATCCCAGCAGCAGATAGAAGGTACACATTTCTCTAAAACACCTTCAGCATTTATAGTTTGTAGACTTTTGCTGATGGCCATTTGACTGTTGTGAGCTGAAACCTTTATGGAGGTTGGATACGCATGTGGCGAATAATTCCTTATACTGATCTTTAGGCATATCCTTTTTCTTCTTTTCCTTTTTTTGTTAAAGTGTGAGTACAACTTCCCTCTTCATATTCACTTTTTGAAAAATTTCTCATGTGTTGAATTTTCTTGCCTATTCCCTACCCAAGGGCACTTTTTGAGGGCAGGTGTCATTTAGACCCCTGCAGTCGTTGTGACTATTAAGCAACCATTAGCACTGGGTTTAAAGCTGCTGTTGTGGGAAACAGCCACAAGGCGTCAGCATTATTACTTTCTCAACTCTTGTTACTAGGGCAACAGAATATTCATGGAGGTAGTGTTCTGAGGTTGTAAATTAGAGTGGAATGTGCTGGGACAAGCCCCCAGAAGTTTATGTCTCCTTAATTATGTTTGTTTTTAAATTTCATTTCTATTTCTTATCAGTGTAAATTTGATTAGAGTGTTTTGATTGCCTGGCTGTACAGGGTCTGCTCAATGATTCATACATATGTCTGTTCATCTTCGGGTCCTGTTACCATGTATGTGATTACAAAATGTATATTTTAAAGGTATTGGTGATTATATAATTCATACAGTTTATCTGTTATATGTTTTTATACACTTAACATACATTAGTATATGTATGTTAACCCCATAGTCCTAATTTACCCATCCTCCCACCTTTCATTTTGCTAACCATTAGTTTATTTCATAAGTCTGTGAGTGTCTTTTTCTGTGGGAAATATGTTCATTGGTAGCAATCTTAGGATAACATGTATAAATATTATCATAGGATATTTGTCGTACCCTTTTGAGTTACTTAACCTTATATGATTATTTCTAGGCTCAACTGTAGTCCTGAAAACGGCATTGTTCATTTTTTTCCCGAGGCTACTATTCTATTTGGTACGTATACCACTTCTTCTTTGTCCATTCATCTGTTTATGGACATTTTTTTTGCTTCCATGTCTTTGCTATTTCCATATTGCTGCAGTGCACATTTGACTGCCTGTGTCTTTCCGATTCTGGTAGTCTTAGGTTATAAGCCGAAGAGGTGCCCTGCCGCATCATATGGTAGCTCAATTTTTACCTTTTCAAGCAGCTCCATTCAGTTTGCATTAGTGCTGTTATCACTTTTCATCCCAGCAGCAGATAGAAGGTATACATTTCTCTAAAACCCCTTCAGCATTTATAGTTTGTAGACTTTTTGCTGATGGCCATTTGACTGGTGTGAGCTGAAACCTTTTTGGAGGTTGGATACGCATGTGGCGAATAATTCCTTATACTGATCTTTAGGCATATCCTTTTTCTTCTTTTCCTTTTTTTGTTAAAGTGTGAGTACAACTTCCCTCTTCATATTCACTTTTTGAAAAATTTCTCATGTGTTGAATTTTCTTGCGTATTCCCTACCCCAGGGCATTTTTTGAGGGCAGGTGTCATTTAGACCCCTGCAGTCGTTTTGACTATTAAGCAACCTTTAGCACTGGGTTTAAAGCTGCTGTTGTGGGAAACAGCCACAAGGCGGCAGCATTATTACGTTCTCAACTCTTGTTACTATGGCAACAGAGTCTTCCTGGAGGTAGTGTTCCGAGGTTGTAAATTAGAGTGGAATGTGCTGGGACAAGACTCCAGAAGTTTATGTCTCCTTACTTATGTTTGTTTTTTAAATTTAATTTCTATTTCTTATCGGAGTAAATTTGATTTTAGTGTTTTGATTGCCTGGCTGTACAGAATCTGCTCAATGATTCATACATATGTCTGTTCATCCTCGGGTCCTGTTACCATGTATGTGATTACAAAATGTATATTTTAAAGGTATTGGTGATTATATAATTCATACAGTTTATCTGTTATATGTTTTTATACACTTAACATACATTAGTATATGTATGTTAACCCCATAGTCCTAGTTAACCCATCCTCCCACCTTTCATTTTGGCTAACCATTAGTTTATTTCTTAAGTCTGTGAGTGTCTTTTTCTGTGGAAATATGTTCATTGGTAGCAATCTTAGGATAACATGTATAAATGTTATCATAGGATATTTGTCGTACCCTTTTGAGTTACTTAACCTTATATGATTATTTCTAGGCTCAACTGTAGTCCTGAAAACGGCATTGTTCATTTTTTTCCCCAGGCTACTATTCTATTTGGTACGTATACTACTTCTTCTTTGTCCATTCATCTGTTTATGAACCTTTTTTCTGCTTCCATGTCTTGGCTATTTCAATATTGCTGCAGTGCTCATTTGCCTGCCTGTGTCTTTCCGATTCAGGTGGTCTTAGGTTATAGGCCCAAAGGGTGACCTGCTGCATCATATGGTAGCTCAATTTTTACCTTTTCAAGAAGCTCCATTCAGTTTGCGTTAGTGCTGTTACCACTTTACATCCCACCAGCAGCTAGAAGGTACACAGTTCTCTAAAACCCCTTCAGCATTTATAGTTTATAGACATTTTGCTGATGGAAATGACTGGTGTGAGCTGAAACCTTTTTGAATTTGAATTTGCTTGTGTCTAATAATTCCTTATACTGAGCTTTAGGCATGTCCTTTTTTTTCTTTTCCTTTTTTTTTAAAGAGTGAGTACAACCTCCCTCCTCTTATTGACTTCTTGAAAAATTTCACATGTGTTGAATTTTCTTGCCTATTCCCTACCCCAGGGCATTTTTTGAGGGCAGGTGTCATTTAGAGCCCTGCAGTCCTTGTGACTATTAAGCAACTATTAGTACTGGGTTTAAAGCTGCTGTTGTGGGAAACAGCCACAAGGCCGCAGCATTATTACGTTCTCAACTCTTGTTACTACGGCAACAGAGTCTTCCTGGAGGTAGTGTTCCGAAGTTGTAAATTAGAGTGGAATGTGCTGGGACAAGCCCCCAGAAGTTTATGTCTCCTTACTTATGTTTGTTTTTTAAATTTAATTTCTATTTCTTATCAGAGTAAATTTGATTAGAGTGTTTTCATTGTCTGGCTGTACAGAATCTGCTCAATGATTCATACATATGTCAGTTCATCTTCAGATGCTGTTACAATGTGTTTGTTTACAGAATGTATATTTTGAAGGTATAGGTGATTATATAATTCATATAGTTTATATGTTATATGTTTATATACATTTAACATACATTAGTATATGTATGTTAACCCCATAGTCCTAATTTACCCATCCTCCCACCTTTCATTTTGGCTAACCATTAGTTTATTTGATAAGTCTGTGAGTGTCTTTTTCTGTGGAAATATGTTCATTGGTAGCAATCTTAGGATAACATGTGTGAATGATATCATAGGATAATTGTCATACCCTTTTGACTTACTTAACCTTATATGATTATTTCTAGGCTCAACTGTAGTCCTGAAAACGGCATTGTTCATTTTTTTCCTGAGGCTACTCTTCCATTCTGTCCATATACCTCTTCTTCTTTGTCCATTCATCTGTTTATGGACTTTTTTTTTTCCTTCCATGTCTTCGTATTTCAATATTGTTGCAGTGCACATTTGCCTGCATCTGTCTTTACGATTCTGGTGGTCTTAAGTTATAGGCGCAAAAGGTGCCCTGCCGCATCATATGGTAGCTCAATTTTTACCTTTTCAAGCAGCTCCATTCAGTTTGTGTTAGTGCTGTTACTACTTTACATCCCACCAGCAGCTAGAAGGTACACAGTTCTCTAACACCCCTTCAGCATTTATAGTTTGTAGACTTTTTGCTGATGGAAATGACTGGTGTGAGGTGAAACCTTTTTGAATTTGAATTTGCATGTGGCTAATAATTCCTTATACTGAGCTTTAGGCATGTCCTTTTTTCTCTTTTCCTTTTTTTAAAGAGTGAGTACAACTTCCCTCCTCTTATTGACTTCTTGAAAAATTTCTCATGTGTTGAATTTTCTTTCCTATTCCCTACCCCAGGGCATTGTTGAGGGCGTGTCTCATTTACAGCCCTGCAGTCCTTGTGACTATATAAGCAACCATTGGCACTGGGTTTAAAGCTGCTCTTGTGGGAAAGAGCCACAAGGCGGCAGCATTATTACGTTCTCATCTCTTGTTACTAGGGCAACAGACTCTTCCTGGAGGTAGTGTTCCAAGGTTGTAAATTAGAGTGGAATGTGGTGGGACAAGCCACAGAAGTTTATGTCTCCTTACTTATGTTTGTTTTTTAAATTTAATTTCTATTTCTTATCGGGGTAAATTTGATTGGAGTGTTTTGATTGTCTGGCTGTACAGAATCTGCTCAATGATTCATGCATATGTCTGTTCATCTTCGGATCCTGTTACCATGTATGTGATTACAAAATGTATATTTTAAAGGTCTTGGTAATTATATAATTCATATAGTTTATCTGTTATATGTTTATATACATTTAACATACGTTAGTATATGTATGTTAACCCCATAGTCCTAATTTACCCATCCTCCCACCTTTCATTTTGGCTAACCATTAGTTTATTTGATAAGTCTGTGAGTGTCTTTTTCTGTGGAAATATGTTCATTGGTAGCAATCTTAGGATAACATGTATAAATGATATCATAGGATATTTGTCATACCCTTTTGACTTACTTAACCTTATATGATTATTTCTAGGCTCCACTGTAGTCGTAAAAACGGCATTGTTCATTTTTTTCGCGAAGCTACTATTCCATATGGTACATTTACCACTTCTTCTTTGTCCATTCATCTGTTTATGGACATTTTTTTTCCTTCCATGTCTTGGCTATTTCAATATTGTTTCAGTGCACATTTGCCTGCATCTGTCTTTCCGATTCTGGTGGTCTTAGGTTATAGGCCCAAAGGTGCCCTGCCGCATCATATGGTAGCTCAATTGTTACCTCTTCAAGCAGCTCGATTCAGTTTGCGTTAGTGCTGTTACCACTTTACATCCCACCAGCAGCTAGAAAGTACACAGTTCTCTAAAACCCCTTCAGCATTTATCGTTTGTAGACTTTTTGCTGATGGTCATGACCGGTGTGAGCTGCACCCTTTTTGACTTTGAATTTGCATGTGGCTAATAATTCCTTATACTGAGCTTTAGGCATGTCCTTTTTTTCTTTTCCTTTTTTTTAAAGAGTGAGTACAACTTCCCTCCTCTGATTGACTTCTTGAAAAAATTCTCATGTGTTGAATTTTCTTGCCTATTCCCTACCCCAGGGCATTTTTGAGGGCGTGTGTCATTTACAGCCCTGCAGTCCTTGTGACTATATAAGAAACCATTAGCACTGGGTTTAAAGCTGCTGTTGTGGGAAACAGCCACAAGGCGGCAGCATTATTACGTTATCAACTCTTGTTACTACAGCAATAGAGTCTTCCTGGAGGTAGTGTTCCAAGGTTGTAAATTAGAGTGGAATGTGCTGGGACAAGCCCCCAGAAGTTTATGTCTCCTTACTTAGGTTTGTTTTTTAAATTTAATTTCTATTTCTTATCGGAGTAAATTTGATTAGAGTGTTTTGATTGTCTGGCTGTACAGAAACTGCTCAATGATTCCTACATATGTCTGTTCATCTTCGGGTTCTGTTACCATGTATGTGATTACAGAATGTATATTTTAAAGGTATTGGTGATTATATAATTCATACAGTTTATCTGTTATATGTTTTTATACACTTAACATACATTAGTATATGTATGTTAACCCCATAGTCCTAATTTACCCGTCCTCCCACCTTTCATTTTGGCTAACAATTAGTTTATTTCATAAGTCTGTGAGTGTCTTTTTCTGTGGAAATATGTTCATTGGTAGCAATCTTAGGATAACATGTATAAATGATATCATAGGATAATTGTCATACCCTTTTGAGTTACTTAACCTTATATGATTATTTCTAGGCTCTACTGTAGTCCTGAAAACGGCATTGTTCATTTTTTCCACGAGGCTACTATTCCATTCTGTCCATATACCACTTCTTCTCTGTCCATTCATCTGTTTATGGACATTTTTTTTGCTTCCATGTCTTTGCTATTTCAATATTGCTGCAGTGCACATTTGACTGCCTGTGTCTTTCCGATTCTGGTAGTCTTAGGTTATAAGCCCAAGAGGTGCCCTGCCGCATCATATGGTAGCTCCATTTTTACCTTTTCAAGCAGCTCCATTCAGTTTGCGTTAGTGCTGTTACCACTTTACATCCCACCAGCAGCTAGAAGGTACACAGTTCTCTAAAACCCGTTCAGCATTTATAGTTTATAGACATTTTGCTGATGGAAATGACTGGTGTGAGCTGAAACCTTTTTGAATTTGAATTTGCATGTGTCTAATAATTCCTTATACTGAGCTTTAGGCATGTCCTTTTTTTTCTTTTCCTTTTTTTTTAAAGAGTGAGTACAACTTCCCTCCTCTTATTGACTTCTTGAAAAATTTCTAATGTGTTGAATTTTCTTGCCTATTCCCTACCCCAGGGCATTTTTAAGGGCAGGTGTCATTTAGAGCCCTGCAGTCCTTGTGACTATTAAGCAAACATTAGCACTTGGTTTAAAGCTGCTGTTGTGGGAAAGAGCCACAAGGCGGCAGCATTATTACGTTCTCATCTCTTGTTACTAGGGCAACAGAATCTTCCTGGAGGTAGTGTTCCGAGGTTGTAAATTAGAGTGGAATGTGCTGGGACAAGACCCCAGAAGTTTATGTCTCCTTACTTATGTTTGTTTTTTTAAATTTAATTTCTATTTCTTATCGGAGTAAATTTGATTAGAGTGTTTTGATTGCCTGGCTGTACAGGATCTGCTCAGTGATTCCTACATATGTCTGTTCATCTTCGGGTCCTGTTACCATGTATGTGATTACAAAATGTATATTTTAAAGGTATTGGTGATTATATAATTCATACAGTTTATCTGTTATATGTTTTTATACACTTAACATACATTAGTATATGTATGTTAACCCCATAGTCCTAATTTACCCATCCTCCCACCTTTCATTTTGCTAACCATTAGTTTATTTCATAAGTCTGTGAGTGTCTTTTTCTGTGGGAAATATGTTCATTGGTAGCAATCTTAGGATAACATGTATAAATATTATCATAGGATATTTGTCGTACCCTTTTGAGTTACTTAACCTTATATGATTATTTCTAGGCTCAACTGTAGTCCTGAAAACGGCATTGTTCATTTTTTTCCCGAGGCTACTATTCTATTTGGTACGTATACCACTTCTTCTTTGTCCATTCATCTGTTTATGAACCTTTTTTCTGCTTCCATGTCTTGGCTATTTCAATATTGCTGCAGTGCTCATTTGCCTGCCTGTGTCTTTCCGATTCAGGTGGTCTTAGGTTATAGGCCCAAAAGGTGACCTGCCGCATCATATGGTAGCTCAATTTTTATCTTTTCAAGCAGCTCCATTCAGTTTGCGTTAGTGCTGTTACCACTTTACATCCCACCAGCAGCTAGAAGGTACACAGTTCTCTAAAACCCCTTCAGCATTTATAGTTTGTAGACATTTTGCTGATGGAAACGACTGGTGTGAGCTGAAACCTTTTTGAATTTGAATTTGCATGTGTCTAATAATTTATTCTACTGAGCTTTAGGCATGTCCTTTTTTTTCTTTTCCTTTTTTTTTAAAGAGTGAGTACAACTTCCCTCCTCTTATTGACTTCTTGAAAAATTTCTCATGTGTTGAATATTCTTGCCTATTCCCTACCACAGGGCATTTTTCAGGGCAGGTGTCATTTAGAGCCCTGCAGTCCATGTGACTATTAAGCAACCATTAGCACTGGGTTTAAAGCTGCTGTTGTGGGAAAGAGCCACAAGGCGGCAGCATTATTATGTTCTCATCTCTTGTTACTAGGGCAACAGAATCTTCCTAGAGGTAGTGTTCCGAGGTTGTAAATTAGAGTGGAATGTGCTGGGACAAGCCCCCAGAAGTTTATGTCTCCTTACTTAGGTTTGTTTTTTATATTAAATTTCTATTTCTTATCGGAGTAAATTTGATTAGAGTGTTTTGATTGTCTGGCTGTACAGAATCTGCTAAAAGATTCCTACATATGTCTGTTCATCTTCGGATTCTGTTACCATGTATGTGATTACAGAATGTATATTTTAAAGGTATTGGTGATTATATAATTCATACAGTTTATCTGTTATATGTTTTTATACACTTAACATACATTAGTATATGTATGTTAACCCCATAGTCCTAATTTACCCATCCTCCCACCTTTCATTTTGGCTAACAATTAGTTTATTTCATAAGTCTGTGAGTGTCTTTTTCTGTGGAAATATGTTCATTGGTAGCAATCTTAGGATAACATGTATAAATGATATCATAGGATATTTGTCATACCCTTTTGACTTACTTAACCTTATATGATTATTTCTAGGCTCAACTCTAGTCCTTAAAACGGCATTGTTCATTTTTTCCCCGAGGCTACTATTGCATTCTGTCCATATACCACTTCTTCTCTGTCCATTCATCTGTTTATGGACATTTTTTTTGCTTCCATGTCTTTGCTATTTCCATATTGCTGCAGTGCACATTTGACTGCCTGTGTCTTTCCGATTCTGGTAGTCTTAGGTTATAAGCCGAAGAGGTGCCCTGCCGCATCATATGGTAGCTCAATTTTTACCTTTTCGAGCAGCTCCATTCAGTTTGTGTTAGTGCTGTTACCACTTTACATCCCAGCAGCAGATAGAAGGTATACATTTCTCTAAAACCCCTTCAGCATTTATAGTTTGTAGACTTTTTGCTGATGGCCATTTGACTGGTGTGAGCTGAAACCTTTTTGGAGGTTGGATACGCATGTGGCGAATAATTCCTTATACTGATCTTTAGGCATATCCTTTTTCTTCTTTTCCTTTTTTTGTTAAAGTGTGAGTACAACTGCCCTCTTCATATTCACTTTTTGAAAAATTTCTCATGTGTTGAATTTTCTTGCGTATTCCCTACCCCAGGGCATTTTTTGAGGGCAGGTGTCATTTAGACCCCTGCAGTCGTTTTGACTACTAAGCAACCCTTAGCACTGGGTTTAAAGCTGCTGTTGTGGGAAACAGCCACAAGGCGGCAGCATTATTACGTTCTCAACTCTTGTTACTATGGCAACAGAGTCTTCCTGGAGGTAGTGTTCCGAGGTTGTAAATTAGAGTGGAATGTGCTGGGACAAGCCTCCAGAAGTTTATGTCTCCTTACTTATGTTTGTTTTTTAAATTTAATTTCTATTTCTTATCGGAGTAAATTTGATTTTAGTGTTTTGATTGCCTGGCTGTACAGAATCTGCTCAATGATTCATACATATGTCTGTTCATCCTCGGGTCCTGTTACCATGTATGCGATTACAAAATGTATATTTTAAAGGTATTGGTGATTATATAATTCATACAGTTTATCTGTTATATGTTTTTATACACTTAACATACATTAGTATATGTATGTTAACCCCATAGTCCTAGTTAACCCATCCTCCCACCTTTCATTTTGGCTAACCATTAGTTTATTTCATAAGTCTGTGAGTGTCTTTTTCTGTGGAAATATGTTCATTGGTAGCTATCTTAGGATAACATATATAAATGTTATCATAGGATATTTGTCGTACCCTTTTGAGTTACTTAACCTTATATGATTATTTCTAGGCTCAACTGTAGTCCTGAAAACGGCATTGTTCATTTTTTTCCCGAGGCTACTATTCTATTTGGTACGTATACCACTTCTTCTTTGTCCATTCATCTGTTTATGAACCTTTTTTCTGCTTCCATGTCTTGGCTATTTCAATATTGCTGCAGTGCACATTTGACTGCCTGTGTCTTTCCGATTCTGGTGGTCTTAGGTTATAAGCCCGAGAGGTGCCCTGCCGCATCATATGGTAGCTCAATTTCTACCTTTTCAAGCGGCTCCATTCAGTTTGCGTTAGTGCTGTTACCACTTTACATCCCAGCAGCAGATAGAAGGTACACATTTCTCTAAAACCCCTTCAGCATTTATAGTTTGTAGACTTTTTGCTGATGGCCATTTGACTGTTGTGAGCTGAAGCCTTTATGGAGGTTGGATACGCATGTGGTGAATAATTCCTTATACTGATCTTTAGGCATATCCTTTTTCTTCTTTTCCTTTTTTTGTTAAAGTGTGAGTACAACTTCCCTCTTCATATTCACTTTTTGAAAAATTTCTCATGTGTTGAATTTTCTTGCCTATTCCCTACCCAAGGGCACTTTTTGAGGGCAGGTGTCATTTAGACCCCTGCAGTCGTTGTGACTATTAAGCAACCATTAGCACTGGGTTTAAAGCTGCTGTTGTGGGAAACAGCCACAAGGCGGCAGCATTATTACGTTCTCAACTCTTGTTACTAGGGCAACAGAATCTTCCTGGAGGTAGTGTTCTGAGGTTGTAAGTTAGAGTGGAATGTGCTGGGACAAGCCCCCAGAAGTTTATGTCTCCTTACTTATGTTTGTTTTTTAAATTTCATTTCTATTTCTTATCAGCGTAAATTTGATTAGAGTGTTTTGATTGCCTGGCTGTACAGGATCTGCTCAATGATTCATACATATGTCTGTTCATCTTCGGGTCCTGTTACCATGTATGTGATTACAAAATGTATATTTTAAAGGTATTGGTGATTATATAATTCATACAGTTTATCTTTTATATGTTTTTATACACTTAACATACATTAGTATATGTATGTTAACCCCATAGTCCTAATTTACCCATCCTCCCACCTTTCATTTTGCTAACCATTAGTTTATTTCATAAGTCTGTGAGTGTCTTTTTCTGTGGAAATATGTTCATTGGTAGCAATCTTAGGATAACATGTATAAATATTATCATAGGATATTTGTCGTACCCTTTTGAGTTACTTAACCTTATATGATTATTTCTAGGCTCAACTGTAGTCCTGAAAACGGCGTTGTTCATTTTTTTCCCCAGGCTACTATTCTATTTGGTACGTATACTACTTCTTCTTTGTCCATTCATCTGTTTATGAACCTTTTTTCTGCTTCCATGTCTTGGCTATTTCAATATTGCTGCAGTGCTCATTTGCCTGCCTGTGTCTTTCCGATTCAGGTGGTCTTAGGTTATAGGCCCAAAGGGTGACCTGCTGCATCATATGGTAGCTCAATTTTTACCTTTTCAAGAAGCTCCATTCAGTTTGCGTTAGTGCTGTTACCACTTTACATCCCACCAGCAGCTAGAAGGTACACAGGTCTCTAAAACCCCTTCAGCATTTATAGTTTATAGACATTTTGCTGATGGAAATGACTGGTGTGAGCTGAAACCTTTTTGAATTTGAATTTGCTTGTGTCTAATAATTCCTTATACTGAGCTTTAGGCATGTCCTTTTTTTTCTTTTCCTTTTTTTTTAAAGAGTGAGTACAACCTCCCTCCTCTTATTGACTTCTTGAAAAATTTCACATGTGTTGAATTTTCTTGCCTATTCCCTACCCCAGGGCATTTTTTGAGGGCAGGTGTCATTTAGAGCCCTGCAGTCCTTGTGACTATTAAGCAACTATTAGTACTGGGTTTAAAGCTGCTGTTGTGGGAAACAGCCACAAGGCCGCAGCATTATTACGTTCTCAACTCTTGTTACTACGGCAACAGAGTCTTCCTGGAGGTAGTGTTCCGAGGTTGTAAATTAGAGTGGAATGTGCTGGGACAAGCCCCCAGAAGTTTATGTCTCCTTATTATGTTTGTTTTTTAAATTTAATTTCTATTTCTTATCAGAGTAAATTTGATTAGAGTGTTTTCATTGTCTGGCTGTACAGAATCTGCTCAATGATTCATACATATGTCAGTTCATCTTCAGATGCTGTTACAATGTGTTTGTTTACAGAATGTATATTTTGAAGGTATAGGTGATTATATAATTCATATAGTTTATATGTTATATGTTTATATACATTTAACATACATTAGTATATGTATGTTAACCCCATAGTCCTAATTTACCCATCCTCCCACCTTTCATTTTGGCTAACCATTAGTTTATTTGATAAGTCTGTGAGTGTCTTTTTCTGTGGAAATATGTTCATTGGTAGCAATCTTAGGATAACATGTGTGAATGATATCATAGGATAATTGTCATACCCTTTTGACTTACTTAACCTTATATGATTATTTCTAGGCTCAACTGTAGTCCTGAAAACGGCATTGTTCATTTTTTTCCTGAGGCTACTCTTCCATTCTGTCCATATACCTCTTCTTCTTTGTCCATTCATCTGTTTATGGACTTTTTTTTTCCTTCCATGTCTTCGTATTTCAATATTGTTGCAGTGCACATTTGCCTGCATCTGTCTTTACGATTCTGGTGGTCTTAAGTTATAGGCGCAAAAGGTGCCCTGCCGCATCATATGGTAGCTCAATTTTTACCTTTTCAAGCAGCTCCATTCAGTTTGTGTTAGTGCTGTTACTACTTTACATCCCACCAGCAGCTAGAAGGTACACAGTTCTCTAACACCCCTTCAGCATTTATAGTTTGTAGACTTTTTGCTGATGGAAATGACTGGTGTGAGGTGAAACGTTTTTGAATTTGAATTTGCATGTGGCTAATAATTCCTTATACTGAGCTTTAGGCATGTCCTTTTTTCTCTTTTCCTTTTTTTAAAGAGTGAGTACAACTTCCCTCCTCTTATTGACTTCTTGAAAAATTTCTCATGTGTTGAATTTTCTTTCCTATTCCCTACCCCAGGGCATTGTTAAGGGCGTGTCTCATTTACAGCCCTGCAGTCCTTGTGACTATATAAGCAACCATTGGCACTGGGTTTAAAGCTGCTCTTGTGGGAAAGAGCCACAAGGCGGCAGCATTATTACGTTCTCATCTCTTGTTACTAGGGCAACAGACTCTTCCTGGAGGTAGTGTTCCAAGGTTGTAAATTAGAGTGGAATGTGGTGGGACAAGCCACAGAAGTTTATGTCTCCTTACTTATGTTTGTTTTTTAAATTTAATTTCTATTTCTTATCGGGGTAAATTTGATTGGAGTGTTTTGATTGTCTGGCTGTACAGAATCTGCTCAATGATTCATGCATATGTCTGTTCATCTTCGGATCCTGTTACCATGTATGTGATTACAAAATGTATATTTTAAAGGTCTTGGTAATTATATAATTCATATAGTTTATCTGTTATATGTTTATATACATTTAACACACGTTAGTATATGTATGCTAACCCCATAGTCCTAATTTACCCATCCTCCCACCTTTCATTTTGGCTAACCATTAGTTTATTTGATAAGTCTGTGAGTGTCTTTTTCTGTGGAAATATGTTCATTGGTAGCAATCTTAGGATAACATGTATAAATGATATCATAGGATATTTGTCATACCCTTTTGACTTACTTAACCTTATATGATTATTTCTAGGCTCCACTGTAGTCGTAAAAACGGCATTGTTCATTTTTTTCGCGAAGCTACTATTCCATATGGTACATTTACCACTTCTTCTTTGTCCATTCATCTGTTTATGGACATTTTTTTTCCTTCCATGTCTTGGCTATTTCAATATTGTTTCAGTGCACATTTGCCTGCATCTGTCTTTCCGATTCTGGTGGTCTTAGGTTATAGGCCCAAAGGTGCCCTGCCGCATCATATGGTAGCTCAATTGTTACCTCTTCAAGCAGCTCGATTCAGTTTGCGTTAGTGCTGTTACCACTTTACATCCCACCAGCAGCTAGAAAGTACACAGTTCTCTAAAACCCCTTCAGCATTTATCGTTTGTAGACTTTTTGCTGATAGTCATGACCGTTGTGAGCTGCACCCTTTTTGACTTTGAATTTGCATGTGGCTAATAATTCCTTATACTGAGCTTTAGGCATGTCCTTTTTTTCTTTTCCTTTTTTTTAAAGAGTGAGTACAACTTCCCTCCTCTGATTGACTTCTTGAAAAAATTCTCATGTGTTGAATTTTCTTGCCTATTCCCTACCCAAGGGCACTTTTGAGGGCGTGTGTCATTTACAGCCCTGCAGTCCTTGTGACTATATAAGCAACCATTAGCACTGGGTTTAAAGCTGCTGTTGTGGGAAACAGCCACAAGGCGGCAGCATTATTACGTTATCAACTCTTGTTACTACAGCAATAGAGTCTTCCTGGAGGTAGTGTTCCAAGGTTGTAAATTAGAGTGGAATGTGCTGGGACAAGCCCCCAGAAGTTTATGTCTCCTTACTTAGGTTTGTTTTTTAAATTTAATTTCTATTTCTTATCGGAGTAAATTTGATTAGAGTGTTTTGATTGTCTGGCTGTACAGAAACTGCTCAATGATTCCTACATATGTCTGTTCATCTTCGGGTTCTGTTACCATGTATGTGATTACAGAATGTATATTTTAAAGGTATTGGTGATTATATAATTCATACAGTTTATCTGTTATATGTTTTTATACACTTAACATACATTAGTATATGTATGTTAACCCCATAGTCCTAATTTACCCGTCCTCCCACCTTTCATTTTGGCTAACAATTAGTTTATTTCATAAGTCTGTGAGTGTCTTTTTCTGTGGAAATATGTTCATTGGTAGCAATCTTAGGATAACATGTATAAATGATATCATAGGATAATTGTCATACCCTTTTGACTTACTTAACCTTATATGATTATTTCTAGGCTCTTCTGTAGTCCTGAAAACGGCATTGTTCATTTTTTCCACGAGGCTACTATTCCATTCTGTCCATATACCACTTCTTCTCTGTCCATTCATCTGTTTATGGACATTTTTTTTGCTTCCATGTCTTTGCTATTTCCATATTGCTGCAGTGCACATTTGACTGCCTGTGTCTTTCCGATTCTGGTAGTCTTAGGTTATAAGCCGAAGAGGTGCCCTGCCGCATCATATGGTAGCTCAATTTTTACCTTTTCAAGCAGCTCCATTCAGTTTGCGTTAGTGCTGTTACCACTTTACATCCCACCAGCAGCTAGAAGGTACAGAGTTCTCTAAAACCCGTTCAGCATTTATAGTTTATAGACATTTTGCTGATGGAAATGACTGGTGTGAGCTGAAACCTTTTTGAATTTGAATTTGCATGTGTCTAATAATTCCTTATACTGAGCTTTAGGCATGTCCTTTTTTTTCTTTTCCTTTTTTTTTAAAGAGTGAGTACAACTTCCCTCCTCTTATTGACTTCTTGAAAAATTTCTAATGTGTTGAATTTTCTTGCCTATTCCCTACCCCAGGGCATTTTTAAGGGCAGGTGTCATTTAGAGCCCTGCAGTCCTTGTGACTATTAAGCAAACATTAGCACTTGGTTTAAAGCTGCTGTTGTGGGAAAGAGCCACAAGGCAGCAGCATTATTACGTTCTCATCTCTTGTTACTAGGGCAACAGAATCTTCCTGGAGGTAGTGTTCCGAGGTTGTAAATTAGAGTGGAATGTGCTGGGACAAGACCCCAGAAGTTTATGTCTCCTTACTTATGTTTGTTTTTTTAAATTTAATTTCTATTTCTTATCGGAGTAAATTTGATTAGAGTGTTTTGATTGCCTGGCTGTACAGGATCTGCTCAGTGATTCATACATATGTCTGTTCATCTTCGGGTCCTCTTACCATGTATGTGATTACAAAATGTATATTTTAAAGGTATTGGTGATTATATAATTCATACAGTTTATCTGTTACATGTTTTTATACACTTAACATACATTAGTATATGTATGTTAACCCCATAGTCCTAATTTACCCATCCTCCCACCTTTCATTTTGGCTAACCATTAGTTTATTTCATAAGTCTGTGAGTGTCTTTTTCTGTGGAAATATGTTCATTGGTAGCAATCGTAGGATAACATGTATAAATGTTATCATAGGATATTTGTCGTACCCTTTTGAGTTACTTAACCTTATATGATTATTTCTAGGCTCAACTGTAGTCCTGAAAACGGCATTGTTCATTTTTTTTCCCGAGGCTACTATGCTATTTGGTACGTATACCACTTCTTCTTTGTCCATTCATCTGTTTATGAACCCTTTTTCTGCTTCCACGTCTTGGCTATTTCAATATAGCTGCAGTGCACATTTGCCTGCCTGTGTCTTTCCGATTCAGGTGGTCTTAGGTTATAGGCCCAAAAGGTGACCTGCCGCATCATATGGTAGCTCAATTTTTATCTTTTCAAGCAGCTCCATTTAGTTTGCGTTAGTGCTGTTACCACTTTACATCCCACCAGCAGCTAGAAGGTACACAGTTCTCTAAAACCCCTTCAGCATTTATAGTTTGTAGACATTTTGCTGATGGAAACGACTGGTGTGAGCTGAAACCTTTTTGAATTTGAATTTGCATGTGTCTAATAATTCATTCTACTGAGCTTTAGGCATGTCCTTTTTTTTCTTTTCCTTTTTTTTTAAAGAGTGAGTACAACTTCCCTCCTCTTATTGACTTCTTGAAAAATTTCTCATGTGTTGAATATTCTTGCCTATTCCCTACCCCAGGGCATTTTTCAGGGCAGGTGTCATTTAGAGCCCTGCAGTCCATGTGACTATTAAGCAACCATTAGCACTGGGTTTAAAGCTGCTGTTGTGGGAAAGAGCCACAAGGCGGCAGCATTATTACGTTCTCATCTCTTGTTACTAGGGCAACAGAATCTTCCTGGTGGTAGTGTTCCGAGGTTGTAAATTAGAGTGGAATGTGCTGGGACAAGCCCCCAGAAGTTTATGTCTCCTTACTTAGGTTTGTTTTTTAAATTAAATTTCTATTTCTTATCGGAGTAAATTTGATTAGAGTGTTTTGATTGTCTGGCTGTACAGAAACTGCTCAATGATTCCTACATATGTCTGTTCATCTTCGGATTCTGTTACCATGTATGTTATTACAGAATGTATATTTTAAAGGTATTGGTGATTATATATAATTCATACAGTTTATCTGTTATATGTTTTTATACACTTAACATACATTAGTATATGTATGTTAACCCCATAGTCCTAATTTACCCATCCTCCCACCTTTCATTTTGGCTAACAATTAGTTTATTTCATAAGTCTGTGAGTGTCTTTTTCTGTGGAAATATGTTCATTGGTAGCAATCTTAGGATAACATGTATAAATGATATCATAGGATATTTGTCATACCCTTTTGACTTACTTAACCTTATATGATTATTTCTAGGCTCAACTCTAGTCCTTAAAACGGCATTGTTCATTTTTTCCCCGAGGCTACTATTGCATTCTGTCCATATACCACTTCTTCTCTGTCCATTCATCTGTTTATGGACATTTTTTTTGCTTCCATGTCTTTGCTATTTCCATATTGCTGCAGTGCACATTTGACTGCCTGTGTCTTTCCGATTGTGGTAGTCTTAGGTTATAAGCCGAAGAGGTGCCCTGCCGCATCATATGGTAGCTCAATTTTTACCTTTTCGAGCAGCTCCATTCAGTTTGCATTAGTGCTGTTACCACTTTACATCCCAGCAGCAGATAGAAGGTATACATTTCTCTAAAACCCCTTCAGCATTTATAGTTTGTAGACTTTTTGCTGATGGCCATTTGACTGGTGTGAGCTGAAACCTTTTTGGAGGTTGGATACGCATGTGGCGAATAATTCATTATACTGATCTTTAGGCATATCCTTTTTCTTCTTTTCCTTTTTTTGTTAAAGTGTGAGTACAACTTCCCTCTTCATATTCACTTTTTGAAAAATTTCTCATGTGTTGAATTTTTTTGCGTATTCCCTACCCCAGGGCATTTTTTGAGGGCAGGTGTCATGTAGACCCCTGCAGTCGTTTTGACTATTAAGCAACCATTAGCACTGGGTTTAAAGCTGCTGTTGTGGGAAACAGCCACAAGGCGGCAGCATTATTACGTTCTCAACTCTTGTTACTATGGCACCAGAGTCTTCCTGGAGGTAGTGTTCCGAGGTTGTAAATTAGAGTGGAATGTGCTGGGACAAGCCTCCAGAAGTTTATGTCTCCTTACTTAGGTTTGTTTTTTAAATTTAATTTCTATTTCTTATCGGAGTAAATTTGATTTTAGTGTTTTGATTGCCTGGCTGTACAGAATCTGCTGAATGATTCATACATATGTCTGTTCATTCTCGGGTCCTGTTACCATGTATGTGATTACAAAATGTATATTTTAAAGGTATTGGTGATTATATAATTCATACAGTTTATCTGTTATATGTTTTTATACACTTAACATACATTAGTATATGTATGTTAACCCCATAGTCCTAGTTAACCCATCCTCCCACCTTTCATTTTGCTAACCATTAGTTTATTTCATAAGTCTGTGAGTGTCTTTTTCTGTGGAAATATGTTCATTGGTAGCAATCTTAGGATAACATGTATAAATGTTATCATAGGATATTTGTCGTACCCTTTTGAGTTACTTAACGTTATATGATTATTTCTAGGCTCAACTGTAGTCCTGAAAACGGCATTGTTCATTTTTTTCCTGAGGCTACTATTCCATTCTGTCCGTATACCACTTCTTCTCTGTCCATTCATCTGTTTATGGACATTTTTTTTGCTTCCATGTCTTTGCTATTTCCATATTGCTGCAGTGCACATTTGACTGCCTGTGTCTTTCCGATTCTGGTAGTCTTAGGTTATAAGCCGAAGAGGTGCCCTGCCGCATCATATGGTAGCTCAATTTCTACCTTTTCAAGCAGCTCCATTCAGTTTGCGTTAGTGCTGTTACCACTTTACATCCCACCAGCAGCTAGAAGGTACATAGTTCTCTAAAACCCCTTCAGCATTTATAGTTTATAGACATTTTGCTGATGGAAATGACTGGTGTGAGCTGAAACCTTTTTGAATTTGAATTTGCATGTGTCTAATAATTCCTTATACTGAGCTTTAGGCATGTCCTTTTTTTTCTTTTCCTTTTTTTTAAAGAGTGAGTACAACTTCCCTCCTCTTATTGACTTCTTGAAAAATTTCTCATGTGTTGAATTTTCTTGCCTATTCCCTACCCCAGGGCATTTTTCAGGGCAGGTGTCATTTAGAGCCCTGCAGTCCTTGTGACTATTAAGCAACCATTAGCACTGGGTTTAATGCTGCTGTTGTGGGAAACAGCCACAAGGCGGCAGCATTATTACGTTCTCATCTCTTGTTACTAGGGCAACAGAATCTTCCTGGAGGTAGTGTTCCGTGGTTGTAAATTAGAGTGGAATGTGCTGGGACGAGCCCCCAGAAGTTTATGTCTCCTTACTTATGTTTGTTTTTTAAATTTAATTCTATTTCTTTTTGGAGTAAATTTGATTAGAGTTTTTTGATTGTCTGGCTGTACAGAATCTGCTCAATGATTCCTACATATGTCTGTTCATCTTCGGATTCTGTTACCATGTATGTGAATACAGAATGTATATTTTAAAGGTATTGGTGATTATATAATTCATATAGTTTATCTGTTATATGTTTATATGCATGTAACATACATTAGTATATTTATGTTAATCCCATAGTCCTAATTTACCCATCCTCCCCCCTTTCATTTTGGCTAACCATTAGTTTATTTCATAAGTCTGTGAGTGTCTTTTTCTGTGGAAATATGTTCATTGGTAGCAATCTTAGGATAACATGTATAAATGATATCATAGGATATTTGTCATACCCTTTTGACTTATTTAACCTTATATTATTATTTCTAGGCTCTACTGTAGTCCTGAAAACGGCATTGTTCATTTTTTTCCCGAGGCTACTATTCCATTCTGTCCATATACCACTTCTTCTCTGTCCATTCATCTGTTTATGGACCTTTTTTTGCTTCCATGTCTTGGCTATTTCAGTATTGCTGCAGTGCACATTTGACTGCCTGTGTCTTTCCGATTCTGGTGGTCTTAGGTTATAAGCCCGAGAGGTGCCCTGCCGCATCATATGGTAGCTCAATTTCTACCTTTTCAAGCGGCTCCATTCAGTTTGCGTTAGTGCTGTTACAACTTTACATCCCAGCAGCAGATAGAAGGTACACAGTTCTCTAAAACCCCTTCAGCATTTATAGTTTGTAGACTTTTGCTGATGGCCATTTGACTGTTGTGAGCTGAAACCTTTATGGAGGTTGGATACGCATGTGGCGAATAATTCCTTATACTGATCTTTAGGCATATCCTTTTTCTTCTTTTCCTTTTTTGTTAAAGTGTGAGTACAACTTCCCTCTTCATATTCACTTTTTGAAAAATTTCTCATGTGTTGAATTTTCTTGCCTATTCCCTACCCAAGGGCACTTTTTGAGGGCAGGTGTCATTTAGACCCCTGCAGTCGTTGTGACTATTAAGCAACCATTAGCACTGGGTTTAAAGCTGCTGTTGTGGGAAACAGCCACAAGGCGTCAGCATTATTACGTTCTCAACTCTTGTTACTAGGGCAACAGAATCTTCCTGGAGGTAGTGTTCTGAGGTTGTAAATTAGAGTGGAATGTGCTGGGACAAGCCCCCAGAAGTTTATGTCTCCTTACTTATGTTTGTTTTTAAATTTCATTTCTATTTCTTATCAGTGTAAATTTGATTAGAGTGTTTTGATTGCCTGGCTGTACAGGATCTGCTAAATGATTCATACATATGTCTGTTCATCTTCGGGTCCTGTTACCATGTATGTGATTACAAAATATATATTTTAAAGGTATTGGTGATTATATAATTCATACAGTTTATCTGTTATATGTTTTTATACACTTAACATACATTAGTATATGTATGTTAACCCCATAGTCCTAATTTACCCATCCTCCCACCTTTCATTTTGCTAACCATTAGTTTATTTCATAAGTCTGTGAGTGTCTTTTTCTGTGGAAATATGTTCATTGGTAGCAATCTTAGGATAACATGTATAAATATTATCATAGGATATTTGTCGTACCCTTTTGAGTTACTTAACCTTATATGATTATTTCTAGGCTCAACTGTAGTCCTGAAAACGGCATTGTTCATTTTTTTCCCGAGGCTACTATTCTATTTGGTACGTATACCACTTCTTCTTTGTCCATTCATCTGTTTATGAACCTTTTTCTGCTTCCATGTCTTGGCTATTTCAATATTGCTGCAGTGCTCATTTGCCTGCCTGTGTCTTTCCGATTCAGGTGGTCTTAGGTTATAGGCCCAAAAGGTGACCTGCCGCATCATATGGTAGCTCAATTTTTATCTTTTCAAGCAGCTCCATTCAGTTTGTGTTAGTTCTGTTACCACTTTACATCCCACCAGCAGCTAGAAGGTACACAGTTCTCTAAAACCCCTTCAGCATTTATAGTTTGTAGACATTTTGCTGATGGAAACGACTGGTGTGAACTGAAACCTTTTTGAAATTGAATTTGCATGTGTCTAATAATTCATTCTACTGAGCTTTAGGCATGTCCTTTTTTTTCTTTTCCTTTTTTTTTAAAGAGTGAGTACAACTTCCCTCCTCTTATTGACTTCTTGAAAAATTTCTCATGTGTTGAATATTCTTGCCTATTCCCTACCCCAGGGCATTTTTCAGGGCAGGTGTCATTTAGAGCCCTGCAGTCCATGTGACTATTAAGCAACCATTAGCACTGGGTTTAAAGCTGCTGTTGTGGGAAAGAGCCACAAGGCGGCAGCATTATTACGTTCTCATCTCTTGTTACTAGGGCAACAGAATCTTCCTGGAGGTAGTGTTCCGAGGTTGTAAATTAGAGTGGAATGTGCTGGGACAAGCCCCCAGAAGTTTATGTCTCCTTACTTAGGTTTGTTTTTTATATTAAATTTCTATTTCTTATCGGAGTAAATTTGATTAGAGTGTTTTGATTGTCTGGCTGTACAGAAACTGCTCAATGATTCCTACATATGTCTGTTCATCTTCGGATTCTGTTACCATGTATGTAATTACAGAATGTATATTTTAAAGGTATTGGTGATTATATAATTCATACAGTTTATCTGTTATATGTTTTTATACACTTAACATACATTAGTATATGTATGTTAACCCCATAGTCCTAATTTACCCATCCTCCCACCTTTCATTTTGGCTAACAATTAGTTTATTTCATAAGTCTGTGAGTGTCTTTTTCTGTGGAAATATGTTCATTGGTAGCAATCTTAGGATAACATGTATAAATGATATCATAGGATATTTGTCATACCCTTTTGACTTACTTAACCTTATATGATTATTTCTAGGCTCAACTCTAGTCCTTAAAACGGCATTGTTCATTTTTTCCCCGAGGCTACTATTGCATTCTGTCCATATACCACTTCTTCTCTGTCCATTCATCTGTTTATAGACATTTTTTTTGCTTCCATGTCTTTGCTATTTCCATATTGCTGCAGTGCACATTTGACTGCCTGTGTCTTTGCGATTCTGGTAGTCTTAGGTTATAAGCCAAAGAGGTGCCCTGCCGCATCATATGGTAGCTCAATTTTTACCTTTTCAAGCAGCTCCATTCAGTTTGCGTTAGTGCTGTTACCACTTTACATCCCAGCAGCAGATAGAAGGTATACGTTTCTCTAAAACCCCTTCAGCATTTATAGTTTGTAGACTTTTTGCTGATGGCCATTTGACTGGTGTGAGCTGAAACCTTTTTGGAGGTTGGATACGCATGTGGCGAATAATTCCTTATACTGATCTTTAGGCATATCCTTTTTCTTCTTTTCCTTTTTTTGTTAAAGTGTGAGTACAACTTCCCTCTTCATATTCACTTTTTGAAAAATTTCTCATGTGTTGAATTTTCTTGCGTATTCCCTACCCCAGGGCATTTTTTGAGGGCAGGTGTCATTTAGACCCCTGCAGTCGTTTTGACTATTAAGCAACCATTAGCACTGGGTTTAAAGCTGCTGTTGTGGGAAACAGCCACAAGGCGGCAGCATTATTACGTTCTCAACTCTTGTTACTATGGCAACAGAGTCTTCCTGGAGGTAGTGTTCCGAGGTTGTAAATTAGAGTGGAATGTGCTGGGACAAGCCTCCAGAAGTTTATGTCTCCTTACTTAGGTTTGTTTTTTAAATTTAATTTCTATTTCTTATCGGAGTAAATTTGATTTTAGTGTTTTGATTGCCTGGCTGTACAGAATCTGCTCAATGATTCATACATATGTCTGTTCATCCTCGGGTCCTGTTACCATGTATGTGATTACAAAATGTATATTTTAAAGGTATTGGTGATTATATAATTCATACAGTTTATCTGTTATATGTTTTTATACACTTAACATACATTAGTATATGTATGTTAACCCCATAGTCCTAGTTAACCCATCCTCCCACCTTTCATTTTGGCTAACCATTAGTTTATTTCTTAAGTCTGTGAGTGTCTTTTTCTGTGGAAATATGTTCATTGGTAGCAATCTTAGGATAACATGTATAAATGTTATCATAGGATATTTGTCGTACCCTTTTGAGTTACTTAACCTTATATGATTATTTCTAGGCTCAACTGTAGTCCTGAAAACGGCATTGTTCATTTTTTTCCCGAGGCTACTATTCTATTTGGTACGTATACCACTTCTTCTTTGTCCATTCATCTGTTTATGGACATTTTTTTTGCTTCCATGTCTTTGCTATTTCCATATTGCTGCAGTGCACATTTGACTGCCTGTGTCTTTCCGATTCTGGTAGTCTTAGGTTATAAGCCGAAGAGGTGCCCTGCCGCATCATATGGTAGCTCAATTTTTACCTTTTCAAGCAGCTCCATTCAGTTTGCGTTAGTGCTGTTACCACTTTACATCCCACCAGCAGCTAGAAGGTACACAGTTCTCTAAAACCCCTTCAGCATTTATAGTTTATAGACATTTTGCTGATGGAAATGACTGGTGTGAGCTGAAACCTTGTTGAATTTGCATTTGCATGTGTCTAATAATTCCTTATACTGAGCTTTAGGCATGTCCTTTTTTTTCTTTTCCTTTTTTTTTAAAGAGTGAGTACAACTTCCCTCCTCTTATTGACTTCTTGAAAAATTTCTCATGTGTTGAATTTTCTTGCCTATTCCCTACCCCAGGGCATTTTTCAGGGCAGGTGTCATTTAGAGCCCTGCAGTCCTTGTGACTATTAAGCAACCATTAGCACTGGGTTTAATGCTGCTGTTGTGGGAAACAGCCACAAGGCGGCAGCATTATTACGTTCTCATCTCTTGTTACTAGGGCAACAGAATCTTCCTGGAGGTAGTGTTCCGTGGTTTTAAATTAGAGTGGAATGTGCTGGGACGAGCCCCCAGAAGTTTATGTCTCCTTACTTATGTTTGTTTTTTAAATTTAATACTATTTCTTTTTGGAGTAAATTTGATTAGAGTTTTTTGATTGTCTGGCTGTACAGAATCTGCTCAATGATTCCTACATATGTCTGTTCATCTTCGGATTCTGTTACCATGTATGTGAATACAGAATGTATATTTTAAAGGTATTGGTGATTATATAATTCATATAGTTTATCTGTTATATGTTTATATGCATGTAACATACATTAGTATATTTATGTTAATCCCATAGTCCTAATTTACCCATCCTCCCCCCTTTCATTTTGGCTAACCATTAGTTTATTTCATAAGTCTGTGAGTGTCTTTTTCTGTGGAAATATGTTCATTGGTAGCAATCTTAGGATAACATGTACAAATGATATCATAGGATATTTGTCATACCCTTTTGACTTACTTAACCTTATATTATTATTTCTAGGCTCTACTGTAGTCCTGAAAACCGCATTGTTCATTTTTTTCCCGAGGCTACTATTCCATTCTGTCCATATACCACTTCTTCTCTGTCCATTCATCTGTTTATGGACCTTTTTTTGCTTCCATGTCTTGGCTATTTCAGTATTGCTGCAGTGCACATTTGACTGCCTGTGTCTTTCCGATTCTGGTGGTCTTAGGTTATAAGCCCGAGAGGTGCCCTGCCGCATCATATGGTAGCTCAATTTCTACCTTTTCAAGCGGCTCCATTCAGTTTGCGTTAGTGCTGTTACCACTTTACATCCCAGCAGCAGATAGAAGGTACACATTTCTCTAAAACACCTTCAGCATTTATAGTTTGTAGACTTTTGCTGATGGCCATTTGACTGTTGTGAGCTGAAACCTTTATGGAGGTTGGATACGCATGTGGCGAATAATTCCTTATACTGATCTTTAGGCATATCCTTTTTCTTCTTTTCCTTTTTGTGTTAAAGTGTGAGTACAACTTCCCTCTTCATATTCACTTTTTGAAAAATTTCTCATGTGTTGAATTTTCTTGCCTATTCCCTACCCAAGGGCACTTTTTGAGGGCAGGTGTCATTTAGACCCCTGCAGTCGTTGTGACTATTAAGCAACCATTAGCACTGGGTTTAAAGCTGCTGTTGTGGGAAACAGCCACAAGGCGTCAGCATTATTACTTTCTCAACTCTTGTTACTAGGGCAACAGAATATTCATGGAGGTAGTGTTCTGAGGTTGTAAATTAGAGTGGAATGTGCTGGGACAAGCCCCCAGAAGTTTATGTCTCCTTAATTATGTTTGTTTTTAAATTTCATTTCTATTTCTTATCAGTGTAAATTTGATTAGAGTGTTTTGATTGCCTGGCTGTACAGGATCTGCTCAATGATTCATACATATGTCTGTTCATCTTCGGGTCCTGTTACCATGTATGTGATTACAAAATGTATATTTTAAAGGTATTGGTGATTATATAATTCATACAGTTTATCTGTTATATGTTTTTATACACTTAACATACATTAGTATATGTATGTTAACCCCATAGTCCTAATTTACCCATCCTCCCACCTTTCATTTTGGCTAACCATTAGTTTATTTGATAAGTCTGTGAGTGTCTTTTTCTGTGGAAATATGTTCATTGGTAGCAATCTTAGGATAACATGTATAAATGTTTTCATAGGATATTTGTCGTACCCTTTTGAGTTACTTAACCTTATATGATTATTTCTAGGCTCAACTGTAGTCCTGAAAACGGCATTGTTCATTTTTTTCCCGAGGCTACTATTCTATTTGGTACGTATACCACTTCTTCTTTGTCCATTCATCTGTTTATGAACCTTTTTTCTGCTTCCATGTCTTGGCTATTTCAATATTGCTGCAGTGCTCATTTGCCTGCCTGTGTCTTTCCGATTCAGGTGGTCTTAGGTTATAGGCCCAAAAGGTGACCTGCCGCATCATATGGTAGCTCAATTTTTATCTTTTCAAGCAGCTCCATTCAGTTTGCGTTAGTGCTGTTACCACTTTACATCCCACCAGCAGCTAGAAGGTACACAGTTCTCTAAAACCCCTTCAGCATTTATAGTTTGTAGACATTTTGCTGATGGAAACGACTGGTGTGAGCTGAAACCTTTTTGAATTTGAATTTGCATGTGTCTAATAATTCCTTATACTGAGCTTTAGGCATGTCCTTTTTTTTCTTTTCCTTTTTTTTTAAAGAGTGAGTACAACTTCCCTCCTCTTATTGACTTCTTGAAAAATTTCTCCTGTGTTGAATTTTCTTGCCTATTCCCTACCCCAGGGCATTTTTCAGGGCAGGTGTCATTTAGAGCCCTGCAGTCCTTGTGACTATTAAGCAACCATTAGCACTGGGTTTAATGCTGCTGTTGTGGGAAACAGCCACAAGGCGGCAGCATTATTACGTTCTCATCTCTTGTTACTAGGGCAACAGAATCTTCCTGGAGGTAGTGTTCCGTGGTTGTAAATTAGAGTGGAATGTGCTGGGACGAGCCCCCAGAAGTTTATGTCTCCTTACTTATGTTTGTTTTTTAAATTTAATACTATTTCTTTTTGGAGTAAATTTGATTAGAGTTTTTTGATTGTCTGGCTGTACAGAATCTGCTCAATGATTCCTACATATGTCTGTTCATCTTCGGATTCTGTTACCATGTATGTGAATACAGAATGTATATTTTAAAGGTATTGGTGATTATATAATTCATATAGTTTATCTGTTATATGTTTATATGCATGTAACATACATTAGTATATTTATGTTAATCCCATAGTCCTAATTTACCCATCCTCCCCCCTTTCATTTTGGCTAACCATTAGTTTATTTCATAAGTCTGTGAGTGTCTTTTTCTGTGGAAATATGTTCATTGGTAGCAATCTTAGGATAACATGTACAAATGATATCATAGGATATTTGTCATACCCTTTTGACTTACTTAACCTTATATTATTATTTCTAGGCTCTACTGTAGTCCTGAAAACCGCATTGTTCATTTTTTTCCCGAGGCTACTATTCCATTCTGTCCATATACCACTTCTTCTCTGTCCATTCATCTGTTTATGGACCTTTTTTTGCTTCCATGTCTTGGCTATTTCAGTATTGCTGCAGTGCACATTTGACTGCCTGTGTCTTTCCGATTCTGGTGGTCTTAGGTTATAAGCCCGAGAGGTGCCCTGCCGCATCATATGGTAGCTCAATTTCTACCTTTTCAAGCGGCTCCATTCAGTTTGCGTTAGTGCTGTTACCACTTTACATCCCAGCAGCAGATAGAAGGTACACATTTCTCTAAAACACCTTCAGCATTTATAGTTTGTAGACTTTTGCTGATGGCCATTTGACTGTTGTGAGCTGAAACCTTTATGGAGGTTGGATACGCATGTGGCGAATAATTCCTTATACTGATCTTTAGGCATATCCTTTTTCTTCTTTTCCTTTTTTTGTTAAAGTGTGAGTACAACTTCCCTCTTCATATTCACTTTTTGAAAAATTTCTCATGTGTTGAATTTTCTTGCCTATTCCCTACCCAAGGGCACTTTTTGAGGGCAGGTGTCATTTAGACCCCTGCAGTCGTTGTGACTATTAAGCAACCATTAGCACTGGGTTTAAAGCTGCTGTTGTGGGAAACAGCCACAAGGCGTCAGCATTATTACTTTCTCAACTCTTGTTACTAGGGCAACAGAATATTCATGGAGGTAGTGTTCTGAGGTTGTAAATTAGAGTGGAATGTGCTGGGACAAGCCCCCAGAAGTTTATGTCTCCTTAATTATGTTTGTTTTTAAATTTCATTTCTATTTCTTATCAGTGTAAATTTGATTAGAGTGTTTTGATTGCCTGGCTGTACAGGGTCTGCTCAATGATTCATACATATGTCTGTTCATCTTCGGGTCCTGTTACCATGTATGTGATTACAAAATGTATATTTTAAAGGTATTGGTGATTATATAATTCATACAGTTTATCTGTTATATGTTTTTATACACTTAACATACATTAGTATATGTATGTTAACCCCATAGTCCTAATTTACCCATCCTCCCACCTTTCATTTTGCTAACCATTAGTTTATTTCATAAGTCTGTGAGTGTCTTTTTCTGTGGGAAATATGTTCATTGGTAGCAATCTTAGGATAACATGTATAAATATTATCATAGGATATTTGTCGTACCCTTTTGAGTTACTTAACCTTATATGATTATTTCTAGGCTCAACTGTAGTCCTGAAAACGGCATTGTTCATTTTTTTCCCGAGGCTACTATTCTATTTGGTACGTATACCACTTCTTCTTTGTCCATTCATCTGTTTATGGACATTTTTTTTGCTTCCATGTCTTTGCTATTTCCATATTGCTGCAGTGCACATTTGACTGCCTGTGTCTTTCCGATTCTGGTAGTCTTAGGTTATAAGCCGAAGAGGTGCCCTGCCGCATCATATGGTAGCTCAATTTTTACCTTTTCAAGCAGCTCCATTCAGTTTGCATTAGTGCTGTTATCACTTTTCATCCCAGCAGCAGATAGAAGGTATACATTTCTCTAAAACCCCTTCAGCATTTATAGTTTGTAGACTTTTTGCTGATGGCCATTTGACTGGTGTGAGCTGAAACCTTTTTGGAGGTTGGATACGCATGTGGCGAATAATTCCTTATACTGATCTTTAGGCATATCCTTTTTCTTCTTTTCCTTTTTTTGTTAAAGTGTGAGTACAACTTCCCTCTTCATATTCACTTTTTGAAAAATTTCTCATGTGTTGAATTTTCTTGCGTATTCCCTACCCCAGGGCATTTTTTGAGGGCAGGTGTCATTTAGACCCCTGCAGTCGTTTTGACTATTAAGCAACCTTTAGCACTGGGTTTAAAGCTGCTGTTGTGGGAAACAGCCACAAGGCGGCAGCATTATTACGTTCTCAACTCTTGTTACTATGGCAACAGAGTCTTCCTGGAGGTAGTGTTCCGAGGTTGTAAATTAGAGTGGAATGTGCTGGGACAAGCCTCCAGAAGTTTATGTCTCCTTACTTATGTTTGTTTTTTAAATTTAATTTCTATTTCTTATCGGAGTAAATTTGATTTTAGTGTTTTGATTGCCTGGCTGTACAGAATCTGCTCAATGATTCATACATATGTCTGTTCATCCTCGGGTCCTGTTACCATGTATGTGATTACAAAATGTATATTTTAAAGGTATTGGTGATTATATAATTCATACAGTTTATCTGTTATATGTTTTTATACACTTAACATACATTAGTATATGTATGTTAACCCCATAGTCCTAGTTAACCCATCCTCCCACCTTTCATTTTGGCTAACCATTAGTTTATTTCATAACTCTGTGAGTGTCTTTTTCTGTGGAAATATGTTCATTGGTAGCAATCTTAGGATAACATGTATAAATGATATCATAGGATATTTGGCGTACCCTTTTGAGTTACTTAACGTTATATGATTATTTCTAGGCTCAACTGTAGTCCTGAAAACGGCATTGTTCATTTTTTTCCCGAGGCTACTATTCTATTTGGTACGTATACCACTTCTTCTTTGTCCATTCATCTGTTTATGAACCTTTTTTCTGCTTCCATGTCTTGGCTATTTCAATATTGCTGCAGTGCTCATTTGCCTGCCTGTGTCTTTCCGATTCAGGTGGTCTTAGGTTATAGGCCCAAAAGGTGACCTGCCGCATCATATGGTACCTCAATTTTTATCTTTTCAAGCAGCTCCATTCAGTTTGTGTTAGTGCTGTTACCACTTTACATCCCACCAGCAGCTAGAAGGTACACAGTTCTCTAAAACCCCTTCAGCATTTATAGTTTGTAGACATTTTGCTGATGGAAACGATTGGTGTGAGCTGAAACCTTTTTCCATTTGAATTTGCATGTGTCTAATAATTCATTCTACTGAGCTTTAGGCATGTCCTTTTTTTTCTTTTCCTTTTTTTTTAAAGAGTGAGTACAACTTCCCTCCTCTTATTGATTTCTTGAAAAATTTCTCATGTGTTGAATATTCTTGCCTATTCCTTACCCCAGGGCATTTTTCAGGGCAGGTGTCATTTAGAGCCCTGCAGTCCATGTGACTATTAAGCAACCATTAGCACTGGGTTTAAAGCTGCTGTTGTGAGAAAGAGCCACAAGGCGGCAGCATTATTACGTTCTCATCTCTTGTTACTAGGGCAACAGAATCTTCCTGGAGGTAGTGTTCCGAGGTTGTAAATTAGAGTGGAATGTGCTGGGACAAGCCCCCAGAAGTTTATGTCTCCTTACTTAGGTTTGTTTTTTAAATTTAATTTCTATTTCTTATCGGAGTAAATTTGATTAGAGTGTTTTGATTGTCTGGCTGTACAGAAACTGCTCAATGATTCCTACATATGTCTGTTCATCTTCGGATTCTGTTACCATGTATGTGATTACAGAATGTATATTTTAAAGGTATTGGTGATTATATAATTCATACAGTTTATCTGTTATATGTTTTTATACACTTAACATACATTAGTATATGTATGTTAACCCCATAGTCCTAGTTAACCCATCCTCCCACCTTTCATTTTGGCTAACCATTAGTTTATTTCATAAGTCTGTGAGTGTCTTTTTCTGTGGAAATATGTTCATTGGTAGCAATCTTAGGATAACATGTATAAATGTTATCATAGGATATTTGTCGTACCCTTTTGAGTTACTTAACCTTATATGATTATTTCTAGGCTCAACTGTAGTCCTGAAAACGGCATTGTTCATTTTTTTCCCGAGGCTACTATTCTATTTGGTACGTATACCACTTCTTCTTTGTCCATTCATCTGTTTATGAACCTTTTTTCTGCTTCCATGTCTTGGCTATTTCAATATTGCTGCAGTGCTCATTTGCCTGCCTGTGTCTTTCCGATTCAGGTGGTCTTAGGTTATAGGCCCAAAAGGTGACCTGCCGCATCATATGGTACCTCAATTTTTATCTTTTCAAGCAGCTCCATTCAGTTTGTGTTAGTGCTGTTACCACTTTACATCCCACCAGCAGCTAGAAGGTACACAGTTCTCTAAAACCCCTTCAGCATTTATAGTTTGTAGACATTTTGCCAATGGAAACGATTGGTGTGAGCTGAAACCTTTTTCCATTTGAATTTGCATGTGTCTAATAATTCATTCTACTGAGCTTTAGGCATGTCCTTTTTTTTTCTTTTCCTTTTTTTTTAAAGAGTGAGTACAACTTCCCTCCTCTTATTGATTTCTTGAAAAATTTCTCATGTGTTGAATATTCTTGCCTATTCCTTACCCCAGGGCATTTTTCAGGGCAGGTGTCATTTAGAGCCCTGCAGTCCATGTGATTATTAAGCAACCATTAGCACTGGGTTTAAAGCTGCTGTTGTGGGAAAGAGCCACAAGGCGG
The DNA here is from genome assembly GCF_965194805.1 of Balaenoptera borealis. NCBI lineage: Eukaryota > Metazoa > Chordata > Mammalia > Artiodactyla > Balaenopteridae > Balaenoptera > Balaenoptera borealis. The sequence goes on from NW_028123592.1 coordinate 126,270, forward strand.
CAGCATTATTATGTTCTCATCTCTTGTTACTAGGGCAACAGAATCTTCCTGGAGGTAGTGTTCCGAGGTTGTAAATTAGAGTGGAATGTGCTGGGACAAGCCCCCAGAAATTTATGTCTCCTTACTTAGGTTTGTTTTTTAAATTTAATTTCTATTTCTTATCGGAGTAAATTTGATTAGAGTGTTTTGATTGTCTGGCTGTACAGAAACTGCTCAATGATTCCTACATATGTCTGTTCATCTTCGGATTCTGTTACCATGTATGTGATTACAGAATGTATATTTTAAAGGTATTGGTGATTATATAATTCATACAGTTTATCTGTTATATGTTTTTATACACTTAACATACATTAGTATATGTATGTTAACCCCATAGTCCTAGTTAACCCATCCTCCCACCTTTCATTTTGGCTAACCATTAGTTTATTTCATAAGTCTGTGAGTGTCTTTTTCTGTGGAAATATGTTCATTGGTAGCAATCTTAGGATAACATGTATAAATGTTATCATAGGATATTTGTCGTACCCTTTTGAGTTACTTAACCTTATATGATTATTTCTAGGCTCAACTGTAGTCCTGAAAACGGCATTGTTCATTTTTTTCCCGAGGCTACTATTCTATTTGGTACGTATACCACTTCTTCTTTGTCCATTCATCTGTTTATGAACCTTTTTTCTGCTTCCATGTCTTGGCTATTTCAATATTGCTGCAGTGCTCATTTGCCTGCCTGTGTCTTTCCGATTCAGGTGGTCTTAGGTTATAGGCCCAAAAGGTGACCTGCCGCATCATATGGTACCTCAATTTTTATCTTTTCAAGCAGCTCCATTCAGTTTGTGTTAGTGCTGTTACCACTTTACATCCCACCAGCAGCTAGAAGGTACACAGTTCTCTAAAACCCCTTCAGCATTTATAGTTTGTAGACATTTTGCCAATGGAAACGATTGGTGTGAGCTGAAACCTTTTTCCATTTGAATTTGCATGTGTCTAATAATTCATTCTACTGAGCTTTAGGCATGTCCTTTTTTTTTCTTTTCCTTTTTTTTTAAAGAGTGAGTACAACTTCCCTCCTCTTATTGATTTCTTGAAAAATTTCTCATGTGTTGAATATTCTTGCCTATTCCTTACCCCAGGGCATTTTTCAGGGCAGGTGTCATTTAGAGCCCTGCAGTCCATGTGATTATTAAGCAACCATTAGCACTGGGTTTAAAGCTGCTGTTGTGGGAAAGAGCCACAAGGCGGCAGCATTATTACGTTCTCATCTCTTGTTACTAGGGCAACAGAATCTTCCTGGAGGTAGTGTTCCGAGGTTGTAAATTAGAGTGGAATGTGCTGGGACAAGCCCCCAGAAATTTATGTCTCCTTACTTAGGTTTGTTTTTTAAATTTAATTTCTATTTCTTATCGGAGTAAATTTGATTAGAGTGTTTTGATTGTCTGGCTGTACAGAAACTGCTCAATGATTCCTACATATGTCTGTTCATCTTCGGATTCTGTTACCATGTATGTGATTACAGAATGTATATTTTAAAGGTATTGGTGATTATATAATTCATACAGTTTATCTGTTATATGTTTTTATACACTTAACGTACATTAGTATATGTATGTTAACCCCATAGTCCTAATTTACCCGTCCTCCCACCTTTCATTTTGGCTAACAATTAGTTTATTTCATAAGTCTGTGAGTGTCTTTTTCTGTGGAAATATGTTCATTGGTAGCAATCTTAGTATAACATGTATAAATGATATCATAGGATAATTGTCATACCCTTTTGACTTACTTAACCTTATATGATTATTTCTAGGCTCTACTGTAGTCCTGAAAACGGCATTGTTCATTTTTTCCCCGAGGCTACTATTCCATTCTGTCCATATACCACTTCTTCTCTGTCCATTCATCTGTTTATGGACATTTTTTTTGCTTCCATGTCTTTGCTATTTCAGTATTGCTGCAGTGCACATTTGACTGCCTGTGTCTTTCCGATTCTGGTAGTCTTAGGTTATAAGCCCAAGAGGTGCCCTGCCGCATCATATGGTAGCTCCATTTTTACCTTTTCAAGCAGCTCCATTCAGTTTGCGTTAGTGCTGTTACCACTTTACATCCCACCAGCAGCTAGAAGGTACACAGTTCTCTAAAATCCCTTCAGCATTTATAGTTTATAGACATTTTGCTGATGGAAATGACTGGTGTGAGCTGAAACCTTTTTGAATTTGAATTTGCATGTGTCTAATAATTCCTTATACTGAGCTTTAGGCATGTCCTTTTTTTTCTTTTCCTTTTTTTTTAAAGAGTGAGTACAACTTCCCTCCTCTTATTGACTTCTTGAAAAATTTCTCATGTGTTGAATTTTCTTGCCTATTCCCTACCCCAGAGCATTTTTCAGGGCAGGTGTCATTTAGAGCCCTGCAGTCCTTGTGACTATTAAGCAACCATTAGCACTGGGTTTAATGCTGCTGTTGTGAGAAACAGCCACAAGGCGGCAGCATTATTACGTTCTCATCTCTTGTTACTAGGGCAACAGAATCTTCCTGGAGGTAGTGTTCCGTGGTTGTAAATTAGAGTGGAATGTGCTGGGACGAGCCCCCAGAAGTTTATGTCTCCTTACTTATGTTTGTTTTTTAAATTTAATTCTCTTTCTTTTTGGAGTAAATTTGATTAGAGTTTTTTGATTGTCTGGCTGTACAGAATCTGCTCAATGATTCCTACATATGTCTGTTCATCTTCGGATTCTGTTACCATGTATGTGAATACAGAATGTATATTTTAAAGGTATTGGTGATTATATAATTCATATAGTTTATCTGTTATATGTTTATATGCATGTAACATACATTAGTATATTTATGTTAATCCCATAGTCCTAATTTACCCATCCTCCCCCCTTTCATTTTGGCTAACCATTAGTTTATTTCATAAGTCTGTGAGTGTCTTTTTCTGTGGAAATATGTTCATTGGTAGCAATCTTAGGATAACATGTATAAATGATATCATAGGATATTTGTCATACCCTTTTGACTTACTTAACCTTATATTATTATTTCTAGGCTCTACTGTAGTCCTGAAAACGGCATTGTTCATTTTTTTCCCGAGGCTACTATTCCATTCTGTCCATATACCACTTCTTCTCTGTCCATTCATCTGTTTATGGACCTTTTTTTGCTTCCATGTCTTGGCTATTTCAGTATTGCTGCAGTGCACATTTGACTGCCTGTGTCTTTCCGATTCTGGTGGTCTTAGGTTATAAGCCCGAGAGGTGCCCTGCCGCATCATATGGTAGCTCAATTTCTACCTTTTCAAGCGGCTCCATTCAGTTTGCGTTAGTGCTGTTACCACTTTACATCCCAGCAGCAGATAGAAGGTACACATTTCTCTAAAACACCTTCAGCATTTATAGTTTGTAGACTTTTGCTGATGGCCATTTGACTGTTGTGAGCTGAAACCTTTATGGAGGTTGGATACGCATGTGGCGAATAATTCCTTATACTGATCTTTAGGCATATCCTTTTTCTTCTTTTCCTTTTTTTGTTAAAGTGTGAGTACAACTTCCCTCTTCATATTCACTTTTTGAAAAATTTCTCATGTGTTGAATTTTCTTGCCTATTCCCTACCCAAGGGCACTTTTTGAGGGCAGGTGTCATTTAGACCCCTGCAGTCGTTGTGACTATTAAGCAACCATTAGCACTGGGTTTAAAGCTGCTGTTGTGGGAAACAGCCACAAGGCGTCAGCATTATTACGTTCTCAACTCTTGTTACTAGGGCAACAGAATCTTCCTGGAGGCAGTGTTCTGAGGTTGTAAATTAGAGTGGAATGTGCTGGGACAAGGCCCCAGAAGTTTATGTCTCCTTACTTATGTTTGTTTTTTAAATTTCATTTCTATTTCTTATCAGCGTAAATTTGATTAGAGTGTTTTGATTGCCTGGCTGTACAGGATCTGCTCAATGATTCATACATATGTCTGTTCATCTTCGGGTCCTGTTACCATGTATGTGATTACAAAATGTATATTTTAAAGGTATTGGTGATTATATAATTCATACAGTTTATCTGTTATATGTTGTTATACACATAACATACATTAGTATATGTATGTTAACCCCATAGTCCTAATTTACCCATCCTCCCACCTTTCATTTTGCTAACCATTAGTTTATTTCATAAGTCTGTGAGTGTCTTTTTCTGTGGAAATATGTTCATTGGTAGCAATCTTAGGATAACATGTATAAATATTATCATAGGATCTTTGTCGTACCCTTTTGAGTTAGTTAACCTTATATGATTATTTCTAGGCTCAACTGTAGTCCTGAAAACGGCGTTGTTCATTTTTTTCCCCAGGCTACTATTCTATTTGGTACGTATACTACTTCTTCTTTGTCCATTCATCTGTTTATGAACCTTTTTTCTGCTTCCATGTCTTGGCTATTTCAATATTGCTGCAGTGCTCATTTGCCTGCCTGTGTCTTTCCGATTCAGGTGGTCTTAGGTTATAGGCCCAAAGGGTGACCTGCTGCATCATATGGTAGCTCAATTTTTACCTTGTCAAGAAGCTCCATTCAGTTTGCGTTAGTGCTGTTACCACTTTACATCCCACCAGCAGCTAGAAGGTACACAGTTCTCTAAAACCCCTTCAGCATTTATAGTTTATAGACATTTTGCTGATGGAAATGACTGGTGTGAGCTGAAACCTTTTTGAATTTGAATTTGCATGTGTCTAATAATTCCTTATACTGAGCTTTAGGCATGTCCTTTTTTTTCTTTTCCTTTTTTTTAAAGAGTGAGTACAACTTCCCTCCTCTTATTGACTTCTTGAAAAATTTCTCATGTGTTGAATTTTCTTGCCTATTCCCTACCCCAGGGCATTTTTCAGGGCAGGTGTCATTTAGAGCCCTGCAGTCCTTGTGACTATTAAGCAACTATTAGTACTGGGTTTAAAGCTGCTGTTGTGGGAAAGAGCCACAAGGCGGCAGCATTATTACGTTCTCAACTCTTGTTACTACGGCAAAAGAGTCTTCCTGGAGGTAGTGTTCCGAGGTTGTAAATTAGAGTGGAATGTGCTGGGACAAGCCCCCAGAAGTTTATGTCTCCTTACTTATGTTTGTTTTTTAAATTTAATTTCTATTTCTTATCAGAGTAAATTTGATTAGAGTGTTTTGATTGCCTGGCTGTACAGAATCTGCTCAATGATTCATACATATGTCTGTTCATCTTCGGGTCCTGTTACCATGTATGTGATTACAAAATGTATATTTTAAAGGTATTGGTGATTATATAATTCATACAGTTTATCTGTTATATGTTTTTATACACTTAACATACATTAGTATATGTATGTTAACCCCATAGTCCTAATTTACCCATCCTCCCACCTTTCATTTTGGCTAACCATTAGTTTATTTGATAAGTCTGTGAGTGTCTTTTTCTGTGGAAATATGTTCATTGGTAGCAATCTTAGGATAACATGTATAAATGTTTTCATAGGATATTTGTCGTACCCTTTTGAGTTACTTAACCTTATATGATTATTTCTAGGCTCCACTGTAGTCCTGAAAACGGCATTGTTCATTTTTTTCCCGAGGCTACTATTCTATTTGGTACGTATACCACTTCTTCTTTGTCCATTCATCTGTTTATGAACCTTTTTTCTGCTTCCATGTCTTGGCTATTTCAATATTGCTGCAGTGCTCATTTGCCTGCCTGTGTCTTTCCGATTCAGGTGGTCTTAGGTTATAGGCCCAAAAGGTGACCTGCCGCATCATATGGTAGCTCAATTTTTATCTTTTCAAGCAGCTCCATTCAGTTTGCGTTAGTGCTGTTACCACTTTACATCCCACCAGCAGCTAGAAGGTACACAGTTCTCTAAAACCCCTTCAGCATTTATAGTTTGTAGACATTTTGCTGATGGAAACGACTGGTGTGAGCTGAAACCTTTTTGAATTTGAATTTGCATGTGTCTAATAATTCATTCTACTGAGCTTTAGGCATGTCCTTTTTTTTCTTTTCCTTTTTTTTTAAAGAGTGAGTACAACTTCCCTCCTCTTATTGACTTCTTGAAAAATTTCTCATGTGTTGAATATTCTTGCCTATTCCCTACCCCAGGGCATTTTTCAGGGCAGGTGTCATTTAGAGCCCTGCAGTCCATGTGACTATTAAGCAACCATTAGCACTGGGTTTAAAGCTGCTGTTGTGGGAAAGAGCCACAAGGCGGCAGCATTATTACGTTCTCATCTCTTGTTACTAGGGCAACAGAATCTTCCTGGAGGTAGTGTTCCGAGGTTGTAAATTAGAGTGGAATGTGCTGGGACAAGCCCCCAGAAGTTTATGTCTCCTTACTTAGGTTTGTTTTTTAAATTTAATTTCTATTTCTTATCGGAGTAAATTTGATTAGAGTGTTTTGATTGTCTGGCTGTACAGAAACTGCTCAATGATTCCTACATATGTCTGTTCATCTTCGGATTCTGTTACCATGTATGTGATTACAGAATGTATATTTTAAAGGTATTGGTGATTATATAATTCATACAGTTTATCTGTTATATGTTTTTATACACTTAACATACATTAGTATATGTATGTTAACCCCATAGTCCTAGTTTACCCATCCTCCCACCTTTCATTTTGTCTAACCATTAGTTTATTTCATAAGTCTGTGAGTGTCTTTTTCTGTGGAAATATGTTCATTGGTAGCTATCTTAGGATAACATGTATAAATGTTATCATAGGATATTTGTCGTACCCTTTTGAGTTACTTAACCTTATATGATTATTTCTAGGCTCAACTGTAGTCCTGAAAACGGCATTGTTCATTTTTTTCCCGAGGCTACTATTCTATTTGGTACGTATACCACTTCTTCTTTGTCCATTCATCTGTTTATGGACATTTTTTTTGCTTCCATGTCTTTGCTATTTCCATATTGCTGCAGTGCACATTTGACTGCCTGTGTCTTTCCGATTCTGGTAGTCTTAGGTTATAAGCCGAAGAGGTGCCCTGCCGCATCATATGGTAGCTCAATTTTTACCTTTTCAAGCAGCTCCATTCAGTTTGCGTTAGTGCTGTTACCACTTTACATCCCACCAGCAGCTAGAAGGTACACAGTTCTCTAAAACCCCTTCAGCATTTATAGTTTATAGACATTTTGCTGATGGAAATGACTGGTGTGAGCTGAAACCTTGTTGAATTTGCATTTGCATGTGTCTAATAATTCCTTATACTGAGCTTTAGGCATGTCCTTTTTTTTCTTTTCCTTTTTTTTTAAAGAGTGAGTACAACTTCCCTCCTCTTATTGACTTCTTGAAAAATTTCTCATGTGTTGAATTTTCTTGCCTATTCCCTACCCCAGGGCATTTTTCAGGGCAGGTGTCATTTAGAGCCCTGCAGTCCTTGTGACTATTAAGCAACCATTAGCACTGGGTTTAATGCTGCTGTTGTGGGAAACAGCCACAAGGCGGCAGCATTATTACGTTCTCATCTCTTGTTACTAGGGCAACAGAATCTTCCTGGAGGTAGTGTTCCGTGGTTGTAAATTAGAGTGGAATGTGCTGGGACGAGCCCCCAGAAGTTTATGTCTCCTTACTTATGTTTGTTTTTTAAATTTAATACTATTTCTTTTTGGAGTAAATTTGATTAGAGTTTTTTGATTGTCTGGCTGTACAGAATCTGCTCAATGATTCCTACATATGTCTGTTCATCTTCGGATTCTGTTACCATGTATGTGAATACAGAATGTATATTTTAAAGGTATTGGTGATTATATAATTCATATAGTTTATCTGTTATATGTTTATATGCATGTAACATACATTAGTATATTTATGTTAATCCCATAGTCCTAATTTACCCATCCTCCCCCCTTTCATTTTGGCTAACCATTAGTTTATTTCATAAGTCTGTGAGTGTCTTTTTCTGTGGAAATATGTTCATTGGTAGCAATCTTAGGATAACATGTACAAATGATATCATAGGATATTTGTCATACCCTTTTGACTTACTTAACCTTATATTATTATTTCTAGGCTCTACTGTAGTCCTGAAAACCGCATTGTTCATTTTTTTCCCGAGGCTACTATTCCATTCTGTCCATATACCACTTCTTCTCTGTCCATTCATCTGTTTATGGACCTTTTTTTGCTTCCATGTCTTGGCTATTTCAGTATTGCTGCAGTGCACATTTGACTGCCTGTGTCTTTCCGATTCTGGTGGTCTTAGGTTATAAGCCCGAGAGGTGCCCTGCCGCATCATATGGTAGCTCAATTTCTACCTTTTCAAGCGGCTCCATTCAGTTTGCGTTAGTGCTGTTACCACTTTACATCCCAGCAGCAGATAGAAGGTACACATTTCTCTAAAACACCTTCAGCATTTATAGTTTGTAGACTTTTGCTGATGGCCATTTGACTGTTGTGAGCTGAAACCTTTATGGAGGTTGGATACGCATGTGGCGAATAATTCCTTATACTGATCTTTAGGCATATCCTTTTTCTTCTTTTCCTTTTTTTGTTAAAGTGTGAGTACAACTTCCCTCTTCATATTCACTTTTTGAAAAATTTCTCATGTGTTGAATTTTCTTGCCTATTCCCTACCCAAGGGCACTTTTTGAGGGCAGGTGTCATTTAGACCCCTGCAGTCGTTGTGACTATTAAGCAACCATTAGCACTGGGTTTAAAGCTGCTGTTGTGGGAAACAGCCACAAGGCGTCAGCATTATTACTTTCTCAACTCTTGTTACTAGGGCAACAGAATATTCCTGGAGGTAGTGTTCTGAGGTTGTAAATTAGAGTGGAATGTGCTGGGACAAGCCCCCAGAAGTTTATGTCTCCTTAATTATGTTTGTTTTTAAATTTCATTTCTATTTCTTATCAGAGTAAATTTGATTAGAGTGTTTTGATTGCCTGGCTGTACAGAATCTGCTCAATGATTCATACATATGTCTGTTCATCTTCGGGTCCTGTTACCATGTATGTGATTACAAAATGTATATTTTAAAGGTATTGGTGATTATATAATTCATACAGTTTATCTGTTATATGTTTTTATACACTTAACATACATTAGTATATGTATGTTAACCCCATAGTCCTAATTTACCCATCCTCCCACCTTTCATTTTGGCTAACCATTAGTTTATTTGATAAGTCTGTGAGTGTCTTTTTCTGTGGAAATATGTTCATTGGTAGCAATCTTAGGATAACATGTATAAATGTTTTCATAGGATATTTGTCGTACCCTTTTGAGTTACTTAACCTTATATGATTATTTCTAGGCTCAACTGTAGTCCTGAAAACGGCATTGTTCATTTTTTTCCCGAGGCTACTATTCTATTTGGTACGTATACCACTTCTTCTTTGTCCATTCATCTGTTTATGAACCTTTTTTCTGCTTCCATGTCTTGGCTATTTCAATATTGCTGCAGTGCTCATTTGCCTGCCTGTGTCTTTCCGATTCAGGTGGTCTTAGGTTATAGGCCCAAAAGGTGACCTGCCGCATCATATGGTAGCTCAATTTTTATCTTTTCAAGCAGCTCCATTCAGTTTGCGTTAGTGCTGTTACCACTTTACATCCCACCAGCAGCTAGAAGGTACACAGTTCTCTAAAACCCCTTCAGCATTTATAGTTTGTAGACATTTTGCTGATGGAAACGACTGGTGTGAGCTGAAACCTTTTTGAATTTGAATTTGCATGTGTCTAATAATTCATTCTACTGAGCTTTAGGCATGTCCTTTTTTTTCTTTTCCTTTTTTTTTAAAGAGTGAGTACAACTTCCCTCCTCTTATTGACTTCTTGAAAAATTTCTCATGTGTTGAATATTCTTGCCTATTCCCTACCCCAGGGCATTTTTCAGGGCAGGTGTCATTTAGAGCCCTGCAGTCCATGTGACTATTAAGCAACCATTAGCACTGGGTTTAAAGCTGCTGTTGTGGGAAAGAGCCACAAGGCGGCAGCATTATTACGTTCTCATCTCTTGTTACTAGGGCAACAGAATCTTCCTGGAGGTAGTGTTCCGAGGTTGTAAATTAGAGTGGAATGTGCTGGGACAAGCCCCCAGAAGTTTATGTCTCCTTACTTAGGTTTGTTTTTTAAATTTAATTTCTATTTCTTATCGGAGTAAATTTGATTAGAGTGTTTTGATTGTCTGGCTGTACAGAAACTGCTCAATGATTCCTACATATGTCTGTTCATCTTCGGATTCTGTTACCATGTATGTGATTACAGAATGTATATTTTAAAGGTATTGGTGATTATATAATTCATACAGTTTATCTGTTATATGTTTTTATACACTTAACATACATTAGTATATGTATGTTAACCCCATAGTCCTAGTTTACCCATCCTCCCACCTTTCATTTTGTCTAACCATTAGTTTATTTCATAAGTCTGTGAGTGTCTTTTTCTGTGGAAATATGTTCATTGGTAGCTATCTTAGGATAACATGTATAAATGTTATCATAGGATATTTGTCGTACCCTTTTGAGTTACTTAACCTTATATGATTATTTCTAGGCTCAACTGTAGTCCTGAAAACGGCATTGTTCATTTTTTTCCCGAGGCTACTATTCTATTTGGTATGTATACCACTTCTTCTTTGTCCATTCATCTGTTTATGGACATTTTTTTTGCTTCCATGTCTTTGCTATTTCCATATTGCTGCAGTGCACATTTGACTGCCTGTGTCTTTCCGATTCTGGTAGTCTTAGGTTATAAGCCGAAGAGGTGCCCTGCCGCATCATATGGTAGCTCAATTTTTACCTTTTCAAGCAGCTCCATTCAGTTTGCGTTAGTGCTGTTACCACTTTACATCCCACCAGCAGCTAGAAGGTACACAGTTCTCTAAAACCCCTTCAGCATTTATAGTTTATAGACATTTTGCTGATGGAAATGACTGGTGTGAGCTGAAACCTTGTTGAATTTGCATTTGCATGTGTCTAATAATTCCTTATACTGAGCTTTAGGCATGTCCTTTTTTTTCTTTTCCTTTTTTTTTAAAGAGTGAGTACAACTTCCCTCCTCTTATTGACTTCTTGAAAAATTTCTCATGTGTTGAATTTTCTTGCCTATTCCCTACCCCAGGGCATTTTTCAGGGCAGGTGTCATTTAGAGCCCTGCAGTCCTTGTGACTATTAAGCAACCATTAGCACTGGGTTTAATGCTGCTGTTGTGGGAAACAGCCACAAGGCGGCAGCATTATTACGTTCTCATCTCTTGTTACTAGGGCAACAGAATCTTCCTGGAGGTAGTGTTCCGTGGTTGTAAATTAGAGTGGAATGTGCTGGGACGAGCCCCCAGAAGTTTATGTCTCCTTACTTATGTTTGTTTTTTAAATTTAATACTATTTCTTTTTGGAGTAAATTTGATTAGAGTTTTTTGATTGTCTGGCTGTACAGAATCTGCTCAATGATTCCTACATATGTCTGTTCATCTTCGGATTCTGTTACCATGTATGTGAATACAGAATGTATATTTTAAAGGTATTGGTGATTATATAATTCATATAGTTTATCTGTTATATGTTTATATGCATGTAACATACATTAGTATATTTATGTTAATCCCATAGTCCTAATTTACCCATCCTCCCCCCTTTCATTTTGGCTAACCATTAGTTTATTTCATAAGTCTGTGAGTGTCTTTTTCTGTGGAAATATGTTCATTGGTAGCAATCTTAGGATAACATGTACAAATGATATCATAGGATATTTGTCATACCCTTTTGACTTACTTAACCTTATATTATTATTTCTAGGCTCTACTGTAGTCCTGAAAACCGCATTGTTCATTTTTTTCCCGAGGCTACTATTCCATTCTGTCCATATACCACTTCTTCTCTGTCCATTCATCTGTTTATGGACATTTTTTTTCTTCCATGTCTTGGCTATTTCAGTATTGCTGCAGTGCACATTTGACTGCCTGTGTCTTTCCGATTCTGGTGGTCTTAGGTTATAAGCCCGAGAGGTGCCCTGCCGCATCATATGGTAGCTCAATTTCTACCTTTTCAAGCGGCTCCATTCAGTTTGCGTTAGTGCTGTTACCACTTTACATCCCAGCAGCAGATAGAAGGTACACATTTCTCTAAAACACCTTCAGCATTTATAGTTTGTAGACTTTTGCTGATGGCCATTTGACTGTTGTGAGCTGAAACCTTTATGGAGGTTGGATACGCATGTGGCGAATAATTCCTTATACTGATCTTTAGGCATATCCTTTTTCTTCTTTTCCTTTTTTTGTTAAAGTGTGAGTACAACTTCCCTCTTCATATTCACTTTTTGAAAAATTTCTCATGTGTTGAATTTTCTTGCCTATTCCCTAACCAAGGGCACTTTTTGAGGGCAGGTGTCATTTAGACCCCTGCAGTCGTTGTGACTATTAAGCAACCATTAGCACTCGGTTTAAAGCTGCTGTTGTGGGAAACAGCCACAATGCGTCAGCATTATTACTTTCTCAACTCTTGTTACTAGGGCAACAGAATATTCCTGGAGGTAGTGTTCTGAGGTTGTAAATTAGAGTGGAATGTGCTGGGACAAGCCCCCAGAAGTTTATGTCTCCTTAATTATGTTTGTTTTTAAATTTCATTTCTATTTCTTATCAGTGTAAATTTGATTAGAGTGTTTTGATTGCCTGGCTGTACAGGATCTGCTCAATGATTCATACATATGTCTGTTCATCTTCGGGTCCTGTTACCATGTATGTGATTACAAAATGTATATTTTAAAGGTATTGGTGATTATATAATTCATACAGTTTATCTGTTATATGTTTTTATACACTTAACATACATTAGTATATGTATGTTAACCCCATAGTCCTAATTTACCCATCCTCCCACCTTTCATTTTGCTAACCATTAGTTTATTTCATAAGTCTGTGAGTGTCTTTTTCTGTGGGAAATATGTTCATTGGTAGCAATCTTAGGATAACATGTATAAATATTATCATAGGATATTTGTCGTACCCTTTTGAGTTACTTAACCTTATATGATTATTTCTAGGCTCAACTGTAGTCCTGAAAACGGCATTGTTCATTTTTTTCCCGAGGCTACTATTCTATTTGGTACGTATACCACTTCTTCTTTGTCCATTCATCTGTTTATGAACCTTTTTTCTGCTTCCATGTCTTGGCTATTTCAATATTGCTGCAGTGCTCATTTGCCTGCCTGTGTCTTTCCGATTCAGGTGGTCTTAGGTTATAGGCCCAAAAGGTGACCTGCCGCATCATATGGTAGCTCAATTTTTATCTTTTCAAGCAGCTCCATTCAGTTTGCGTTAGTGCTGTTACCACTTTACATCCCACCAGCAGCTAGAAGGTACACAGTTCTCTAAAACCCCTTCAGCATTTATAGTTTGTAGACATTTTGCTGATGGAAACGACTGGTGTGAGCTGAAACCTTTTTGAATTTGAATTTGCATGTGTCTAATAATTCCTTATACTGAGCTTTAGGCATGTCCTTTTTTTTCTTTTCCTTTTTTTTAAAGAGTGAGTACAACTTCCCTCCTCTTATTGACTTCTTGAAAAATTTCTCATGTGTTGAATTTTCTTGCCTATTCCCTACCCCAGGGCATTTTTCAGGGCAGGTGTCATTTAGAGCCCTGCAGTCCTTGTGACTATTAAGCAACTATTAGTACTGGGTTTAAAGCTGCTGTTGTGGGAAACAGCCACAAGGCCGCAGCATTATTACGTTCTCAACTCTTGTTACTACGGCAACAGAGTCTTCCTGGAGGTAGTGTTCCGAGGTTGTAAATTAGAGTGGAATGTGCTGGGACAAGCCCCCAGAAGTTTATGTCTCCTTACTTAGGTTTGTTTTTTAAATTTAATTTCTATTTCTTATCAGAGTAAATTTGATTAGAGTGTTTTGATTGCCTGGCTGTACAGAATCTGCTCAATGATTCATACATATGTCTGTTCATCTTCGGGTCCTGTTACCATGTATGTGATTACAAAATGTATATTTTAAAGGTATTGGTGATTATATAATTCATACAGTTTATCTGTTATATGTTTTTATACACTTAACATACATTAGTATATGTATGTTAACCCCATAGTCCTAATTTACCCATCCTCCCACCTTTCATTTTGGCTAACCATTAGTTTATTTGATAAGTCTGTGAGTGTCTTTTTCTGTGGAAATATGTTCATTGGTGGCAATCTTAGGATAACATGTATAAATGTTTTCATAGGATATTTGTCGTACCCTTTTGAGTTACTTAACCTTATATGATTATTTCTAGGCTCAACTGTAGTCCTGAAAACGGCATTGTTCATTTTTTTCCCGAGGCTACTATTCTATTTGGTACGTATACCACTTCTTCTTTGTCCATTCATCTGTTTATGAACCTTTTTTCTGCTTCCATGTCTTGGCTATTTCAATATTGCTGCAGTGCTCATTTGCCTGCCTGTGTCTTTCCGATTCAGGTGGTCTTAGGTTATAGGCCCAAAAGGTGACCTGCCGCATCATATGGTAGCTCAATTTTTATCTTTTCAAGCAGCTCCATTCAGTTTGCGTTAGTGCTGTTACCACTTTACATCCCACCAGCAGCTAGAAGGTACACAGTTCTCTAAAACCCCTTCAGCATTTATAGTTTGTAGACATTTTGCTGATGGAAACGACTGGTGTGAGCTGAAACCTTTTTGAATTTGAATTTGCATGTGTCTAATAATTCATTCTACTGAGCTTTAGGCATGTCCTTTTTTTTCTTTTCCTTTTTTTTTAAAGAGTGAGTACAACTTCCCTCCTCTTATTGACTTCTTGAAAAATTTCTCATGTGTTGAATATTCTTGCCTATTCCCTACCCCAGGGCATTTTTCAGGGCAGGTGTCATTTAGAGCCCTGCAGTCCATGTGACTATTAAGCAACCATTAGCACTGGGTTTAAAGCTGCTGTTGTGGGAAAGAGCCACAAGGCGGCAGCATTATTACGTTCTCATCTCTTGTTACTAGGGCAACAGAATCTTCCTGGAGGTAGTGTTCCGAGGTTGTAAATTAGAGTGGAATGTGCTGGGACAAGCCCCCAGAAGTTTATGTCTCCTTACTTAGGTTTGTTTTTTAAATTTAATTTCTATTTCTTATCGGAGTAAATTTGATTAGAGTGTTTTGATTGTCTGGCTGTACAGAAACTGCTCAATGATTCCTACATATGTCTGTTCATCTTCGGATTCTGTTACCATGTATGTGATTACAGAATGTATATTTTAAAGGTATTGGTGATTATATAATTCATACAGTTTATCTGTTATATGTTTTTATACACTTAACATACATTAGTATATGTATGTTAACCCCATAGTCCTAGTTTACCCATCCTCCCACCTTTCATTTTGTCTAACCATTAGTTTATTTCATAAGTCTGTGAGTGTCTTTTTCTGTGGAAATATGTTCATTGGTAGCTATCTTAGGATAACATGTATAAATGTTATCATAGGATATTTGTCGTACCCTTTTGAGTTACTTAACCTTATATGATTATTTCTAGGCTCAACTGTAGTCCTGAAAACGGCATTGTTCATTTTTTTCCCGAGGCTACTATTCTATTTGGTACGTATACCACTTCTTCTTTGTCCATTCATCTGTTTATGGACATTTTTTTTGCTTCCATGTCTTTGCTATTTCCATATTGCTGCAGTGCACATTTGACTGCCTGTGTCTTTCCGATTCTGGTAGTCTTAGGTTATAAGCCGAAGAGGTGCCCTGCCGCATCATATGGTAGCTCAATTTTTACCTTTTCAAGCAGCTCCATTCAGTTTGCATTAGTGCTGTTATCACTTTTCATCCCAGCAGCAGATAGAAGGTATACATTTCTCTAAAACCCCTTCAGCATTTATAGTTTGTAGACTTTTTGCTGATGGCCATTTGACTGGTGTGAGCTGAAACCTTTTTGGAGGTTGGATACGCATGTGGCGAATAATTCCTTATACTGATCTTTAGGCATATCCTTTTTCTTCTTTTCCTTTTTTTGTTAAAGTGTGAGTACAACTTCCCTCTTCATATTCACTTTTTGAAAAATTTCTCATGTGTTGAATTTTCTTGCGTATTCCCTACCCCAGGGCATTTTTTGAGGGCAGGTGTCATTTAGACCCCTGCAGTCGTTTTGACTATTAAGCAACCATTAGCACTGGGTTTAAAGCTGCTGTTGTGGGAAACAGCCACAAGGCGGCAGCATTATTACGTTCTCAACTCTTGTTACTATGGCAACAGAGTCTTCCTGGAGGTAGTGTTCCGAGGTTGTAAATTAGAGTGGAATGTGCTGGGACAAGCCTCCAGAAGTTTATGTCTCCTTACTTATGTTTGTTTTTTAAATTTAATTTCTATTTCTTATCGGAGTAAATTTGATTTTAGTGTTTTGATTGCCTGGCTGTACAGAATCTGCTCAATGATTCATACATATGTCTGTTCATCCTCGGGTCCTGTTACCATGTATGTGATTACAAAATGTATATTTTAAAGGTATTGGTGATTATATAATTCATACAGTTTATCTGTTATATGTTTTTATACACTTAACATACATTAGTATATGTATGTTAACCCCATAGTCCTAGTTAACCCATCCTCCCACCTTTCATTTTGGCTAACCATTAGTTTATTTGATAAGTCTGTGAGTGTCTTTTTCTGTGGAAATATGTTCATTGGTAGCAATCTTAGGATAACATGTATAAATGATATCATAGGATATTTGTCGTACCCTTTTGAGTTACTTAACGTTATATGATTATTTCTAGGCTCAACTGTAGTCCTGAAAACGGCATTGTTCATTTTTTTCCCGAGGCTACTATTCTATTTGGTACGTATACCACTTCTTCTTTGTCCATTCATCTGTTTATGAACCTTTTTTCTGCTTCCATGTCTTGGCTATTTCAATATTGCTGCAGTGCTCATTTGCCTGCCTGTGTCTTTCCGATTCAGGTGGTCTTAGGTTATAGGCCCAAAAGGTGACCTGCCGCATCATATGGTACCTCAATTTTTATCTTTTCAAGCAGCTCCATTCAGTTTGTGTTAGTGCTGTTACCACTTTACATCCCACCAGCAGCTAGAAGGTACACAGTTCTCTAAAACCCCTTCAGCATTTATAGTTTGTAGACATTTTGCTGATGGAAACGATTGGTGTGAGCTGAAACCTTTTTCCATTTGAATTTGCATGTGTCTAATAATTCATTCTACTGAGCTTTAGGCATGTCCTTTTTTTTCTTTTCCTTTTTTTTTAAAGAGTGAGTACAACTTCCCTCCTCTTATTGATTTCTTGAAAAATTTCTCATGTGTTGAATATTCTTGCCTATTCCTTACCCCAGGGCATTTTTCAGGGCAGGTGTCATTTAGAGCCCTGCAGTCCATGTGACTATTAAGCAACCATTAGCACTGGGTTTAAAGCTGCTGTTGTGGGAAACAGCCACAAGGCGTCAGCATTATTACTTTCTCAACTCTTGTTACTAGGGCAACAGAATATTCCTGGAGGTAGTGTTCTGAGGTTGTAAATTAGAGTGGAATGTGCTGGGACAAGCCCCCAGAAGTTTATGTCTCCTTAATTATGTTTGTTTTTAAATTTC
Source organism: Balaenoptera borealis (assembly GCF_965194805.1). Taxonomy (NCBI): domain Eukaryota; kingdom Metazoa; phylum Chordata; class Mammalia; order Artiodactyla; family Balaenopteridae; genus Balaenoptera; species Balaenoptera borealis. The sequence goes on from NW_028123592.1 coordinate 143,797, forward strand.
ATTTCTATTTCTTATCAGTGTAAATTTGATTAGAGTGTTTTGATTGCCTGGCTGTACAGGATCTGCTCAATGATTCATACATATGTCTGTTCATCTTCGGGTCCTGTTACCATGTATGTGATTACAAAATGTATATTTTAAAGGTATTGGTGATTATATAATTCATACAGTTTATCTGTTATATGTTTTTATACACTTAACATACATTAGTATATGTATGTTAACCCCATAGTCCTAATTTACCCATCCTCCCACCTTTCATTTTGCTAACCATTAGTTTATTTCATAAGTCTGTGAGTGTCTTTTTCTGTGGGAAATATGTTCATTGGTAGCAATCTTAGGATAACATGTATAAATATTATCATAGGATATTTGTCGTACCCTTTTGAGTTACTTAACCTTATATGATTATTTCTAGGCTCAACTGTAGTCCTGAAAACGGCATTGTTCATTTTTTTCCCGAGGTTACTATTCTATTTGGTACGTATACCACTTCTTCTTTGTCCATTCATCTGTTTATGAACCTTTTTTCTGCTTCCATGTCTTGGCTATTTCAATATTGCTGCAGTGCTCATTTGCCTGCCTGTGTCTTTCCGATTCAGGTGGTCTTAGGTTATAGGCCCAAAAGGTGACCTGCCGCATCATATGGTAGCTCAATTTTTATCTTTTCAAGCAGCTCCATTCAGTTTGCGTTAGTGCTGTTACCACTTTACATCCCACCAGCAGCTAGAAGGTACACAGTTCTCTAAAACCCCTTCAGCATTTATAGTTTGTAGACATTTTGCTGATGGAAACGACTGGTGTGAGCTGAAACCTTTTTGAATTTGAATTTGCATGTGTCTAATAATTCCTTATACTGAGCTTTAGGCATGTCCTTTTTTTTCTTTTCCTTTTTTTTAAAGAGTGAGTACAACTTCCCTCCTCTTATTGACTTCTTGAAAAATTTCTCATGTGTTGAATTTTCTTGCCTATTCCCTACCCCAGGGCATTTTTCAGGGCAGGTGTCATTTAGAGCCCTGCAGTCCTTGTGACTATTAAGCAACTATTAGTACTGGGTTTAAAGCTGCTGTTGTGGGAAACAGCCACAAGGCCGCAGCATTATTACGTTCTCAACTCTTGTTACTACGGCAACAGAGTCTTCCTGGAGGTAGTGTTCCGAGGTTGTAAATTAGAGTGGAATGTGCTGGGACAAGCCCCCAGAAGTTTATGTCTCCTTACTTAGGTTTGTTTTTTAAATTTAATTTCTATTTCTTATCAGAGTAAATTTGATTAGAGTGTTTTGATTGCCTGGCTGTACAGAATCTGCTCAATGATTCATACATATGTCTGTTCATCTTCGGGTCCTGTTACCATGTATGTGATTACAAAATGTATATTTTAAAGGTATTGGTGATTATATAATTCATACAGTTTATCTGTTATATGTTTTTATACACTTAACATACATTAGTATATGTATGTTAACCCCATAGTCCTAATTTACCCATCCTCCCACCTTTCATTTTGGCTAACCATTAGTTTATTTGATAAGTCTGTGAGTGTCTTTTTCTGTGGAAATATGTTCATTGGTGGCAATCTTAGGATAACATGTATAAATGTTTTCATAGGATATTTGTCGTACCCTTTTGAGTTACTTAACCTTATATGATTATTTCTAGGCTCAACTGTAGTCCTGAAAACGGCATTGTTCATTTTTTTCCCGAGGCTACTATTCTATTTGGTACGTATACCACTTCTTCTTTGTCCATTCATCTGTTTATGAACCTTTTTTCTGCTTCCATGTCTTGGCTATTTCAATATTGCTGCAGTGCTCATTTGCCTGCCTGTGTCTTTCCGATTCAGGTGGTCTTAGGTTATAGGCCCAAAAGGTGACCTGCCGCATCATATGGTAGCTCAATTTTTATCTTTTCAAGCAGCTCCATTCAGTTTGCGTTAGTGCTGTTACCACTTTACATCCCACCAGCAGCTAGAAGGTACACAGTTCTCTAAAACCCCTTCAGCATTTATAGTTTGTAGACATTTTGCTGATGGAAACGACTGGTGTGAGCTGAAACCTTTTTGAATTTGAATTTGCATGTGTCTAATAATTCATTCTACTGAGCTTTAGGCATGTCCTTTTTTTTCTTTTCCTTTTTTTTTAAAGAGTGAGTACAACTTCCCTCCTCTTATTGACTTCTTGAAAAATTTCTCATGTGTTGAATATTCTTGCCTATTCCCTACCCCAGGGCATTTTTCAGGGCAGGTGTCATTTAGAGCCCTGCAGTCCATGTGACTATTAAGCAACCATTAGCACTGGGTTTAAAGCTGCTGTTGTGGGAAAGAGCCACAAGGCGGCAGCATTATTACGTTCTCATCTCTTGTTACTAGGGCAACAGAATCTTCCTGGAGGTAGTGTTCCGAGGTTGTAAATTAGAGTGGAATGTGCTGGGACAAGCCCCCAGAAGTTTATGTCTCCTTACTTAGGTTTGTTTTTTAAATTTAATTTCTATTTCTTATCGGAGTAAATTTGATTAGAGTGTTTTGATTGTCTGGCTGTACAGAAACTGCTCAATGATTCCTACATATGTCTGTTCATCTTCGGATTCTGTTACCATGTATGTGATTACAGAATGTATATTTTAAAGGTATTGGTGATTATATAATTCATACAGTTTATCTGTTATATGTTTTTATACACTTAACATACATTAGTATATGTATGTTAACCCCATAGTCCTAGTTTACCCATCCTCCCACCTTTCATTTTGTCTAACCATTAGTTTATTTCATAAGTCTGTGAGTGTCTTTTTCTGTGGAAATATGTTCATTGGTAGCTATCTTAGGATAACATGTATAAATGTTATCATAGGATATTTGTCGTACCCTTTTGAGTTACTTAACCTTATATGATTATTTCTAGGCTCAACTGTAGTCCTGAAAACGGCATTGTTCATTTTTTTCCCGAGGCTACTATTCTATTTGGTACGTATACCACTTCTTCTTTGTCCATTCATCTGTTTATGGACATTTTTTTTGCTTCCATGTCTTTGCTATTTCCATATTGCTGCAGTGCACATTTGACTGCCTGTGTCTTTCCGATTCTGGTAGTCTTAGGTTATAAGCCGAAGAGGTGCCCTGCCGCATCATATGGTAGCTCAATTTTTACCTTTTCAAGCAGCTCCATTCAGTTTGCATTAGTGCTGTTATCACTTTTCATCCCAGCAGCAGATAGAAGGTATACATTTCTCTAAAACCCCTTCAGCATTTATAGTTTGTAGACTTTTTGCTGATGGCCATTTGACTGGTGTGAGCTGAAACCTTTTTGGAGGTTGGATACGCATGTGGCGAATAATTCCTTATACTGATCTTTAGGCATATCCTTTTTCTTCTTTTCCTTTTTTTGTTAAAGTGTGAGTACAACTTCCCTCTTCATATTCACTTTTTGAAAAATTTCTCATGTGTTGAATTTTCTTGCGTATTCCCTACCCCAGGGCATTTTTTGAGGGCAGGTGTCATTTAGACCCCTGCAGTCGTTTTGACTATTAAGCAACCATTAGCACTGGGTTTAAAGCTGCTGTTGTGGGAAACAGCCACAAGGCGGCAGCATTATTACGTTCTCAACTCTTGTTACTATGGCAACAGAGTCTTCCTGGAGGTAGTGTTCCGAGGTTGTAAATTAGAGTGGAATGTGCTGGGACAAGCCTCCAGAAGTTTATGTCTCCTTACTTATGTTTGTTTTTTAAATTTAATTTCTATTTCTTATCGGAGTAAATTTGATTTTAGTGTTTTGATTGCCTGGCTGTACAGAATCTGCTCAATGATTCATACATATGTCTGTTCATCCTCGGGTCCTGTTACCATGTATGTGATTACAAAATGTATATTTTAAAGGTATTGGTGATTATATAATTCATACAGTTTATCTGTTATATGTTTTTATACACTTAACATACATTAGTATATGTATGTTAACCCCATAGTCCTAGTTAACCCATCCTCCCACCTTTCATTTTGGCTAACCATTAGTTTATTTGATAAGTCTGTGAGTGTCTTTTTCTGTGGAAATATGTTCATTGGTAGCAATCTTAGGATAACATGTATAAATGATATCATAGGATATTTGTCGTACCCTTTTGAGTTACTTAACGTTATATGATTATTTCTAGGCTCAACTGTAGTCCTGAAAACGGCATTGTTCATTTTTTTCCCGAGGCTACTATTCTATTTGGTACGTATACCACTTCTTCTTTGTCCATTCATCTGTTTATGAACCTTTTTTCTGCTTCCATGTCTTGGCTATTTCAATATTGCTGCAGTGCTCATTTGCCTGCCTGTGTCTTTCCGATTCAGGTGGTCTTAGGTTATAGGCCCAAAAGGTGACCTGCCGCATCATATGGTACCTCAATTTTTATCTTTTCAAGCAGCTCCATTCAGTTTGTGTTAGTGCTGTTACCACTTTACATCCCACCAGCAGCTAGAAGGTACACAGTTCTCTAAAACCCCTTCAGCATTTATAGTTTGTAGACATTTTGCTGATGGAAACGATTGGTGTGAGCTGAAACCTTTTTCCATTTGAATTTGCATGTGTCTAATAATTCATTCTACTGAGCTTTAGGCATGTCCTTTTTTTTCTTTTCCTTTTTTTTTAAAGAGTGAGTACAACTTCCCTCCTCTTATTGATTTCTTGAAAAATTTCTCATGTGTTGAATATTCTTGCCTATTCCTTACCCCAGGGCATTTTTCAGGGCAGGTGTCATTTAGAGCCCTGCAGTCCATGTGACTATTAAGCAACCATTAGCACTGGGTTTAAAGCTGCTGTTGTGAGAAAGAGCCACAAGGCGGCAGCATTATTACGTTCTCATCTCTTGTTACTAGGGCAACAGAATCTTCCTGGAGGTAGTGTTCCGAGGTTGTAAATTAGAGTGGAATGTGCTGGGACAAGCCCCCAGAAGTTTATGTCTCCTTACTTAGGTTTGTTTTTTAAATTTAATTTCTATTTCTTATCGGAGTAAATTTGATTAGAGTGTTTTGATTGTCTGGCTGTACAGAAACTGCTCAATGATTCCTACATATGTCTGTTCATCTTCGGATTCTGTTACCATGTATGTGATTACAGAATGTATATTTTAAAGGTATTGGTGATTATATAATTCATACAGTTTATCTGTTATATGTTTTTATACACTTAACATACATTAGTATATGTATGTTAACCCCATAGTCCTAGTTAACCCATCCTCCCACCTTTCATTTTGGCTAACCATTAGTTTATTTCATAAGTCTGTGAGTGTCTTTTTCTGTGGAAATATGTTCATTGGTAGCAATCTTAGGATAACATGTATAAATGTTATCATAGGATATTTGTCGTACCCTTTTGAGTTACTTAACCTTATATGATTATTTCTAGGTTCAACTGTAGTCCTGAAAACGGCATTGTTCATTTTTTTCCCGAGGCTACTATTCTATTTGGTACGTATACCACTTCTTCTTTGTCCATTCATCTGTTTATGAACCTTTTTTCTGCTTCCATGTCTTGGCTATTTCAATATTGCTGCAGTGCTCATTTGCCTGCCTGTGTCTTTCCGATTCAGGTGGTCTTAGGTTATAGGCCCAAAAGGTGACCTGCCGCATCATATGGTACCTCAATTTTTATCTTTTCAAGCAGCTCCATTCAGTTTGTGTTAGTGCTGTTACCACTTTACATCCCACCAGCAGCTAGAAGGTACACAGTTCTCTAAAACCCCTTCAGCATTTATAGTTTGTAGACATTTTGCCAATGGAAACGATTGGTGTGAGCTGAAACCTTTTTCCATTTGAATTTGCATGTGTCTAATAATTCATTCTACTGAGCTTTAGGCATGTCCTTTTTTTTTCTTTTCCTTTTTTTTAAAGAGTGAGTACAACTTCCCTCCTCTTATTGATTTCTTGAAAAATTTCTCATGTGTTGAATATTCTTGCCTATTCCTTACCCCAGGGCATTTTTCAGGGCAGGTGTCATTTAGAGCCCTGCAGTCCATGTGATTATTAAGCAACCATTAGCACTGGGTTTAAAGCTGCTGTTGTGGGAAAGAGCCACAAGGCGGCAGCATTATTACGTTCTCATCTCTTGTTACTAGGGCAACAGAATCTTCCTGGAGGTAGTGTTCCGAGGTTGTAAATTAGAGTGGAATGTGCTGGGACAAGCCCCCAGAAATTTATGTCTCCTTACTTAGGTTTGTTTTTTAAATTTAATTTCTATTTCTTATCGGAGTAAATTTGATTAGAGTGTTTTGATTGTCTGGCTGTACAGAAACTGCTCAATGATTCCTACATATGTCTGTTCATCTTCGGGTTCTGTTACCATGTATGTGATTACAGAATGTATATTTTAAAGGTATTGGTGATTATATAATTCATACAGTTTATCTGTTATATGTTTTTATACACTTAACATACATTAGTATATGTATGTTAACCCCATAGTCCTAATTTACCCGTCCTCCCACCTTTCATTTTGGCTAACAATTAGTTTATTTCATAAGTCTGTGAGTGTCTTTTTCTGTGGAAATATGTTCATTGGTAGCAATCTTAGGATAACATGTATAAATGATATCATAGGATAATTGTCATACCCTTTTGACTTACTTAACCTTATATGATTATTTCTAGGCTCTACTGTAGTCCTGAAAACGGCATTGTTCATTTTTTCCCCGAGGCTACTATTCCATTCTGTCCATATACCACTTCTTCTCTGTCCATTCATCTGTTTATGGACATTTATTTTGCTTCCATGTCTTTGCTATTTCAATATTGCTGCAGTGCACATTTGACTGCCTGTGTCTTTCCGATTCTGGTAGTCTTAGGTTATAAGCCCAAGAGGTGCCCTGCCGCATCATATGGTAGCTCCATTTTTACCTTTTCAAGCAGCTCCATTCAGTTTGCGTTAGTGCTGTTACCACTTTACATCCCACCAGCAGCTAGAAGGTACACAGTTCTCTAAAATCCCTTCAGCATTTATAGTTTATAGACATTTTGCTGATGGAAATGACTGGTGTGAGCTGAAACCTTTTTGAATTTGAATTTGCATGTGTCTAATAATTCCTTATACTGAGCTTTAGGCATGTCCTTTTTTTTCTTTTCCTTTTTTTTTAAAGAGTGAGTACAACTTCCCTCCTCTTATTGACTTCTTGAAAAATTTCTCATGTGTTGAATTTTCTTGCCTATTCCCTACCCCAGAGCATTTTTCAGGGCAGGTGTCATTTAGAGCCCTGCAGTCCTTGTGACTATTAAGCAACCATTAGCACTGGGTTTAATGCTGCTGTTGTGGGAAACAGCCACAAGGCGGCAGCATTATTACGTTCTCATCTCTTGTTACTAGGGCAACAGAATCTTCCTGGAGGTAGTGTTCCGTGGTTGTAAATTAGAGTGGAATGTGCTGGGACGAGCCCCCAGAAGTTTATGTCTCCTTACTTATGTTTGTTTTTTAAATTTAATTCTCTTTCTTTTTGGAGTAAATTTGATTAGAGTTTTTTGATTGTCTGGCTGTACAGAATCTGCTCAATGATTCCTACATATGTCTGTTCATCTTCGGATTCTGTTACCATGTATGTGAATACAGAATGTATATTTTAAAGGTATTGGTGATTATATAATTCATATAGTTTATCTGTTATATGTTTATATGCATGTAACATACATTAGTATATTTATGTTAATCCCATAGTCCTAATTTACCCATCCTCCCCCCTTTCATTTTGGCTAACCATTAGTTTATTTCATAAGTCTGTGAGTGTCTTTTTCTGTGGAAATATGTTCATTGGTAGCAATCTTAGGATAACATGTATAAATGATATCATAGGATATTTGTCATACCCTTTTGACTTACTTAACCTTATATTATTATTTCTAGGCTCTACTGTAGTCCTGAAAACGGCATTGTTCATTTTTTTCCCGAGGCTACTATTCCATTCTGTCCATATACCACTTCTTCTCTGTCCATTCATCTGTTTATGGACCTTTTTTTGCTTCCATGTCTTGGCTATTTCAGTATTGCTGCAGTGCACATTTGACTGCCTGTGTCTTTCCGATTCTGGTGGTCTTAGGTTATAAGCCCGAGAGGTGCCCTGCCGCATCATATGGTAGCTCAATTTCTACCTTTTCAAGCGGCTCCATTCAGTTTGCGTTAGTGCTGTTACCACTTTACATCCCAGCAGCAGATAGAAGGTACACATTTCTCTAAAACACCTTCAGCATTTATAGTTTGTAGACTTTTGCTGATGGCCATTTGACTGTTGTGAGCTGAAACCTTTATGGAGGTTGGATACGCATGTGGCGAATAATTCCTTATACTGATCTTTAGGCATATCCTTTTTCTTCTTTTCCTTTTTGTGTTAAAGTGTGAGTACAACTTCCCTCTTCATATTCACTTTTTGAAAAATTTCTCATGTGTTGAATTTTCTTGCCTATTCCCTACCCAAGGGCACTTTTTGAGGGCAGGTGTCATTTAGACCCCTGCAGTCGTTGTGACTATTAAGCAACCATTAGCACTGGGTTTAAAGCTGCTGTTGTGGGAAACAGCCACAAGGCGGCAGCATTATTACGTTCTCAACTCTTGTTACTAGGGCAACAGAATCTTCCTGGAGGTAGTGTTCTGAGGTTGTAAATTAGAGTGGAATGTGCTGGGACAAGCCCCCAGAAGTTTATGTCTCCTTACTTATGTTTGTTTTTTAAATTTCATTTCTATTTCTTATCAGCGTAAATTTGATTAGAGTGTTTTGATTGCCTGGCTGTACAGGATCTGCTCAATGATTCATACATATGTCTGTTCATCTTCGGGTCCTGTTACCATGTATGTGATTACAAAATGTATATTTTAAAGGTATTGGTGATTATATAATTCATACAGTTTATCTGTTATATGTTGTTATACACTTAACATACATTAGTATATGTATGTTAACCCCATAGTCCTAATTTACCCATCCTCCCACCTTTCATTTTGCTAACCATTAGTTTATTTCATAAGTCTGTGAGTGTCTTTTTCTGTGGAAATATGTTCATTGGTAGCAATCTTAGGATAACATGTATAAATATTATCATAGGATATTTGTCGTACCCTTTTGAGTTAGTTAACCTTATATGATTATTTCTAGGCTCAACTGTAGTCCTGAAAACGGCGTTGTTCATTTTTTTCCCCAGGCTACTATTCTATTTTGTACGTATACTACTTCTTCTTTGTCCATTCATCTGTTTATGAACCTTTTTTCTGCTTCCATGTCTTGGCTATTTCAATATTGCTGCAGTGCTCATTTGCCTGCCTGTGTCTTTCCGATTCAGGTGGTCTTAGGTTATAGGCCCAAAGGGTGACCTGCTGCATCATATGGTAGCTCAATTTTTACCTTGTCAAGAAGCTCCATTCAGTTTGCGTTAGTGCTGTTACCACTTTACATCCCACCAGCAGCTAGAAGGTACACAGTTCTCTAAAACCCCTTCAGCATTTATAGTTTATAGACATTTTGCTGATGGAAATGACTGGTGTGAGCTGAAACCTTTTTGAATTTGAATTTGCATGTGTCTAATAATTCCTTATACTGAGCTTTAGGCATGTCCTTTTTTTTCTTTTCCTTTTTTTTAAAGAGTGAGTACAACTTCCCTCCTCTTATTGACTTCTTGAAAAATTTCTCATGTGTTGAATTTTCTTGCCTATTCCCTACCCCAGGGCATTTTTCAGGGCAGGTGTCATTTAGAGCCCTGCAGTCCTTGTGACTATTAAGCAACTATTAGTACTGGGTTTAAAGCTGCTGTTGTGGGAAACAGCCACAAGGCCGCAGCATTATTACGTTCTCAACTCTTGTTACTACGGCAACAGAGTCTTCCTGGAGGTAGTGTTCCGAGGTTGTAAATTAGAGTGGAATGTGCTGGGACAAGCCCCCAGAAGTTTATGTCTCCTTACTTATGTTTGTTTTTTAAATTTAATTTCTATTTCTTATCAGAGTAAATTTGATTAGAGTGTTTTGATTGCCTGGCTGTACAGAATCTGCTCAATGATTCATACATATGTCTGTTCATCTTCGGGTCCTCTTACCATGTATGTGATTACAAAATGTATATTTTAAAGGTATTGGTGATTATATAATTCATACAGTTTATCTGTTATATGTTTTTATACACTTAACATACATTAGTATATGTATGTTAACCCCATAGTCCTAATTTACCCATCCTCCCACCTTTCATTTTGGCTAACCATTAGTTTATTTGATAAGTCTGTGAGTGTCTTTTTCTGTGGAAATATGTTCATTGGTAGCAATCTTAGGATAACATGTATAAATGTTTTCATAGGATATTTGTCGTACCCTTTTGAGTTACTTAACCTTATATGATTATTTCTAGGCTCCACTGTAGTCCTGAAAACGGCATTGTTCATTTTTTTCCCGAGGCTACTATTCTATTTGGTACGTATACCACTTCTTCTTTGTCCATTCATCTGTTTATGAACCTTTTTTCTGCTTCCATGTCTTGGCTATTTCAATATTGCTGCAGTGCTCATTTGCCTGCCTGTGTCTTTCCGATTCAGGTGGTCTTAGGTTATAGGCCCAAAAGGTGACCTGCCGCATCATATGGTAGCTCAATTTTTATCTTTTCAAGCAGCTCCATTCAGTTTGCGTTAGTGCTGTTACCACTTTACATCCCACCAGCAGCTAGAAGGTACACAGTTCTCTAAAACCCCTTCAGCATTTATAGTTTGTAGACATTTTGCTGATGGAAACGACTGGTGTGAGCTGAAACCTTTTTGAATTTGAATTTGCATGTGTCTAATAATTCCTTATACTGAGCTTTAGGCATGTCCTTTTTTTTCTTTTCCTTTTTTTTAAAGAGTGAGTACGACTTCCCTCCTCTTATTGACTTCTTGAAAAATTTCTCATGTGTTGAATTTTCTTGCCTATTCCCTACCCCAGGGCATTTTTCAGGGCAGGTGTCATTTAGAGCCCTGCAGTCCTTGTGACTATTAAGCAACTATTAGTACTGGGTTTAAAGCTGCTGTTGTGGGAAACAGCCACAAGGCCGCAGCATTATTACGTTCTCAACTCTTGTTACTACGGCAACAGAGTCTTCCTGGAGGTAGTGTTCCGAGGTTGTAAATTAGAGTGGAATGTGCTGGGACAAGCCCCCAGAAGTTTATGTCTCCTTACTTAGGTTTGTTTTTTAAATTTAATTTCTATTTCTTATCAGAGTAAATTTGATTAGAGTGTTTTGATTGCCTGGCTGTACAGAATCTGCTCAATGATTCATACATATGTCTGTTCATCTTCGGGTCCTGTTACCATGTATGTGATTACAAAATGTATATTTTAAAGGTATTGGTGATTATATAATTCATACAGTTTATCTGTTATATGTTTTTATACACTTAACATACATTAGTATATGTATGTTAACCCCATAGTCCTAATTTACCCATCCTCCCACCTTTCATTTTGGCTAACCATTAGTTTATTTGATAAGTCTGTGAGTGTCTTTTTCTGTGGAAATATGTTCATTGGTAGCAATCTTAGGATAACATGTATAAATGTTTTCATAGGATATTTGTCGTACCCTTTTGAGTTACTTAACCTTATATGATTATTTCTAGGCTCAACTGTAGTCCTGAAAACGGCATTGTTCATTTTTTTCCCGAGGCTACTATTCTATTTGGTACGTATACCACTTCTTCTTTGTCCATTCATCTGTTTATGAACCTTTTTTCTGCTTCCATGTCTTGGCTATTTCAATATTGCTGCAGTGCTCATTTGCCTGCCTGTGTCTTTCCGATTCAGGTGGTCTTAGGTTATAGGCCCAAAAGGTGACCTGCCGCATCATATGGTAGCTCAATTTTTATCTTTTCAAGCAGCTCCATTCAGTTTGCGTTAGTGCTGTTACCACTTTACATCCCACCAGCAGCTAGAAGGTACACAGTTCTCTAAAACCCCTTCAGCATTTATAGTTTGTAGACATTTTGCTGATGGAAACGACTGGTGTGAGCTGAAACCTTTTTGAATTTGAATTTGCATGTGGCTAATAATTCCTTATACTGAGCTTTAGGCATGTCCCTTTTTTCTTTTCCTTTTTTTTAAAGAGTGAGTACAACTTCCCTCCTCTTATTGACTTCTTGAAAAATTTCTCATGTGTTGAATATTCTTGCCTATTCCCTACCCCAGGGCATTTTTCAGGGCAGGTGTCATTTAGAGCCCTGCAGTCCATGTGACTATTAAGCAACCATTAGCACTGGGTTTAAAGCTGCTGTTGTGGGTAAGAGCCACAAGGCGGAAGCATTATTACGTTCTCATCTCTTGTTACTAGGGCAACAGAATCTTCCTGGAGGTAGTGTTCCGAGGTTGTAAATTAGAGTGGAATGTGCTGGGACAAGCCCCCAGAAGTTTATGTCTCCTTACTTAGGTTTGTTTTTTAAATTTAATTTCTATTTCTTATCGGAGTAAATTTGATTAGAGTGTTTTGATTGTCTGGCTGTACAGAAACTGCTCAATGATTCCTACATATGTCTGTTCATCTTCGGATTCTGTTACCATGTATGTGATTACAGAATGTATATTTTAAAGGTATTGGTGATTATATAATTCATACAGTTTATCTGTTATATGTTTTTATACACTTAACATACATTAGTATATGTATGTTAACCCCATAGTCCTAGTTTACCCATCCTCCCACCTTTCATTTTGTCTAACCATTAGTTTATTTCATAAGTCTGTGAGTGTCTTTTTCTGTGGAAATATGTTCATTGGTAGCTATCTTAGGATAACATGTATAAATGTTATCATAGGATATTTGTCGTACCCTTTTGAGTTACTTAACCTTATATGATTATTTCTAGGCTCAACTGTAGTCCTGAAAACGGCATTGTTCATTTTTTTCCCGAGGCTACTATTCTATTTGGTACGTATACCACTTCTTCTTTGTCCATTCATCTGTTTATGGACATTTTTTTTGCTTCCATGTCTTTGCTATTTCCATATTGCTGCAGTGCACATTTGACTGCCTGTGTCTTTCCGATTCTGGTAGTCTTAGGTTATAAGCCGAAGAGGTGCCCTGCCGCATCATATGGTAGCTCAATTTTTACCTTTTCAAGCAGCTCCATTCAGTTTGCATTAGTGCTGTTATCACTTTTCATCCCAGCAGCAGATAGAAGGTATACATTTCTCTAAAACCCCTTCAGCATTTATAGTTTGTAGACTTTTTGCTGATGGCCATTTGACTGGTGTGAGCTGAAACCTTTTTGGAGGTTGGATACGCATGTGGCGAATAATTCCTTATACTGATCTTTAGGCATATCCTTTTTCTTCTTTTCCTTTTTTTGTTAAAGTGTGAGTACAACTTCCCTCTTCATATTCACTTTTTGAAAAATTTCTCATGTGTTGAATTTTCTTGCGTATTCCCGACCCCAGGGCATTTTTTGAGGGCAGGTGTCATTTAGACCCCTGCAGTCGTTTTGACTATTAAGCAACCATTAGCACTGGGTTTAAAGCTGCTGTTGTGGGAAACAGCCACAAGGCGGCAGCATTATTACGTTCTCAACTCTTGTTACTATGGCAACAGAGTCTTCCTGGAGGTAGTGTTCCGAGGTTGTAAATTAGAGTGGAATGTGCTGGGACAAGCCTCCAGAAGTTTATGTCTCCTTACTTATGTTTGTTTTTTAAATTTAATTTCTATTTCTTATCAGAGTAAATTTGATTTTAGTGTTTTGATTGCCTGGCTGTACAGAATCTGCTCAATGATTCATACATATGTCTGTTCATCCTCGGGTCCTGTTACCATGTATGTGATTACAAAATGTATATTTTAAAGGTATTGGTGATTATATAATTCATACAGTTTATCTGTTATATGTTTTTATACACTTAACATACATTAGTATATGTATGTTAACCCCATAGTCCTAGTTAACCCATCCTCCCACCTTTCATTTTGGCTAACCATTAGTTTATTTGATAAGTCTGTGAGTGTCTTTTTCTGTGGAAATATGTTCATTGGTAGCAATCTTAGGATAACATGTATAAATGATATCATAGGATATTTGTCGTACCCTTTTGAGTTACTTAACGTTATATGATTATTTCTAGGCTCAACTGTAGTCCTGAAAACGGCATTGTTCATTTTTTTCCCGAGGCTACTATTCTATTTGGTACGTATACCACTTCTTCTTTGTCCATTCATCTGTTTATGAACCTTTTTTCTGCTTCCATGTCTTGGCTATTTCAATATTGCTGCAGTGCTCATTTGCCTGCCTGTGTCTTTCCGATTCAGGTGGTCTTAGGTTATAGGCCCAAAAGGTGACCTGCCGCATCATATGGTACCTCAATTTTTATCTTTTCAAGCAGCTCCATTCAGTTTGTGTTAGTGCTGTTACCACTTTACATCCCACCAGCAGCTAGAAGGTACACAGTTCTCTAAAACCCCTTCAGCATTTATAGTTTGTAGACATTTTGCTGATGGAAACGATTGGTGTGAGCTGAAACCTTTTTCCATTTGAATTTGCATGTGTCTAATAATTCATTCTACTGAGCTTTAGGCATGTCCTTTTTTTTCTTTTCCTTTTTTTTTAAAGAGTGAGTACAACTTCCCTCCTCTTATTGATTTCTTGAAAAATTTCTCATGTGTTGAATATTCTTGCCTATTCCTTACCCCAGGGCATTTTTCAGGGCAGGTGTCATTTAGAGCCCTGCAGTCCATGTGACTATTAAGCAACCATTAGCACTGGGTTTAAAGCTGCTGTTGTGAGAAAGAGCCACAAGGCGGCAGCATTATTACGTTCTCATCTCTTGTTACTAGGGCAACAGAATCTTCCTGGAGGTAGTGTTCCGAGGTTGTAAATTAGAGTGGAATGTGCTGGGACAAGCCCCCAGAAGTTTATGTCTCCTTACTTAGGTTTGTTTTTTAAATTAAATTTCTATTTCTTATCGGAGTAAATTTGATTAGAGTGTTTTGATTGTCTGGCTGTACAGAAACTGCTCAATGATTCCTACATATGTCTGTTCATCTTCGGATTCTGTTACCATGTATGTGATTACAGAATGTATATTTTAAAGGTATTGGTGATTATATAATTCATACAGTTTATCTGTTATATGTTTTTATACACTTAACATACATTAGTATATGTATGTTAACCCCATAGTCCTAGTTAACCCATCCTCCCACCTTTCATTTTGGCTAACCATTAGTTTATTTCATAAGTCTGTGAGTGTCTTTTTCTGTGGAAATATGTTCATTGGTAGCAATCTTAGGATAACATGTATAAATGTTATCATAGGATATTTGTCGTACCCTTTTGAGTTACTTAACCTTATATGATTATTTCTAGGCTCAACTGTAGTCCTGAAAACGGCATTGTTCATTTTTTTCCCGAGGCTACTATTCTATTTGGTACGTATACCACTTCTTCTTTGTCCATTCATCTGTTTATGAACCTTTTTTCTGCTTCCATGTCTTGGCTATTTCAATATTGCTGCAGTGCTCATTTGCCTGCCTGTGTCTCTCCGATTCAGGTGGTCTTAGGTTATAGGCCCAAAAGGTGACCTGCCGCATCATATGGTACCTCAATTTTTATCTTTTCAAGCAGCTCCATTCAGTTTGTGTTAGTGCTGTTACCACTTTACATCCCACCAGCAGCTAGAAGGTACACAGTTCTCTAAAACCCCTTCAGCATTTATAGTTTGTAGACATTTTGCCAATGGAAACGATTGGTGTGAGCTGAAACCTTTTTCCATTTGAATTTGCATGTGTCTAATAATTCATTCTACTGAGCTTTAGGCATGTCCTTTTTTTTTCTTTTCCTTTTTTTTAAAGAGTGAGTACAACTTCCCTCCTCTTATTGATTTCTTGAAAAATTTCTCATGTGTTGAATATTCTTGCCTATTCCTTACCCCAGGGCATTTTTCAGGGCAGGTGTCATTTAGAGCCCTGCAGTCCATGTGATTATTAAGCAACCATTAGCACTGGGTTTAAAGCTGCTGTTGTGGGAAAGAGCCACAAGGCGGCAGCATTATTACGTTCTCATCTCTTGTTACTAGGGCAACAGAATCTTCCTGGAGGTAGTGTTCCGAGGTTGTAAATTAGAGTGGAATGTGCTGGGACAAGCCCCCAGAAATTTATGTCTCCTTACTTAGGTTTGTTTTTTAAATTTAATTTCTATTTCTTATCGGAGTAAATTTGATTAGAGTGTTTTGATTGTCTGGCTGTACAGAAACTGCTCAATGATTCCTACATATGTCTGTTCATCTTCGGGTTCTGTTACCATGTATGTGATTACAGAATGTATATTTTAAAGGTATTGGTGATTATATAATTCATACAGTTTATCTGTTATATGTTTTTATACACTTAACATACATTAGTATATGTATGTTAACCCCATAGTCCTAATTTACCCGTCCTCCCACCTTTCATTTTGGCTAACAATTAGTTTATTTCATAAGTCTGTGAGTGTCTTTTTCTGTGGAAATATGTTCATTGGTAGCAATCTTAGGATAACATGTATAAATGATATCATAGGATAATTGTCATACCCTTTTGACTTACTTAACCTTATATGATTATTTCTAGGCTCTACTGTAGTCCTGAAAACGGCATTGTTCATTTTTTCCCCGAGGCTACTATTCCATTCTGTCCATATACCACTTCTTCTCTGTCCATTCATCTGTTTATGGACATTTATTTTGCTTCCATGTCTTTGCTATTTCAATATTGCTGCAGTGCACATTTGACTGCCTGTGTCTTTCCGATTCTGGTAGTCTTAGGTTATAAGCCCAAGAGGTGCCCTGCCGCATCATATGGTAGCTCCATTTTTACCTTTTCAAGCAGCTCCATTCAGTTTGCGTTAGTGCTGTTACCACTTTACATCCCACCAGCAGCTAGAAGGTACACAGTTCTCTAAAATCCCTTCAGCATTTATAGTTTATAGACATTTTGCTGATGGAAATGACTGGTGTGAGCTGAAACCTTTTTGAATTTGAATTTGCATGTGTCTAATAATTCCTTATACTGAGCTTTAGGCATGTCCTTTTTTTTCTTTTCCTTTTTTTTTAAAGAGTGAGTACAACTTCCCTCCTCTTATTGACTTCTTGAAAAATTTCTCATGTGTTGAATTTTCTTGCCTATTCCCTACCCCAGAGCATTTTTCAGGGCAGGTGTCATTTAGAGCCCTGCAGTCCTTGTGACTATTAAGCAACCATTAGCACTGGGTTTAATGCTGCTGTTGTGGGAAACAGCCACAAGGCGGCAGCATTATTACGTTCTCATCTCTTGTTACTAGGGCAACAGAATCTTCCTGGAGGTAGTGTTCCGTGGTTGTAAATTAGAGTGGAATGTGCTGGGACGAGCCCCCAGAAGTTTATGTCTCCTTACTTATGTTTGTTTTTTAAATTTAATTCTCTTTCTTTTTGGAGTAAATTTGATTAGAGTTTTTTGATTGTCTGGCTGTACAGAATCTGCTCAATGATTCCTACATATGTCTGTTCATCTTCGGATTCTGTTACCATGTATGTGAATACAGAATGTATATTTTAAAGGTATTGGTGATTATATAATTCATATAGTTTATCTGTTATATGTTTATATGCATGTAACATACATTAGTATATTTATGTTAATCCCATAGTCCTAATTTACCCATCCTCCCCCCTTTCATTTTGGCTAACCATTAGTTTATTTCATAAGTCTGTGAGTGTCTTTTTCTGTGGAAATATGTTCATTGGTAGCAATCTTAGGATAACATGTATAAATGATATCATAGGATATTTGTCATACCCTTTTGACTTACTTAACCTTATATTATTATTTCTAGGCTCTACTGTAGTCCTGAAAACGGCATTGTTCATTTTTTTCCCGAGGCTACTATTCCATTCTGTCCATATACCACTTCTTCTCTGTCCATTCATCTGTTTATGGACCTTTTTTTGCTTCCATGTCTTGGCTATTTCAGTATTGCTGCAGTGCACATTTGACTGCCTGTGTCTTTCCGATTCTGGTGGTCTTAGGTTATAAGCCCGAGAGGTGCCCTGCCGCATCATATGGTAGCTCAATTTCTACCTTTTCAAGCGGCTCCATTCAGTTTGCGTTAGTGCTGTTACCACTTTACATCCCAGCAGCAGATAGAAGGTACACATTTCTCTAAAACACCTTCAGCATTTATAGTTTGTAGACTTTTGCTGATGGCCATTTGACTGTTGTGAGCTGAAACCTTTATGGAGGTTGGATACGCATGTGGCGAATAATTCCTTATACTGATCTTTAGGCATATCCTTTTTCTTCTTTTCCTTTTTGTGTTAAAGTGTGAGTACAACTTCCCTCTTCATATTCACTTTTTGAAAAATTTCTCATGTGTTGAATTTTCTTGCCTATTCCCTACCCAAGGGCACTTTTTGAGGGCAGGTGTCATTTAGACCCCTGCAGTCGTTGTGACTATTAAGCAACCATTAGCACTGGGTTTAAAGCTGCTGTTGTGGGAAACAGCCACAAGGCGGCAGCATTATTACGTTCTCAACTCTTGTTACTAGGGCAACAGAATCTCCCTGGAGGTAGTGTTCTGAGGTTGTAAATTAGAGTGGAATGTGCTGGGACAAGCCCCCAGAAGTTTATGTCTCCTTACTTATGTTTGTTTTTTAAATTTCATTTCTATTTCTTATCAGCGTAAATTTGATTAGAGTGTTTTGATTGCCTGGCTGTACAGGATCTGCTCAATGATTCATACATATGTCTGTTCATCTTCGGGTCCTGTTACCATGTATGTGATTACAAAATGTATATTTTAAAGGTATTGGTGATTATATAATTCATACAGTTTATCTGTTATATGTTGTTATACACTTAACATACATTAGTATATGTATGTTAACCCCATAGTCCTAATTTACCCATCCTCCCACCTTTCATTTTGCTAACCATTAGTTTATTTCATAAGTCTGTGAGTGTCTTTTTCTGTGGAAATATGTTCATTGGTAGCAATCTTAGGATAACATGTATAAATATTATCATAGGATATTTGTCGTACCCTTTTGAGTTAGTTAACCTTATATGATTATTTCTAGGCTCAACTGTAGTCCTGAAAACGGCATTGTTCATTTTTTTCCCGAGGCTACTATTCTATTTGGTACGTATACCACTTCTTCTTTGTCCATTCATCTGTTTATGAACCTTTTTTCTGCTTCCATGTCTTGGCTATTTCAATATTGCTGCAGTGCTCATTTGCCTGCCTGTGTCTTTCCGATTCAGGTGGTCTTAGGTTATAGGCCCAAAAGGTGACCTGCCGCATCATATGGTACCTCAATTTTTATCTTTTCAAGCAGCTCCATTCAGTTTGTGTTAGTGCTGTTACCACTTTACATCCCACCAGCAGCTAGAAGGTACACAGTTCTCTAAAACCCCTTCAGCATTTATAGTTTGTAGACATTTTGCTGATGGAAACGATTGGTGTGAGCTGAAACCTTTTTCCATTTGAATTTGCATGTGTCTAATAATTCATTCTACTGAGCTTTAGGCATGTCCTTTTTTTTCTTTTCCTTTTTTTTTAAAGAGTGAGTACAACTTCCCTCCTCTTATTGATTTCTTGAAAAATTTCTCATGTGTTGAATATTCTTGCCTATTCCTTACCCCAGGGCATTTTTCAGGGCAGGTGTCATTTAGAGCCCTGCAGTCCATGTGACTATTAAGCAACCATTAGCACTGGGTTTAAAGCTGCTGTTGTGAGAAAGAGCCACAAGGCGGCAGCATTATTACGTTCTCATCTCTTGTTACTAGGGCAACAGAATCTTCCTGGAGGTAGTGTTCCGAGGTTGTAAATTAGAGTGGAATGTGCTGGGACAAGCCCCCAGAAGTTTATGTCTCCTTACTTAGGTTTGTTTTTTAAATTAAATTTCTATTTCTTATCGGAGTAAATTTGATTAGAGTGTTTTGATTGTCTGGCTGTACAGAAACTGCTCAATGATTCCTACATATGTCTGTTCATCTTCGGATTCTGTTACCATGTATGTGATTACAGAATGTATATTTTAAAGGTATTGGTGATTATATAATTCATACAGTTTATCTGTTATATGTTTTTATACACTTAACATACATTAGTATATGTATGTTAACCCCATAGTCCTAGTTAACCCATCCTCCCACCTTTCATTTTGGCTAACCATTAGTTTATTTCATAAGTCTGTGAGTGTCTTTTTCTGTGGAAATATGTTCATTGGTAGCAATCTTAGGATAACATGTATAAATGTTATCATAGGATATTTGTCGTACCCTTTTGAGTTACTTAACCTTATATGATTATTTCTAGGCTCAACTGTAGTCCTGAAAACGGCATTGTTCATTTTTTTCCCGAGGCTACTATTCTATTTGGTACGTATACCACTTCTTCTTTGTCCATTCATCTGTTTATGAACCTTTTTTCTGCTTCCATGTCTTGGCTATTTCAATATTGCTGCAGTGCTCATTTGCCTGCCTGTGTCTCTCCGATTCAGGTGGTCTTAGGTTATAGGCCCAAAAGGTGACCTGCCGCATCATATGGTACCTCAATTTTTATCTTTTCAAGCAGCTCCATTCAGTTTGTGTTAGTGCTGTTACCACTTTACATCCCACCAGCAGCTAGAAGGTACACAGTTCTCTAAAACCCCTTCAGCATTTATAGTTTGTAGACATTTTGCCAATGGAAACGATTGGTGTGAGCTGAAACCTTTTTCCATTTGAATTTGCATGTGTCTAATAATTCATTCTACTGAGCTTTAGGCATGTCCTTTTTTTTTCTTTTCCTTTTTTTTAAAGAGTGAGTACAACTTCCCTCCTCTTATTGATTTCTTGAAAAATTTCTCATGTGTTGAATATTCTTGCCTATTCCTTACCCCAGGGCATTTTTCAGGGCAGGTGTCATTTAGAGCCCTGCAGTCCATGTGATTATTAAGCAACCATTAGCACTGGGTTTAAAGCTGCTGTTGTGGGAAAGAGCCACAAGGCGGCAGCATTATTACGTTCTCATCTCTTGTTACTAGGGCAACAGAATCTTCCTGGAGGTAGTGTTCCGAGGTTGTAAATTAGAGTGGAATGTGCTGGGACAAGCCCCCAGAAATTTATGTCTCCTTACTTAGGTTTGTTTTTTAAATTTAATTTCTATTTCTTATCGGAGTAAATTTGATTAGAGTGTTTTGATTGTCTGGCTGTACAGAAACTGCTCAATGATTCCTACATATGTCTGTTCATCTTCGGGTTCTGTTACCATGTATGTGATTACAGAATGTATATTTTAAAGGTATTGGTGATTATATAATTCATACAGTTTATCTGTTATATGTTTTTATACACTTAACATACATTAGTATATGTATGTTAACCCCATAGTCCTAATTTACCCGTCCTCCCACCTTTCATTTTGGCTAACAATTAGTTTATTTCATAAGTCTGTGAGTGTCTTTTTCTGTGGAAATATGTTCATTGGTAGCAATCTTAGGATAACATGTATAAATGATATCATAGGATAATTGTCATACCCTTTTGACTTACTTAACCTTATATGATTATTTCTAGGCTCTACTGTAGTCCTGAAAACGGCATTGTTCATTTTTTCCCCGAGGCTACTATTCCATTCTGTCCATATACCACTTCTTCTCTGTCCATTCATCTGTTTATGGACATTTATTTTGCTTCCATGTCTTTGCTATTTCAATATTGCTGCAGTGCACATTTGACTGCCTGTGTCTTTCCGATTCTGGTAGTCTTAGGTTATAAGCCCAAGAGGTGCCCTGCCGCATCATATGGTAGCTCCATTTTTACCTTTTCAAGCAGCTCCATTCAGTTTGCGTTAGTGCTGTTACCACTTTACATCCCACCAGCAGCTAGAAGGTACACAGTTCTCTAAAATCCCTTCAGCATTTATAGTTTATAGACATTTTGCTGATGGAAATGACTGGTGTGAGCTGAAACCTTTTTGAATTTGAATTTGCATGTGTCTAATAATTCCTTATACTGAGCTTTAGGCATGTCCTTTTTTTTCTTTTCCTTTTTTTTTAAAGAGTGAGTACAACTTCCCTCCTCTTATTGACTTCTTGAAAAATTTCTCATGTGTTGAATTTTCTTGCCTATTCCCTACCCCAGAGCATTTTTCAGGGCAGGTGTCATTTAGAGCCCTGCAGTCCTTGTGACTATTAAGCAACCATTAGCACTGGGTTTAATGCTGCTGTTGTGGGAAACAGCCACAAGGCGGCAGCATTATTACGTTCTCATCTCTTGTTACTAGGGCAACAGAATCTTCCTGGAGGTAGTGTTCCGTGGTTGTAAATTAGAGTGGAATGTGCTGGGACGAGCCCCCAGAAGTTTATGTCTCCTTACTTATGTTTGTTTTTTAAATTTAATTCTCTTTCTTTTTGGAGTAAATTTGATTAGAGTTTTTTGATTGTCTGGCTGTACAGAATCTGCTCAATGATTCCTACATATGTCTGTTCATCTTCGGATTCTGTTACCATGTATGTGAATACAGAATGTATATTTTAAAGGTATTGGTGATTATATAATTCATATAGTTTATCTGTTATATGTTTATATGCATGTAACA
The DNA here is from genome assembly GCF_965194805.1 of Balaenoptera borealis. Lineage (NCBI taxonomy): Eukaryota > Metazoa > Chordata > Mammalia > Artiodactyla > Balaenopteridae > Balaenoptera > Balaenoptera borealis. The sequence continues at coordinate 166,343 of NW_028123592.1, forward strand.
TACATTAGTATATTTATGTTAATCCCATAGTCCTAATTTACCCATCCTCCCCCCTTTCATTTTGGCTAACCATTAGTTTATTTCATAAGTCTGTGAGTGTCTTTTTCTGTGGAAATATGTTCATTGGTAGCAATCTTAGGATAACATGTATAAATGATATCATAGGATATTTGTCATACCCTTTTGACTTACTTAACCTTATATTATTATTTCTAGGCTCTACTGTAGTCCTGAAAACGGCATTGTTCATTTTTTTCCCGAGGCTACTATTCCATTCTGTCCATATACCACTTCTTCTCTGTCCATTCATCTGTTTATGGACCTTTTTTTGCTTCCATGTCTTGGCTATTTCAGTATTGCTGCAGTGCACATTTGACTGCCTGTGTCTTTCCGATTCTGGTGGTCTTAGGTTATAAGCCCGAGAGGTGCCCTGCCGCATCATATGGTAGCTCAATTTCTACCTTTTCAAGCGGCTCCATTCAGTTTGCGTTAGTGCTGTTACCACTTTACATCCCAGCAGCAGATAGAAGGTACACATTTCTCTAAAACACCTTCAGCATTTATAGTTTGTAGACTTTTGCTGATGGCCATTTGACTGTTGTGAGCTGAAACCTTTATGGAGGTTGGATACGCATGTGGCGAATAATTCCTTATACTGATCTTTAGGCATATCCTTTTTCTTCTTTTCCTTTTTGTGTTAAAGTGTGAGTACAACTTCCCTCTTCATATTCACTTTTTGAAAAATTTCTCATGTGTTGAATTTTCTTGCCTATTCCCTACCCAAGGGCACTTTTTGAGGGCAGGTGTCATTTAGACCCCTGCAGTCGTTGAGACTATTAAGCAACCATTAGCACTGGGTTTAAAGCTGCTGTTGTGGGAAACAGCCACAAGGCGGCAGCATTATTACGTTCTCAACTCTTGTTACTAGGGCAACAGAATCTTCCTGGAGGTAGTGTTCTGAGGTTGTAAATTAGAGTGGAATGTGCTGGGACAAGCCCCCAGAAGTTTATGTCTCCTTACTTATGTTTGTTTTTTAAATTTCATTTCTATTTCTTATCAGCGTAAATTTGATTAGAGTGTTTTGATTGCCTGGCTGTACAGGATCTGCTCAATGATTCATACATATGTCTGTTCATCTTCGGGTCCTGTTACCATGTATGTGATTACAAAATGTATATTTTAAAGGTATTGGTGATTATATAATTCATACAGTTTATCTGTTATATGTTGTTATACACTTAACATACATTAGTATATGTATGTTAACCCCATAGTCCTAATTTACCCATCCTCCCACCTTTCATTTTGCTAACCATTAGTTTATTTCATAAGTCTGTGAGTGTCTTTTTCTGTGGAAATATGTTCATTGGTAGCAATCTTAGGATAACATGTATAAATGTTTTCATAGGATATTTGTCGTACCCTTTTGAGTTACTTAACCTTATATGATTATTTCTAGGCTCCACTGTAGTCCTGAAAACGGCATTGTTCATTTTTTTCCCGAGGCTACTATTCTATTTGGTACGTATACCACTTCTTCTTTGTCCATTCATCTGTTTATGAACCTTTTTTCTGCTTCCATGTCTTGGCTATTTCAATATTGCTGCAGTGCTCATTTGCCTGCCTGTGTCTTTCCGATTCAGGTGGTCTTAGGTTATAGGCCCAAAAGGTGACCTGCCGCATCATATGGTAGCTCAATTTTTATCTTTTCAAGCAGCTCCATTCAGTTTGCGTTAGTGCTGTTACCACTTTACATCCCACCAGCAGCTAGAAGGTACACAGTTCTCTAAAACCCCTTCAGCATTTATAGTTTGTAGACATTTTGCTGATGGAAACGACTGGTGTGAGCTGAAACCTTTTTGAATTTGAATTTGCATGTGTCTAATAATTCCTTATACTGAGCTTTAGGCATGTCCTTTTTTTTCTTTTCCTTTTTTTTAAAGAGTGAGTACAACTTCCCTCCTCTTATTGACTTCTTGAAAAATTTCTCATGTGTTGAATTTTCTTGCCTATTCCCTACCCCAGGGCATTTTTCAGGGCAGGTGTCATTTAGAGCCCTGCAGTCCTTGTGACTATTAAGCAACTATTAGTACTGGGTTTAAAGCTGCTGTTGTGGGAAACAGCCACAAGGCCGCAGCATTATTACGTTCTCAACTCTTGTTACTACGGCAACAGAGTCTTCCTGGAGGTAGTGTTCCGAGGTTGTAAATTAGAGTGGAATGTGCTGGGACAAGCCCCCAGAAGTTTATGTCTCCTTACTTAGGTTTGTTTTTTAAATTTAATTTCTATTTCTTATCAGAGTAAATTTGATTAGAGTGTTTTGATTGCCTGGCTGTACAGAATCTGCTCAATGATTCATACATATGTCTGTTCATCTTCGGGTCCTGTTACCATGTATGTGATTACAAAATGTATATTTTAAAGGTATTGGTGATTATATAATTCATACAGTTTATCTGTTATATGTTTTTATACACTTAACATACATTAGTATATGTATGTTAACCCCATAGTCCTAATTTACCCATCCTCCCACCTTTCATTTTGGCTAACCATTAGTTTATTTGATAAGTCTGTGAGTGTCTTTTTCTGTGGAAATATGTTCATTGGTAGCAATCTTAGGATAACATGTATAAATGTTTTCATAGGATATTTGTCGTACCCTTTTGAGTTACTTAACCTTATATGATTATTTCTAGGCTCAACTGTAGTCCTGAAAACGGCATTGTTCATTTTTTTCCCGAGGCTACTATTCTATTTGGTACGTATACCACTTCTTCTTTGTCCATTCATCTGTTTATGAACCTTTTTTCTGCTTCCATGTCTTGGCTATTTCAATATTGCTGCAGTGCTCATTTGCCTGCCTGTGTCTTTCCGATTCAGGTGGTCTTAGGTTATAGGCCCAAAAGGTGACCTGCCGCATCATATGGTAGCTCAATTTTTATCTTTTCAAGCAGCTCCATTCAGTTTGCGTTAGTGCTGTTACCACTTTACATCCCACCAGCAGCTAGAAGGTACACAGTTCTCTAAAACCCCTTCAGCATTTATAGTTTGTAGACATTTTGCTGATGGAAACGACTGGTGTGAGCTGAAACCTTTTTGAATTTGAATTTGCATGTGTCTAATAATTCATTCTACTGAGCTTTAGGCATGTCCTTTTTTTTCTTTTCCTTTTTTTTTAAAGAGTGAGTACAACTTCCCTCCTCTTATTGACTTCTTGAAAAATTTCTCATGTGTTGAATATTCTTGCCTATTCCCTACCCCAGGGCATTTTGCAGGGCAGGTGTCATTTAGAGCCCTGCAGTCCATGTGACTATTAAGCAACCATTAGCACTGGGTTTAAAGCTGCTGTTGTGGGTAAGAGCCACAAGGCGGAAGCATTATTACGTTCTCATCTCTTGTTACTAGGGCAACAGAATCTTCCTGGAGGTAGTGTTCCGAGGTTGTAAATTAGAGTGGAATGTGCTGGGACAAGCCCCCAGAAGTTTATGTCTCCTTACTTAGGTTTGTTTTTTAAATTTAATTTCTATTTCTTATCGGAGTAAATTTGATTAGAGTGTTTTGATTGTCTGGCTGTACAGAAACTGCTCAATGATTCCTACATATGTCTGTTCATCTTCGGATTCTGTTACCATGTATGTGATTACAGAATGTATATTTTAAAGGTATTGGTGATTATATAATTCATACAGTTTATCTGTTATATGTTTTTATACACTTAACATACATTAGTATATGTATGTTAACCCCATAGTCCTAGTTTACCCATCCTCCCACCTTTCATTTTGTCTAACCATTAGTTTATTTCATAAGTCTGTGAGTGTCTTTTTCTGTGGAAATATGTTCATTGGTAGCTATCTTAGGATAACATGTATAAATGTTATCATAGGATATTTGTCGTACCCTTTTGAGTTACTTAACCTTATATGATTATTTCTAGGCTCAACTGTAGTCCTGAAAACGGCATTGTTCATTTTTTTCCCGAGGCTACTATTCTATTTGGTACGTATACCACTTCTTCTTTGTCCATTCATCTGTTTATGGACATTTTTTTTGCTTCCATGTCTTTGCTATTTCCATATTGCTGCAGTGCACATTTAACTGCCTGTGTCTTTCCGATTCTGGTAGTCTTAGGTTATAAGCCGAAGAGGTGCCCTGCCGCATCATATGGTAGCTCAATTTTTACCTTTTCAAGCAGCTCCATTCAGTTTGCATTAGTGCTGTTATCACTTTTCATCCCAGCAGCAGATAGAAGGTATACATTTCTCTAAAACCCCTTCAGCATTTATAGTTTGTAGACTTTTTGCTGATGGCCATTTGACTGGTGTGAGCTGAAACCTTTTTGGAGGTTGGATACGCATGTGGCGAATAATTCCTTATACTGATCTTTAGGCATATCCTTTTTCTTCTTTTCCTTTTTTTGTTAAAGTGTGAGTACAACTTCCCTCTTCATATTCACTTTTTGAAAAATTTCTCATGTGTTGAATTTTCTTGCGTATTCCCGACCCCAGGGCATTTTTTGAGGGCAGGTGTCATTTAGACCCCTGCAGTCGTTTTGACTATTAAGCAACCATTAGCACTGGGTTTAAAGCTGCTGTTGTGGGAAACAGCCACAAGGCGGCAGCATTATTACGTTCTCAACTCTTGTTACTATGGCAACAGAGTCTTCCTGGAGGTAGTGTTCCGAGGTTGTAAATTAGAGTGGAATGTGCTGGGACAAGCCTCCAGAAGTTTATGTCTCCTTACTTATGTTTGTTTTTTAAATTTAATTTCTATTTCTTATCGGAGTAAATTTGATTTTAGTGTTTTGATTGCCTGGCTGTACAGAATCTGCTCAATGATTCATACATATGTCTGTTCATCCTCGGGTCCTGTTACCATGTATGTGATTACAAAATGTATATTTTAAAGGTATTGGTGATTATATAATTCATACAGTTTATCTGTTATATGTTTTTATACACTTAACATACATTAGTATATGTATGTTAACCCCATAGTCCTAGTTAACCCATCCTCCCACCTTTCATTTTGGCTAACCATTAGTTTATTTGATAAGTCTGTGAGTGTCTTTTTCTGTGGAAATATGTTCATTGGTAGCAATCTTAGGATAACATGTATAAATGATATCATAGGATATTTGTCGTACCCTTTTGAGTTACTTAACGTTATATGATTATTTCTAGGCTCAACTGTAGTCCTGAAAACGGCATTGTTCATTTTTTTCCCGAGGCTACTATTCTATTTGGTACGTATACCACTTCTTCTTTGTCCATTCATCTGTTTATGAACCTTTTTTCTGCTTCCATGTCTTGGCTATTTCAATATTGCTGCAGTGCTCATTTGCCTGCCTGTGTCTTTCCGATTCAGGTGGTCTTAGGTTATAGGCCCAAAAGGTGACCTGCCGCATCATATGGTACCTCAATTTTTATCTTTTCAAGCAGCTCCATTCAGTTTGTGTTAGTGCTGTTACCACTTTACATCCCACCAGCAGCTAGAAGGTACACAGTTCTCTAAAACCCCTTCAGCATTTATAGTTTGTAGACATTTTGCTGATGGAAACGATTGGTGTGAGCTGAAACCTTTTTCCATTTGAATTTGCATGTGTCTAATAATTCATTCTACTGAGCTTTAGGCATGTCCTTTTTTTTCTTTTCCTTTTTTTTTAAAGAGTGAGTACAACTTCCCTCCTCTTATTGATTTCTTGAAAAATTTCTCATGTGTTGAATATTCTTGCCTATTCCTTACCCCAGGGCATTTTTCAGGGCAGGTGTCATTTAGAGCCCTGCAGTCCATGTGACTATTAAGCAACCATTAGCACTGGGTTTAAAGCTGCTGTTGTGAGAAAGAGCCACAAGGCCGCAGCATTATTACGTTCTCATCTCTTGTTACTAGGGCAACAGAATCTTCCTGGAGGTAGTGTTCCGAGGTTGTAAATTAGAGTGGAATGTGCTGGGACAAGCCCCCAGAAGTTTATGTCTCCTTACTTAGGTTTGTTTTTTAAATTAAATTTCTATTTCTTATCGGAGTAAATTTGATTAGAGTGTTTTGATTGTCTGGCTGTACAGAAACTGCTCAATGATTCCTACATATGTCTGTTCATCTTCGGATTCTGTTACCATGTATGTGATTACAGAATGTATATTTTAAAGGTATTGGTGATTATATAATTCATACAGTTTATCTGTTATATGTTTTTATACACTTAACATACATTAGTATATGTATGTTAACCCCATAGTCCTAGTTAACCCATCCTCCCACCTTTCATTTTGGCTAACCATTAGTTTATTTCATAAGTCTGTGAGTGTCTTTTTCTGTGGAAATATGTTCATTGGTAGCAATCTTAGGATAACATGTATAAATGTTATCATAGGATATTTGTCGTACCCTTTTGAGTTACTTAACCTTATATGATTATTTCTAGGCTCAACTGTAGTCCTGAAAACGGCATTGTTCATTTTTTTCCCGAGGCTACTATTCTATTTGGTACGTATACCACTTCTTCTTTGTCCATTCATCTGTTTATGAACCTTTTTTCTGCTTCCATGTCTTGGCTATTTCAATATTGCTGCAGTGCTCATTTGCCTGCCTGTGTCTTTCCGATTCAGGTGGTCTTAGGTTATAGGCCCAAAAGGTGACCTGCCGTATCATATGGTACCTCAATTTTTATCTTTTCAAGCAGCTCCATTCAGTTTGTGTTAGTGCTGTTACCACTTTACATCCCACCAGCAGCTAGAAGGTACACAGTTCTCTAAAACCCCTTCAGCATTTATAGTTTGTAGACATTTTGCCAATGGAAACGATTGGTGTGAGCTGAAACCTTTTTCCATTTGAATTTGCATGTGTCTAATAATTCATTCTACTGAGCTTTAGGCATGTCCTTTTTTTTTCTTTTCCTTTTTTTTAAAGAGTGAGTACAACTTCCCTCCTCTTATTGATTTCTTGAAAAATTTCTCATGTGTTGAATATTCTTGCCTATTCCTTACCCCAGGGCATTTTTCAGGGCAGGTGTCATTTAGAGCCCTGCAGTCCATGTGATTATTAAGCAACCATTAGCACTGGGTTTAAAGCTGCTGTTGTGGGAAAGAGCCACAAGGCGGCAGCATTATTACGTTCTCATCTCTTGTTACTAGGGCAACAGAATCTTCCTGGAGGTAGTGTTCCGAGGTTGTAAATTAGAGTGGAATGTGCTGGGACAAGCCCCCAGAAATTTATGTCTCCTTACTTAGGTTTGTTTTTTAAATTTAATTTCTATTTCTTATCGGAGTAAATTTGATTAGAGTGTTTTGATTGTCTGGCTGTACAGAAACTGCTCAATGATTCCTACATATGTCTGTTCATCTTCGGATTCTGTTACCATGTATGTGATTACAGAAAGTATATTTTAAAGGTATTGGTGATTATATAATTCATACAGTTTATCTGTTATATGTTTTTATACACTTAACATACATTAGTATATGTATGTTAACCCCATAGTCCTAATTTACCCGTCCTCCCACCTTTCATTTTGGCTAACAATTAGTTTATTTCATAAGTCTGTGAGTGTCTTTTTCTGTGGAAATATGTTCATTGGTAGCAATCTTAGGATAACATGTATAAATGATATCATAGGATAATTGTCATACCCTTTTGACTTACTTAACCTTATATGATTATTTCTAGGCTCTACTGTAGTCCTGAAAACGGCATTGTTCATTTTTTCCCCGAGGCTACTATTCCATTCTGTCCATATACCACTTCTTCTCTGTCCATTCATCTGTTTATGGACATTTATTTTGCTTCCATGTCTTTGCTATTTCAATATTGCTGCAGTGCACATTTGACTGCCTGTGTCTTTCCGATTCTGGTAGTCTTAGGTTATAAGCCCAAGAGGTGCCCTGCCGCATCATATGGTAGCTCAATTTTTACCTTTTCAAGCAGCTCCATTCAGTTTGCGTTAGTGCTGTTACCACTTTACATCCCACCAGCAGCTAGAAGGTACACAGTTCTCTAAAATCCCTTCAGCATTTATAGTTTATAGACATTTTGCTGATGGAAATGACTGGTGTTTTCTGAAACCTTTTTGAATTTGAATTTGCATGTGTCTAATAATTCCTTATACTGAGCTTTAGGCATGTCCTTTTTTTTCTTTTCCTTTTTTTTTAAAGAGTGAGTACAACTTCCCTCCTCTTATTGACTTCTTGAAAAATTTCTCATGTGTTGAATTTTCTTGCCTATTCCCTACCCCAGAGCATTTTTCAGGGCAGGTGTCATTTAGAGCCCTGCAGTCCTTGTGACTATTAAGCAACCATTAGCACTGGGTTTAATGCTGCTGTTGTGGGAAACAGCCACAAGGCGGCAGCATTATTACGTTCTCATCTCTTGTTACTAGGGCAACAGAATCTTCCTGGAGGTAGTGTTCCGTGGTTGTAAATTAGAGTGGAATGTGCTGGGACGAGCCCCCAGAAGTTTATGTCTCCTTACTTATGTTTGTTTTTTAAATTTAATTCTCTTTCTTTTTGGAGTAAATTTGATTAGAGTTTTTTGATTGTCTGGCTGTACAGAATCTGCTCAATGATTCCTACATATGTCTGTTCATCTTCGGATTCTGTTACCATGTATGTGAATACAGAATGTATATTTTAAAGGTATTGGTGATTATATAATTCATATAGTTTATCTGTTATATGTTTATATGCATGTAACATACATTAGTATATTTATGTTAATCCCATAGTCCTAATTTACCCATCCTCCCCCCTTTCATTTTGGCTAACCATTAGTTTATTTCATAAGTCTGTGAGTGTCTTTTTCTGTGGAAATATGTTCATTGGTAGCAATCTTAGGATAACATGTATAAATGATATCATAGGATATTTGTCATACCCTTTTGACTTACTTAACCTTATATTATTATTTCTAGGCTCTACTGTAGTCCTGAAAACGGCATTGTTCATTTTTTTCCCGAGGCTACTATTCCATTCTGTCCATATACCACTTCTTCTCTGTCCATTCATCTGTTTATGGACCTTTTTTTGCTTCCATGTCTTGGCTATTTCAGTATTGCTGCAGTGCACATTTGACTGCCTGTGTCTTTCCGATTCTGGTGGTCTTAGGTTATAAGCCCGAGAGGTGCCCTGCCGCATCATATGGTAGCTCAATTTCTACCTTTTCAAGCGGCTCCATTCAGTTTGCGTTAGTGCTGTTACCACTTTACATCCCAGCAGCAGATAGAAGGTACACATTTCTCTAAAACACCTTCAGCATTTATAGTTTGTAGACTTTTGCTGATGGCCATTTGACTGTTGTGAGCTGAAACCTTTATGGAGGTTGGATACGCATGTGGCGAATAATTCCTTATACTGATCTTTAGGCATATCCTTTTTCTTCTTTTCCTTTTTGTGTTAAAGTGTGAGTACAACTTCCCTCTTCATATTCACTTTTTGAAAAATTTCTCATGTGTTGAATTTTCTTGCCTATTCCCTACCCAAGGGCACTTTTTGAGGGCAGGTGTCATTTAGACCCCTGCAGTCGTTGTGACTATTAAGCAACCATTAGCACTGGGTTTAAAGCTGCTGTTGTGGGAAACAGCCACAAGGCGGCAGCATTATTACGTTCTCAACTCTTGTTACTAGGGCAACAGAATCTTCCTGGAGGTAGTGTTCTGAGGTTGTAAATTAGAGTGGAATGTGCTGGGACAAGCCCCCAGAAGTTTATGTCTCCTTACTTATGTTTGTTTTTTAAATTTCATTTCTATTTCTTATCAGCGTAAATTTGATTAGAGTGTTTTGATTGCCTGGCTGTACAGGATCTGCTCAATGATTCATACATATGTCTGTTCATCTTCGGGTCCTGTTACCATGTATGTGATTACAAAATGTATATTTTAAAGGTATTGGTGATTATATAATTCATACAGTTTATCTGTTATATGTTGTTATACACTTAACATACATTAGTATATGTATGTTAACCCCATAGTCCTAATTTACCCATCCTCCCACCTTTCATTTTGCTAACCATTAGTTTATTTCATAAGTCTGTGAGTGTCTTTTTCTGTGGAAATATGTTCATTGGTAGCAATCTTAGGATAACATGTATAAATATTATCATAGGATATTTGTCGTACCCTTTTGAGTTAGTTAACCTTATATGATTATTTCTAGGCTCAACTGTAGTCCTGAAAACGGCGTTGTTCATTTTTTTCCCCAGGCTACTATTCTATTTGGTACGTATACTACTTCTTCTTTGTCCATTCATCTGTTTATGAACCTTTTTTCTGCTTCCATGTCTTGGCTATTTCAATATTGCTGCAGTGCTCATTTGCCTGCCTGTGTCTTTCCGATTCAGGTGGTCTTAGGTTATAGGCCCAAAGGGTGACCTGCTGCATCATATGGTAGCTCAATTTTTACCTTGTCAAGAAGCTCCATTCAGTTTGCGTTAGTGCTGTTACCACTTTACATCCCACCAGCAGCTAGAAGGTACACAGTTCTCTAAAACCCCTTCAGCATTTATAGTTTATAGACATATTGCTGATGGAAATGACTGGTGTGAGCTGAAACCTTTTTGAATTTGAATTTGCATGTGTCTAATAATTCCTTATACTGAGCTTTAGGCATGTCCTTTTTTTTCTTTTCCTTTTTTTTAAAGAGTGAGTACAACTTCCCTCCTCTTATTGACTTCTTGAAAAATTTCTCATGTGTTGAATTTTCTTGCCTATTCCCTACCCCAGGGCATTTTTCAGGGCAGGTGTCATTTAGAGCCCTGCAGTCCTTGTGACTATTAAGCAACTATTAGTACTGGGTTTAAAGCTGCTGTTGTGGGAAACAGCCACAAGGCCGCAGCATTATTACGTTCTCAACTCTTGTTACTACGGCAACAGAGTCTTCCTGGAGGTAGTGTTCCGAGGTTGTAAATTAGAGTGGAATGTGCTGGGACAAGCCCCCAGAAGTTTATGTCTCCTTACTTATGTTTGTTTTTTAAATTTAATTTCTATTTCTTATCAGAGTAAATTTGATTAGAGTGTTTTGATTGCCTGGCTGTACAGAATCTGCTCAATGATTCATACATATGTCTGTTCATCTTCGGGTCCTCTTACCATGTATGTGATTACAAAATGTATATTTTAAAGGTATTGGTGATTATATAATTCATACAGTTTATCTGTTATATGTTTTTATACACTTAACATACATTAGTATATGTATGTTAACCCCATAGTCCTAATTTACCCATCCTCCCACCTTTCATTTTGGCTAACCATTAGTTTATTTGATAAGTCTGTGAGTGTCTTTTTCTGTGGAAATATGTTCATTGGTAGCAATCTTAGGATAACATGTATAAATGTTTTCATAGGATATTTGTCGTACCCTTTTGAGTTACTTAACCTTATATGATTATTTCTAGGCTCCACTGTAGTCCTGAAAACGGCATTGTTCATTTTTTTCCCGAGGCTACTATTCTATTTGGTACGTATACCACTTCTTCTTTGTCCATTCATCTGTTTATGAACCTTTTTTCTGCTTCCATGTCTTGGCTATTTCAATATTGCTGCAGTGCTCATTTGCCTGCCTGTGTCTTTCCGATTCAGGTGGTCTTAGGTTATAGGCCCAAAAGGTGACCTGCCGCATCATATGGTAGCTCAATTTTTATCTTTTCAAGCAGCTCCATTCAGTTTGCGTTAGTGCTGTTACCACTTTACATCCCACCAGCAGCTAGAAGGTACACAGTTCTCTAAAACCCCTTCAGCATTTATAGTTTGTAGACATTTTGCTGATGGAAACGACTGGTGTGAGCTGAAACCTTTTTGAATTTGAATTTGCATGTGTCTAATAATTCATTCTACTGAGCTTTAGGCATGTCCTTTTTTTTCTTTTCCTTTTTTTTTAAAGAGTGAGTACAACTTCCCTCCTCTTATTGACTTCTTGAAAAATTTCTCATGTGTTGAATATTCTTGCCTATTCCCTACCCCAGGGCATTTTTCAGGGCAGGTGTCATTTAGAGCCCTGCAGTCCATGTGACTATTAAGCAACCATCAGCACTGGGTTTAAAGCTGCTGTTGTGGGAAAGAGCCACAAGGCGGCAGCATTATTACGTTCTCATCTCTTGTTACTAGGGCAACAGAATCTTCCTGGAGGTAGTGTTCCGAGGTTGTAAATTAGAGTGGAATGTGCTGGGACAAGCCCCCAGAAGTTTATGTCTCCTTACTTAGGTTTGTTTTTTAAATTTAATTTCTATTTCTTATCGGAGTAAATTTGATTAGAGTGTTTTGATTGTCTGGCTGTACAGAAACTGCTCAATGATTCCTACATATGTCTGTTCATCTTCGGATCCTGTTACCATGTATGTGATTACAGAATGTATATTTTAAAGGTATTGGTGATTATATAATTCATACAGTTTATCTGTTATATGTTTTTATACACTTAACATACATTAGTATATGTATGTTAACCCCATAGTCCTAGTTTACCCATCCTCCCACCTTTCATTTTGTCTAACCATTAGTTTATTTCATAAGTCTGTGAGTGTCTTTTTCTGTGGAAATATGTTCATTGGTAGCTATCTTAGGATAACATGTATAAATGTTATCATAGGATATTTGTCGTACCCTTTTGAGTTACTTAACCTTATATGATTATTTCTAGGCTCAACTGTAGTCCTGAAAACGGCATTGTTCATTTTTTTCCCGAGGCTACTATTCTATTTGGTACGTATACCACTTCTTCTTTGTCCATTCATCTGTTTATGGACATTTTTTTTGCTTCCATGTCTTTGCTATTTCAATATTGCTGCAGTGCACATTTGACTGCCTGTGTCTTTCCGATTCTGGTAGTCTTAGGTTATAAGCCCATGAGGTGCCCTGCTGCATCATATGGTAGCTCAATTTTTACCTTTTCAAGCAGCTCCATTCAGTTTGCGTTAGTGCTGTTACCACTTTACATCCCACCAGCAGCTAGAAGGTACACAGTTCTCTAAAACCCCTTCAGCATTTATAGTTTATAGACATTTTGCTGATGGAAATGACTGGTGTGAGCTGAAACCTTGTTGAATTTGCATTTGCATGTGTCTAATAATTCCTTATACTGAGCTTTAGGCATGTCCTTTTTTTTCTTTTCCTTTTTTTTTAAAGAGTGAGTACAACTTCCCTCCTCTTATTGACTTCTTGAAAAATTTCTCATGTGTTGAATTTTCTTGCCTATTCCCTACCCCAGGGCATTTTTCAGGGCAGGTGTCATTTAGAGCCCTGCAGTCCTTGTGACTATTAAGCAACCATTAGCACTGGGTTTAATGCTGCTGTTGTGGGAAACAGCCACAAGGCGGCAGCATTATTACGTTCTCATCTCTTGTTACTAGGGCAACAGAATCTTCCTGGAGGTAGTGTTCCGTGGTTGTAAATTAGAGTGGAATGTGCTGGGACGAGCCCCCAGAAGTTTATGTCTCCTTACTTATGTTTGTTTTTTAAATTTAATACTATTGCTTTTTGGAGTAAATTTGATTAGAGTTTTTTGATTGTCTGGCTGTACAGAATCTGCTCAATGATTCCTACATATGTCTGTTCATCTTCGGATTCTGTTACCATGTATGTGAATACAGAATGTATATTTTAAAGGTATTGGTGATTATATAATTCATATAGTTTATCTGTTATATGTTTATATGCATGTAACATACATTAGTATATTTATGTTAATCCCATAGTCCTAATTTACCCATCCTCCCCCCTTTCATTTTGGCTAACCATTAGTTTATTTCATAAGTCTGTGAGTGTCTTTTTCTGTGGAAATATGTTCATTGGTAGCAATCTTAGGATAACATGTACAAATGATATCCTAGGATATTTGTCATACCCTTTTGACTTACTTAACCTTATATTATTATTTCTAGGCTCTACTGTAGTCCTGAAAACCGCATTGTTCATTTTTTTCCCGAGGCTACTATTCCATTCTGTCCATATACCACTTCTTCTCTGTCCATTCATCTGTTTATGGACCTTTTTTTGCTTCCATGTCTTGGCTATTTCAGTATTGCTGCAGTGCACATTTGACTGCCTGTGTCTTTCCGATTCTGGTGGTCTTAGGTTATAAGCCCGAGAGGTGCCCTGCCGCATCATATGGTAGCTCAATTTCTACCTTTTGAAGCGGCTCCATTCAGTTTGCGTTAGTGCTGTTACCACTTTACATCCCAGCAGCAGATAGAAGGTACACATTTCTCTAAAACACCTTCAGCATTTATAGTTTGTAGACTTTTGCTGATGGCCATTTGACTGTTGTGAGCTGAAACCTTTATGGAGGTTGGATACGCATGAGGCGAATAATTCCTTATACTGATCTTTAGGCATATCCTTTTTCTTCTTTTCCTTTTTTTGTTAAAGTGTGAGTACAACTTCCCTCTTCATATTCACTTTTTGAAAAATTTCTCATGTGTTGAATTTTCTTGCCTATTCCCTACCCAAGGGCACTTTTTGAGGGCAGGTGTCATTTAGACCCCTGCAGTCGTTGTGACTATTAAGCAACCATTAGCACTGGGTTTAAAGCTGCTGTTGTGGGAAACAGCCACAAGGCGTCAGCATTATTACTTTCTCAACTCTTGTTACTAGGGCAACAGAATCTTCCTGGAGGTAGTGTTCTGAGGTTGTAAATTAGAGTGGAATGTGCTGGGACAAGCCCCCAGAAGTTTATGTCTCCTTACTTATGTTTGTTTTTTAAATTTCATTTCTATTTCTTATCAGCGTAAATTTGATTAGAGTGTTTTGATTGCCTGGCTGTACAGGATCTGCTCAATGATTCATACATATGTCTGTTCATCTTCGGGTCCTGTTACCATGTATGTGATTACAAAATGTATATTTTAAAGGTATTGGTGATTATATAATTCATACAGTTTATCTTTTATATGTTTTTATACACTTAACATACATTAGTATATGTATGTTAACCCCATAGTCCTAATTTACCCATCCTCCCACCTTTCATTTTGCTAACCATTAGTTTATTTCATAAGTCTGTGAGTGTCTTTTTCTGTGGAAATATGTTCATTGGTAGCAATCTTAGGATAACATGTATAAATATTATCATAGGATATTTGTCGTACCCTTTTGAGTTACTTAACCTTATATGATTATTTCTAGGATCAACTGTAGTCCTGAAAACGGCATTGTTCATTTTTTTCCCCAGGCTACTATTCTATTTGGTACGTATACTACTTCTTCTTTGTCCATTCATCTGTTTATGAACCTTTTTTCTGCTTCCATGTCTTGGCTATTTCAATATTGCTGCAGTGCTCATTTGCCTGCCTGTGTCTTTCCGATTCAGGTGGTCTTAGGTTATAGGCCCAAAGGGTGACCTGCTGCATCATATGGTAGCTCAATTTTTACCTTTTCAAGAAGCTCCATTCAGTTTGCGTTAGTGCTGTTACCACTTTACATCCCACCAGCAGCTAGAAGGTACACAGTTCTCTAAAACCCCTTCAGCATTTATAGTTTATAGACATTTTGCTGATGGAAATGACTGGTGTGAGCTGAAACCTTTTTGAATTTGAATTTGCTTGTGTCTAATAATTCCTTATACTGAGCTTTAGGCATGTCCTTTTTTTTCTTTTCCTTTTTTTTTAAAGAGTGAGTACAACCTCCCTCCTCTTATTGACTTCTTGAAAAATTTCACATGTGTTGAATTTTCTTGCCTATTCCCTACCCCAGGGCATTTTTTGAGGGCAGGTGTCATTTAGAGCCCTGCAGTCCTTGTGACTATTAAGCAACTATTAGTACTGGGTTTAAAGCTGCTGTTGTGGGAAACAGCCACAAGGCCGCAGCATTATTACGTTCTCAACTCTTGTTACTACGGCAACAGAGTCTTCCTGGAGGTAGTGTTCCGAGGTTGTAAATTAGAGTGGAATGTGCTGGGACAAGCCCCCAGAAGTTTATGTCTCCTTACTTATGTTTGTTTTTTAAATTTAATTTCTATTTCTTATCAGAGTAAATTTGATTAGAGTGTTTTCATTGTCTGGCTGTACAGAATCTGCTCAATGATTCATACATATGTCAGTTCATCTTCAGATGCTGTTACAATGTGTTTGTTTACAGAATGTATATTTTGAAGGTATAGGTGATTATATAATTCATATAGTTTATATGTTATATGTTTATATACATTTAACATACATTAGTATATGTATGTTAACCCCATAGTCCTAATTTACCCATCCTCCCACCTTTCATTTTGGCTAACCATTAGTTTATTTGATAAGTCTGTGAGTGTCTTTTTCTGTGGAAATATGTTCATTGGTAGCAATCTTAGGATAACATGTGTGAATGATATCATAGGATAATTGTCATACCCTTTTGACTTACTTAACCTTATATGATTATTTCTAGGCTCAACTGTAGTCCTGAAAACGGCATTGTTCATTTTTTTCCTGAGGCTACTCTTCCATTCTGTCCATATACCTCTTCTTCTTTGTCCATTCATCTGTTTATGGACTTTTTTTTTTCCTTCCATGTCTTCGTATTTCAATATTGTTGCAGTGCACATTTGCCTGCATCTGTCTTTACGATTCTGGTGGTCTTAAGTTATAGGCGCAAAAGGTGCCCTGCCGCATCATATGGTAGCTCAATTTTTACCTTTTCAAGCAGCTCCATTCAGTTTGTGTTAGTGCTGTTACTACTTTACATCCCACCAGCAGCTAGAAGGTACACAGTTCTCTAACACCCCTTCAGCATTTATAGTTTGTAGACTTTTTGCTGATGGAAATGACTGGTGTGAGGTGAAACCTTTTTGAATTTGAATTTGCATGTGGCTAATAATTCCTTATACTGAGCTTTAGGCATGTCCTTTTTTCTCTTTTCCTTTTTTTAAAGAGTGAGTACAACTTCCCTCCTCTTATTGACTTCTTGAAAAATTTCTCATGTGTTGAATTTTCTTTCCTATTCCCTACCCCAGGGCATTGTTGAGGGCGTGTCTCATTTACAGCCCTGCAGTCCTTGTGACTATATAAGCAACCATTGGCACTGGGTTTAAAGCTGCTCTTGTGGGAAAGAGCCACAAGGCGGCAGCATTATTACGTTCTCATCTCTTGTTACTAGGGCAACAGACTCTTCCTGGAGGTAGTGTTCCAAGGTTGTAAATTAGAGTGGAATGTGGTGGGACAAGCCACAGAAGTTTATGTCTCCTTACTTATGTTTGTTTTTTAAATTTAATTTCTATTTCTTATCGGGGTAAATTTGATTGGAGTGTTTTGATTGTCTGGCTGTACAGAATCTGCTCAATGATTCATGCATATGTCTGTTCATCTTCGGATCCTGTTACCATGTATGTGATTACAAAATGTATATTTTAAAGGTCTTGGTAATTATATAATTCATATAGTTTATCTGTTATATGTTTATATACATTTAACATACGTTAGTATATGTATGTTAACCCCATAGTCCTAATTTACCCATCCTCCCACCTTTCATTTTGGCTAACCATTAGTTTATTTGATAAGTCTGTGAGTGTCTTTTTCTGTGGAAATATGTTCATTGGTAGCAATCTTAGGATAACATGTATAAATGATATCATAGGATATTTGTCATACCCTTTTGACTTACTTAACCTTATATGATTATTTCTAAGCTCCACTGTAGTCGTAAAAACGGCATTGTTCATTTTTTTCGCGAAGCTACTATTCCATATGGTACATTTACCACTTCTTCTTTGTCCATTCATCTGTTTATGGACATTTTTTTTCCTTCCATGTCTTGGCTATTTCAATATTGTTTCAGTGCACATTTGCCTGCATCTGTCTTTCCGATTCTGGTGGTCTTAGGTTATAGGCCCAAAGGTGCCCTGCCGCATCATATGGTAGCTCAATTTTTACCTCTTCAAGCAGCTCGATTCAGTTTGCGTTAGTGCTGTTACCACTTTACATCCCACCAGCAGCTAGAAAGTACACAGTTCTCTAAAACCCCTTCAGCATTTATCGTTTGTAGACTTTTTGCTGATGGTCATGACCGGTGTGAGCTGCACCCTTTTTGACTTTGAATTTGCATGTGGCTAATAATTCCTTATACTGAGCTTTAGGCATGTCCTTTTTTTCTTTTCCTTTTTTTTAAAGAGTGAGTACAACTTCCCTCCTCTGATTGACTTCTTGAAAAAATTCTCATGTGTTGAATTTTCTTGCCTATTCCCTACCCCAGGGCATTTTTGAGGGCGTGTGTCATTTACAGCCCTGCAGTCCTTGTGACTATATAAGCAACCATTAGCACTGGGTTTAAAGCTGCTGTTGTGGGAAACAGCCACAAGGCGGCAGCATTATTACGTTATCAACTCTTGTTACTACAGCAATAGAGTCTTCCTGGAGGTAGTGTTCCAAGGTTGTAAATTAGAGTGGAATGTGCTGGGACAAGCCCCCAGAAGTTTATGTCTCCTTACTTAGGTTTGTTTTTTAAATTTAATTTCTATTTCTTATCGGAGTAAATTTGATTAGAGTGTTTTGATTGTCTGGCTGTACAGAAACTGCTCAATGATTCCTACATATGTCTGTTCATCTTCGGGTTCTGTTACCATGTATGTGATTACAGAATGTATATTTTAAAGGTATTGGTGATTATATAATTCATACAGTTTATCTGTTATATGTTTTTATACACTTAACATACATTAGTATATGTATGTTAACCCCATAGTCCTAATTTACCCATCCTCCCACCTTTCATTTTGGCTAACTATTAGTTTATTTCATAAGTCTGTGAGTGTCTTTTTCTGTGGAAATATGTTCATTGGTAGCAATCTTAGGATAACATGTATAAATGATATCATAGGATAATTGTCATACCCTTTTGACTTACTTAACCTTATATGATTATTTCTAGGCTCTACTGTAGTCCTGAAAACGGCATTGTTCATTTTTTCCACGAGGCTACTATTCCATTCTGTCCATATACCACTTCTTCTCTGTCCATTCATCTGTTTATGGACATTTTTTTTGCTTCCATGTCTTTGCTATTTCAATATTGCTGCAGTGCACATTTGACTGCCTGTGTCTTTCCGATTCTGGTAGTCTTAGGTTATAAGCCCAAGAGGTGCCCTGCCGCATCATATGGTAGCTCCATTTTTACCTTTTCAAGCAGCTCCATTCAGTTTGCGTTAGTGCTGTTACCACTTTACATCCCACCAGCAGCTAGAAGGTACACAGTTCTCTAAAACCCCTTCAGCATTTATAGTTTATAGACATTTTGCTGATGGAAATGACTGGTGTGAGCTGAAACCTTTTTGAATTTGAATTTGCATGTGTCTAATAATTCCTTATACTGAGCTTTAGGCATGTCCTTTTTTTTCTTTTCCTTTTTTTTTAAAGAGTGAGTACAACTTCCCTCCTCTTATTGACTTCTTGAAAAATTTCTAATGTGTTGAATTTTCTTGCCTATTCCCTACCCCAGGGCATTTTTAAGGGCAGGTGTCATTTAGAGCCCTGCAGTCCTTGTGACTATTAAGCAAACATTAGCACTTGGTTTAAAGCTGCTGTTGTGGGAAAGAGCCACAAGGCAGCAGCATTATTACGTTCTCATCTCTTGTTACTAGGGCAACAGAATCTTCCTGGAGGTAGTGTTCCGAGGTTGTAAATTAGAGTGGAATGTGCTGGGACAAGACCCCAGAAGTTTATGTCTCCTTACTTATGTTTGTTTTTTTAAATTTAATTTCTATTTCTTATCGGAGTAAATTTGATTAGAGTGTTTTGATTGCCTGGCTGTACAGGATCTGCTCAGTGATTCATACATATGTCTGTTCATCTTCGGTCCTCTTACCATGTATGTGATTACAAAATGTATATTTTAAAGGTATTGGTGATTATATAATTCATACAGTTTATCTGTTACATGTTTTTATACACTTAACATACATTAGTATATGTATGTTAACCCCATAGTCCTAATTTACCCATCCTCCCACCTTTCATTTTGGCTAACCATTAGTTTATTTCATAAGTCTGTGAGTGTCTTTTTCTGTGGAAATATGTTCATTGGTAGCAATCGTAGGATAACATGTATAAATGTTATCATAGGATATTTGTCGTACCCTTTTGAGTTACTTAACCTTATATGATTATTTCTAGGCTCAACTGTAGTCCTGAAAACGGCATTGTTCATTTTTTTTCCCGAGGCTACTATGCTATTTGGTACGTATACCACTTCTTCTTTGTCCATTCATCTGTTTATGAACCCTTTTTCTGCTTCCACGTCTTGGCTATTTCAATATAGCTGCAGTGCACATTTGCCTGCCTGTGTCTTTCCGATTCAGGTGGTCTTAGGTTATAGGCCCAAAAGGTGACCTGCCGCATCATATGGTAGCTCAATTTTTATCTTTTCAAGCAGCTCCATTCAGTTTGCGTTAGTGCTGTTACCACTTTACATCCCACCAGCAGCTAGAAGGTACACAGTTCTCTAAAACCCCTTCAGCATTTATAGTTTGTAGACATTTTGCTGATGGAAACGACTGGTGTGAGCTGAAACCTTTTTGAATTTGAATTTGCATGTGTCTAATAATTCATTCTACTAAGCTTTAGGCATGTCCTTTTTTTTCTTTTCCTTTTTTTTAAAGAGTGAGTACAACTTCCCTCCTCTTATTGACTTCTTGAAAAATTTCTCATGTGTTGAATATTCTTGCCTATTCCCTACCCCAGGGCATTTTTCAGGGCAGGTGTCATTTAGAGCCCTGCAGTCCTTGTGACTATTAAGCAACCATTAGCACTGGGTTTAAAGCTGCTGTTGTGGGAAAGAGCCACAAGGCGGCAGCATTATTACGTTCTCATCTCTTGTTACTAGGGCAACAGAATATTCCTGGTGGTAGTGTTCCGAGGTTGTAAATTAGAGTGGAATGTGCTGGGACAAGCCCCCAGAAGTTTATGTCTCCTTACTTAGGTTTGTTTTTTAAATTAAATTTCTATTTCTTATCGGAGTAAATTTGATTAGAGTGTTTTGATTGTCTGGCTGTACAGAAACTGCTCAATGATTCCTACATATGTCTGTTCATCTTCGGATTCTGTTACCATGTATGTTATTACAGAATGTATATTTTAAAGGTATTGGTGATTATATATAATTCATACAGTTTATCTGTTATATGTTTTTATACACTTAACATACATTAGTATATGTATGTTAACCCCATAGTCCTAATTTACGCATCCTCCCACCTTTCATTTTGGCTAACAATTAGTTTATTTCATAAGTCTGTGAGTGTCTTTTTCTGTGGAAATATGTTCATTGGTAGCAATCTTAGGATAACATGTATAAATGATATCATAGGATATTTGTCATACCCTTTTGACTTACTTAACCTTATATGATTATTTCTAGGCTCAACTCTAGTCCTGAAAACGGCATTGTTCATTTTTTCCCCGAGGCTACTATTGCATTCTGTCCATATACCACTTCTTCTCTGTCCATTCATCTGTTTATGGACATTTTTTTTGCTTCCATGTCTTTGCTATTTCCATATTGCTGCAGTGCACATTTGACTGCCTGTGTCTTTCCGATTCTGGTAGTCTTAGGTTATAAGCCGAAGAGGTGCCCTGCCGCATCATATGGTAGCTCAATTTTTACCTTTTCAAGCAGCTCCATTCAGTTTGCGTTAGTGCTGTTACCACTTTACATCCCAGCAGCAGACAGAAGGTATACATTTCTCTAAAACCCCTTCAGCATTTATAGTTTGTAGACTTTTTGCTGATGGCCATTTGACTGGTGTGAGCTGAAACCTTTTTGGAGGTTGGATACGCATGTGGCGAATAATTCATTATACTGATCTTTAGGCATATCCTTTTTCTTCTTTTCCTTTTTTTGTTAAAGTGTGAGTACAACTTCCCTCTTCATATTCACTTTTTGAAAAATTTCTCATGTGTTGAATTTTTTTGCGTATTCCCTACCCCAGGGCATTTTTTGAGGGCAGGTGTCATGTAGACCCCTGCAGTCGTTTTGACTATTAAGCAACCATTAGCACTGGGTTTAAAGCTGCTGTTGTGGGAAACAGCCACAAGGCGGCAGCATTATTACGTTCTCAACTCTTGTTACTATGGCACCAGAGTCTTCCTGGAGGTAGTGTTCCGAGGTTGTAAATTAGAGTGGAATGTGCTGGGAGAAGCCTCCAGAAGTTTATGTCTCCTTACTTAGGTTTGTTTTTTAAATTTAATTTCTATTTCTTATCGGAGTAAATTTGATTTTAGTGTTTTGATTGCCTGGCTGTACAGAATCTGCTGAATGATTCATACATATGTCTGTTCATTCTCGGGTCCTGTTACCATGTATGTGATTACAAAATGTATATTTTAAAGGTATTGGTGATTATATAATTCATACAGTTTATCTGTTATATGTTTTTATACACTTAACATACATTAGTATATGTATGTTAACCCCATAGTCCTAGTTAACCCATCCTCCCACCTTTCATTTTGGCTAACCATTAGTTTATTTCATAAGTCTGTGAGTGTCTTTTTCTGTGGAAATATGTTCATTGGTAGCTATCTTAGGATAACATGTATAAATGTTATCATAGGATATTTGTCGTACCCTTTTGAGTTACTTAACCTTATATGATTATTTCTAGGCTCAACTGTAGTCCTGAAAACGGCATTGTTCATTTTTTTCCCGAGGCTACTATTCTATTTGGTACGTATACCACTTCTTCTTTGTCCATTCATCTGTTTATGAACCTTTTTTCTGCTTCCATGTCTTGGCTATTTCAATATTGCTGCAGTGCTCATTTGCCTGCCTGTGTCTTTCCGATTCAGGTGGTCTTAGGTTATAGGCCCAAAAGGTGACCTGCCGCATCATATGGTAGCTCAATTTTTACCTTTTCAAGCAGCTCCATTCAGTTTGCGTTAGTGCTGTTACCACTTTACATCCCACCAGCAGCTAGAAGGTACACAGTTCTCTAAAACCCCTTCAGCATTTATAGTTTATAGACATTTTGCTGATGGAAATGACTGGTGTGAGCTGAAACCTTGTTGAATTTGAATTTGCATGTGTCTAATAATTCTTTATACTGAGCTTTAGGCATGTCCTTTTTTTTCTTTTCCTTTTTTTTTAAAGAGTGAGTACAACTTCCCTCCTCTTATTGACTTCTTGAAAAATTTCTCATGTGTTGAATTTTCTTGCCTATTCCCTACCCCAGGGCATTTTTCAGGGCAGGTGTCATTTAGAGCCCTGCAGTCCTTGTGACTATTAAGCAACCATTAGCACTGGGTTTAATGCTGCTGTTGTGGGAAACAGCCACAAGGCAGCAGCATTATTACGTTCTCATCTCTTGTTACTAGGGCAAAAGAATCTTCCTGGAGGTAGTGTTCCATGGTTTTAAATTAGAGTGGAATGTGCTGGGACGAGCCCCCAGAAGTTTATGTCTCCTTACTTATGTTTGTTTTTTAAATTTAATTCTATTTCTTTTTGGAGTAAATTTGATTAGAGTCTTTTGATTGTCTGGCTGTACAGAATCTGCTCAATGATTCCTACGTATGTCTGTTCATCTTCGGATTCTGTTACCATGTATGTGAATACAGAATGTATATTTTAAAGGTATTGGTGATTATATAATTCATATAGTTTATCTGTTATATGTTTATATGCATGTAACATACATTAGTATATTTATGTTAATCCCATAGTCCTAATTTACCCATCCTCCCCCCTTTCATTTTGGCTAACCATTAGTTTATTTCATAAGTCTGTGAGTGTCTTTTTCTGTGGAAATATGTTCATTGGTAGCAATCTTAGGATAACATGTATAAATGATATCATAGGATATTTGTCATACCCTTTTGACTTACTTAACCTTATATTATTATTTCTAGGCTCTACTGTAGTCCTGAAAACGGCATTGTTCATTTTTTTCCCGAGGCTACTATTCCATTCTGTCCATATACCACTTCTTCTCTGTCCATTCATCTGTTTATGGACCTTTTTTTGCTTCCATGTCTTGGCTATTTCAGTATTGCTGCAGTGCACATTTGACTGCCTGTGTCTTTCCGATTCTGGTGGTCTTAGGTTATAAGCGCGAGAGGTGCCCTGCCGCATCATATGGTAGCTCAATTTCTACCTTTTCAAGCGGCTCCATTCAGTTTGCGTTAGTGCTGTTACCACTTTACATCCCAGCAGCAGATAGAAGGTACACATTTCTCTAAAACCCCTTCAGCATTTATAGTTTGTAGACTTTTTGCTGATGGCCATTTGACTGTTGTGAGCTGAAACCTTTATGGAGGTTGGATACGCATGTGGCGAACAATTCCTTATACTGATCTTTAGGCATATCCTTTTTCTTCTTTTCCTTTTTTTGTTAAAGTGTGAGTACAACTTCCCTCTTCATATTCACTTTTTGAAAAATTTCTCATGTGTTGAATTTTCTTGCCTATTCCCTACCCAAGGGCACTTTTTGAGGGCAGGTGTCATTTAGACCCCTGCAGTCGTTGTGACTATTAAGCAACCATTAGCACTGGGTTTAAAGCTGCTGTTGTGGGAAACAGCCACAAGGCGGCAGCATTATTACGTTCTCAACTCTTGTTACTAGGGCAACAGAATCTTCCTGGAGGTAGTGTTCTGAGGTTGTAAATTAGAGTGGAATGTGCTGGGACAAGCCCCCAGAAGTTTATGTCTCCTTACTTATGTTTGTTTTTTAAATTTCATTTCTATTTCTTATCAGCGTAAATTTGATTAGAGTGTTTTGATTGCCTGGCTGTACAGGATCTGCTCAATGATTCATACATATGTCTGTTCATCTTCGGGTCCTGTTACCATGTATGTGATTACAAAATGTATATTTTAAAGGTATTGGTGATTATATAATTCATACAGTTTATCTGTTATATGTTGTTATACACCTAACATACATTAGTATATGTATGTTAACCCCATAGTCCTAATTTACCCATCCTCCCACCTTTCATTTTGCTAACCATTAGTTTATTTCATAAGTCTGTGAGTGTCTTTTTCTGTGGAAATATGTTCATTGGTAGCAATCTTAGGATAACATGTATAAATATTATCATAGGATATTTGTCGTACCCTTTTGAGTTACTTAACCTTATATGATTATTTCTAGGCTCAACTGTAGTCCTGAAAACGGCGTTGTTCATTTTTTTCCCCAGGCTACTATTCTATTTGGTACGTATACTACTTCTTCTTTGTCCATTCATCTGTTTATGAACCTTTTTTCTGCTTCCATGTCTTGGCTATTTCAATATTGCTGCAGTGCTCATTTGCCTGCCTGTGTCTTTCCGATTCAGGTGGTCTTAGGTTATAGGCCCAAAGGGTGACCTGCTGCATCATATGGTAGCTCAATTTTTACCTTGTCAAGAAGCTCCATTCAGTTTGCGTTAGTGCTGTTACCACTTTACATCCCACCAGCAGCTAGAAGGTACACAGTTCTCTAAAACCCCTTCAGCATTTATAGTTTATAGACATTTTGCTGATGGAAATGACTGGTGTGAGCTGAAACCTTTTTGAATTTGAATTTGCATGTGTCTAATAATTCCTTATACTGAGCTTTAGGCATGTCCTTTTTTTTCTTTTCCTTTTTTTTTAAAGAGTGAGTACAACTTCCCTCCTCTTATTGACTTCTTGAAAAATTTCTCATGTGTTGAATTTTCTTGCCTATTCCCTACCCCAGGGCATTTTTCAGGGCAGGTGTCATTTAGAGCCCTGCAGTCCTTGTGACTATTAAGCAACTATTAGTACTGGGTTTAAAGCTGCTGTTGTGGGAAACAGCCACAAGGCCGCAGCATTATTACGTTCTCAACTCTTGTTACTACGGCAACAGAGTCTTCCTGGAGGTAGTGTTCCGAGGTTGTAAATTAGAGTGGAATGTGCTGGGACAAGCCCCCAGAAGTTTATGTCTCCTTACTTAGGTTTGTTTTTTAAATTAAATTTCTATTTCTTATCGGAGTAAATTTGATTAGAGTGTTTTGATTGTCTGGCTGTACAGAAACTGCTCAATGATTCCTACATATGTCTGTTCATCTTCGGATTCTGTTACCATGTATGTTATTACAGAATGTATATTTTAAAGGTATTGGTGATTATATAATTCATACAGTTTATCTGTTATATGTTTTTATACACTTAACATACATTAGTATATGTATGTTAACCCCATAGTCCTAATTTACCCATCCTTCCACCTTTCATTTTGGCTAACAATTAGTTTATTTCATAAGTCTGTGAGTGTCTTTTTCTGTGGAAATATGTTCATTGGTAGCAATCTTAGGATAACATGTATAAATGATATCATAGGATATTTGTCATACCCTTTTGACTTATTTAACCTTATATGATTATTTCTAGGCTCAACTCTAGTCCTTAAAACGGCATTGTTCATTTTTTCCCCGAGGCTACTATTGCATTCTGTCCATATACCACTTCTTCTCTGTCCATTCATCTGTTTATGAACCTTTTTTCTGCTTCCATGTCTTGGCTATTTCAATATTGCTGCAGTGCTCATTTGCCTGCCTGTGTCTTTCCGATTCAGGTGGTCTTAGGTTATAGGCCCAAAGGGTGACCTGCCGCATCATATGGTAGCTCAATTTTTACCTTTTCAACAGCTCAATTCAGTTTGCGTTAGTGCTGTTACCACTTTACATCCAACCAGGATATAGAAGGTACACAGTTCTCTAAAACTCCTTCAGCATTTATAGTTTGTAGACATTTTGCTGATGGAAATGACTGGTGTGAGCTGAAACCTTTTTGAATTTGCATTTGCATGTGTCTAATAATTCCTTATACTGAGGTTTAGGCATGTCCTTTTTTTTCTTTTCCTTTTTTTTTAAAGAGTGAGTACAACTTCCCTCCTCTTATTGACTTCTTGAAAAATTTCTAATATGTTGAATTTTCTTGCCTATTCCCTACCCCAGGGCATTTTTCAGGGCAGGTGTCATTTAGAGCCCTGCAGTCCTTGTGACTATTAAGCAAACATTAGCACTGGGTTTAAAGCTGCTGTTGTGGGAAAGAGCCACAAGGCGGCAGCATTATTACGTTCTCATCTCTTGTTACTAGGGCAACAGAATCTTCCTGGAGGTAGTGTTCCGAGGTTGTAAATTAGAGTGGAATGTGCTGGGACAAGACCCCAGAAGTTTATGTCTCCTTACTTATGTTTGTTTTTTTAAATTTAATTTCTATTTCTTATCGGAGTAAATTTGATTAGAGTGTTTTGATTGCCTGGCTGTACAGGATCTGCTCAGTGATTCATACATATGTCTGTTCATCTTCGGGTCCTCTTACCATGTATGTGATTACAAAATGTATATTTTAAAGGTATTGGTGATTATATAATTCATACAGTTTATCTGTTACATGTTTTTATACACTTAACATACATTAGTATATGTATGTTAACCCCATAGTCCTAATTTACCCATCCTCCCACCTTTCATTTTGGCTAACCATTAGTTTATTTCATAAGTCTGTGAGTGGCTTTTTCTGTGGAAATATGTTCATTGGTAGCAATCGTAGGATAACATGTATAAATGTTATCATAGGATATTTGTCGTACCCTTTTGAGTTACTTAACCTTATATGATTATTTCTAGGCTCAACTGTAGTCCTGAAAACGGCATTGTTCATTTTTTTCCCGAGGCTACTATGCTATTTGGTACGTATACCACTTCTTCTTTGTCCATTCATCTGTTTATGAACCCTTTTTCTGCTTCCATGTCTTGGCTATTTCAATATTGCTGCAGTGCACATTTGCCTGCCTCTGTCTTTCCGATTTAGGTGGTCTTAAGTTATAGGCCCAAAAGGTGACCTGCCGCATCATATGGTAGCTCAATTTTTACCTTTTCAAGAAACTCCATTCAGTTTGCGTTAGTGCTGTTACCACTTTACATCCCACCAGCAGCTAGAAGGTACACAGTTCTCTAAAACCCCTTCAGCATTTATAGTTTGTAGACATTTTGCTGATGGAAATGACTGGTGTGAGCTGAAACCTTTTTGAATTTCCATTTGCATGTGTCTAATAATTCCTTATACTGAGGTTTAGGCATGTCCTTTTTTTTCTTTTCCTTTTTTTTTAAAGAGTGAGTACAACTTCCCTCCTCTTATTGACTTCTTGAAAAATTTCTAATGTGTTGAATTGTCTTGCCTATTCCCTACCCCAGGGCATTTTTCAGGGCAGGTGTCATTTAGAGCCCTGCAGTCCTTGTGACTATTAAGCAAACATTAGCACTGGGTTTAAAGCTGCTGTTGTGGGAAAGAGCCACAAGGCGGCAGCATTATTACGTTCTCATCTCTTGTTACTAGGGCAACAGAATCTTCCTGGAGGTCGTGTTCCGAGGTTGTAAATTAGAGTGGAATGTGCTGGGACGAGCCCCCAGAAGTTTATGTCTCCTTACTTATGTTTGTTTTTTAAATTTAATTCTATTTCTTTTTGGAGTAAATTTGATTAGACTCTTTTGATTGTCTGGCTGTACAGAATCTGCTCAATGATTCCTACATATGTCTGTTCATCTTTGGATTCTGTTACCATGTATGTTATTACAGAATGTATATTTTAAAGGTATTGGTGATTATATAATTCATACAGTTTATCTGTTATATGTTTTTATACACTTAACATACATTAGTATATGTATGTTAACCCCATAGTCCTAATTTACCCATCCTCCCACCTTTCATTTTGGCTAACAATTAGTTTATTTCATAAGTCTGTGAGTGTCTTTTTTTGTGGAAATATGTTCATTGGTAGCAATCTTAGGATAACATGTATAAATGATATCATAGGATATTTGTCATACCCTTTTGACTTACTTAACCTTATATGATTATTTCTAGGCTCAACTCTAGTCCTTAAAACGGCATTGTTCATTTTTCCCCGAGGCTACTATTGCATTCTGTCCATATACCGCTTCTTCTCTGTCCATTCATCTGTTTATGGACATTTTTTTTGCTTCCATGTCTTTGCTATTTCCATATTGCTGCAGTGCACATTTGACTGCCTGTGTCTTTCCGATTCTGGTAGTCTTAGGTTATAAGCCGAAGAGGTGCCCTGCCGCATCATATGGTAGCTCAATTTTTACCTTTTCAAGCAGCTCCATTCAGTTTGCGTTAGTGCTGTTACCACTTTACATCCCAGCAGCAGATAGAAGGTATACATTTCTCTAAAACCCCTTCAGCATTTATACTTTGTAGACTTTTTGCTGATGGCCATTTGACTGGTGTGAGCTGAAACCTTTTTGGAGGTTGGATACGCATGTGGCGAATAATTCCTTATACTGATCTTTAGGCATATCCTTTTTCTTCTTTTCCTTTTTTTGTTAAAGTGTGAGTACAACTTCCCTCTTCATATTCACTTTTTGAAAAATTTCTCATGTGTTGAATTTTCTTGCCTATTCCCTACCCCAGGGCATTTTTTGAGGGCAGGTGTCATTTAGACCCCTGCAGTCGTTTTGACTATTAAGCAACCATTAGCACTGGGTTTAAAGCTGCTGTTGTGGGAAACAGCCACAAGGCGGCAGCATTATTACGTTCTCAACTCTTGTTACTATGGCAACAGAGTCTTCCTGGAGGTAGTGTTCCGAGGTTGTAAATTAGAGTGGAATGTGCTGGGACAAGCCCCCAGAAGTTTATGTCTCCTTACTTAGGTTTGTTTTTTAAATTTAATTTCTATTTCTTATCAGAGTAAATTTGATTTTAGTGTTTTGATTGCCTGGCTGTACAGAATCTGCTCAATGATTCATACATATGTCTGTTCATCCTCGGGTCCTGTTACCATGTATGTGATTACAAAATGTATATTTTAAAGGTATTGGTGATTATATAATTCATACAGTTTATCTGTTATATGTTTTTATACACTTAACATACATTAGTATATGTATGTTAACCCCATAGTCCTAGTTAACCCATCCTCCCACCTTTCATTTTGGCTAACCATTAGTTTATTTCATAAGTCTGTGAGTGTCTTTTTCTGTGGAAATATGTTCATTGGTAGCAATCTTAGGATAACATGTATAAATGTTATCATAGGATATTTGTCGTACCCTTTTGAGTTACTTAAGCTTATATGATTATTTCTAGGCTCAACTGTAGTCCTGAAAACGGCATTGTTCATTTTTTTCCCGAGGCTACTATTCTATTTGTTACGGATACCACTTCTTCTTTGTCCATTCATCTGTTTATGAACCTTTTTTCTGCTTCCATGTCTTGGCTATTTCAATATTGCTGCAGTGCTCATTTGCCTGCCTGTGTCTTTCCGATTCAGGTTTTCTTAGGTTATAGGCCCAAAAGGTGACCTGCCGCATCATATGGTAGCTCAATTTTTATCTTTTCAAGCAGCTCCATTCAGTTTGTGTTAGTGCTGTTACCACTTTACATCCCACCAGCAGCTAGAAGGTACACAGTTCTCTAAAACCCCTTCAGCATTTATAGTTTGTAGACATTTTGCTGATGGAAACGATTGGTGTGAGCTGAAACCTTTTTCCATTTGAATTTGCATGTGTCTAATAATTCATTCTACTGAGCTTTAGGCATGTCCTTTTTTTTCTTTTCCTTTTTTTTTAAAGAGTGAGTACAACTTCCCTCCTCTTATTGATTTCTTGAAAAATTTCTCATGTGTTGAATATTCTTGCCTATTCCTTACCCCAGGGCATTTTTCAGGGCAGGTGTCATTTAGAGCCCTGCAGTCCATGTGACTATTAAGCAACCATTAGCACTGGGTTTAAAGCTGCTGTTGTGGGAAAGAGCCACAAGGCGGCAGCATTATTACGTTCTCATCTCTTGTTACTAGGGCAACAGAAACTTCCTGGAGGTAGTGTTCCGAGGTTGTAAATTAGAGTGGAATGTGCTGGGACAAGCCCCCAGAAGTTTATGTCTCCTTACTTAGGTTTGTTTTTTAAATTTAATTTCTATTTCTTATCGGAGTAAATTTGATTAGAGTGTTTTGATTGTCTGGCTGTACAGAAACTGCTCAATGATTCCTACATATGTCTGTTCATCTTCGGATTCTGTTACCATGTATGTGATTACAGAATGTATATTTTAAAGGTATTGGTGATTATATAATTCATACAGTTTATCTGTTATATGTTTTTATACACTTAACATACATTAGTATATGTATGTTAACCCCATAGTCCTAATTTACCCGTCCTCCCACCTTTCATTTTGGCTAACAATTAGTTTATTTCATAAGTCTGTGAGTGTCTTTTTCTGTGGAAATATGTTCATTGGTAGCAATCTTAGGATAACATGTATAAATGATATCATAGGATAATTGTCATACCCTTTTGACTTACTTAACCTTATATGATTATTTCTAGGCTCTACTGTAGTCCTGAAAACGGCATTGTTCATTTTTTCCCCGAGGCTACTATTCCATTCTGTCCATATACCACTTCTTCTCTGTCCATTCATCTGTTTATGGACATTTTTTTTGCTTCCATGTCTTTGCTATTTCAATATTGCTGCAGTGCACATTTGACTGCCTGTGTCTTTCCGATTCTGGTAGTCTTAGGTTATAAGCCCAAGAGGTGCCCTGCCGCATCATATGGTAGCTCAATTTCTACCTTTTCAAGCGGCTCCATTCAGTTTGCGTTAGTGCTGTTACCACTTTACATCCCACCAGCAGCTAGAAGGTACACAGTTCTCTAAAACCCCTTCAGCATTTATAGTTTATAGACATTTTGCTGATGGAAATGACTGGTGTGAGCTGAAACCTTGTTGAATTTGAATTTGCATGTGTCTAATAATTCCTTATACTGAGCTTTAGGCATGTCCTTTTTTTTCTTTTCCTTTTTTTTTAAAGAGTGAGTACAACTTCCCTCCTCTTATTGACTTCTTGAAAAATTTCTCATGTGTTGAATTTTCTTGCCTATTCCCTACCCCAGGGCATTTTTCAGGGCAGGTGTCATTTAGAGCCCTGCAGTCCTTGTGACTATTAAGCAACCATTAGCACTGGGTTTAATGCTGCTGTTGTGGGAAACAGCCACAAGGCGGCAGCATTATTACGTTCTCATCTCTTGTTACTAGGGCAACAGAATCTTCCTGGAGGTAGTGTTCCGTGGTTGTAAATTAGAGTGGAATGTGCTGGGACGAGCCCCCAGAAGTTTATGTCTCCTTACTTATGTTTGTTTTTTAAATTTAATTCTATTTCTTTTTGGAGTAAATTTGATTAGAGTTTTTTGATTGTCTGGCTGTACAGAATCTGCTCAATGATTCCTACATATGTCTGTTCATCTTCAGATTCTGTTACCATGTATGTGAATACAGAATGTATATTTTAAAGGTATTGGTGATTATATAATTCATATAGTTTATCTGTTATATGTTTATATGCATGTAACATACATTAGTATATTTATGTTAATCCCATAGTCCTAATTTACCCATCCTCCCCCCTTTCATTTTGGCTAACCATTAGTTTATTTCATAAGTCTGTGAGTGTCTTTTTCTGTGGAAATATGTTCATTGGTAGCAATCTTAGGATAACATGTACAAATGATATCATAGGATATTTGTCATACCCTTTTGACTTACTTAACCTTATATTATTATTTCTAGGCTCTACTGTAGTCCTGAAAACGGCATTGTTCATTTTTTTCCCGAGGCTACTATTCCATTCTGTCCATATACCACTTCTTCTCTGTCCATTCATCTGTTTATGGACCTTTTTTTGCTTCCATGTCTTGGCTATTTCAGTATTGCTGCAGTGCACATTTGACTGCCTGTGTCTTTCCGATTCTGGTGGTCTTAGGTTATAAGCCCGAGAGGTGCCCTGCCGCATCATATGGTAGCTCAATTTCTACCTTTTCAAGCGGCTCCATTCAATTTGCGTTAGTGCTGTTACCACTTTACATCCCAGCAGCAGATAGAAGGTACACATTTCTCTAAAACACCTTCAGCATTTATAGTTTGTAGACTTTTGCTGATGGCCATTTGACTGTTGTGAGCTGAAACCTTTATGGAGGTTGGATACGCATGTGGCGAATAATTCCTTATACTGATCTTTAGGCATATCCTTTTTCTTCTTTTCCTTTTTTTGTTAAAGTGTGAGTACAACTTCCCTCTTCATATTCACTTTTTGAAAAATTTCTCATGTGTTGAATTTTCTTGCCTATTCCCTACCCAAGGGCACTTTTTGAGGGCAGGTGTCATTTAGACCCCTGCAGTCGTTGTGACTATTAAGCAACCATTAGCACTGGGTTTAAAGCTGCTGTTGTGGGAAACAGCCACAAGGCGGCAGCATTATTACGTTCTCAACTCTTGTTACTAGGGCAACAGAATCTTCCTGGAGGTAGTGTTGTGAGGTTGTAAATTAGAGTGGAATGTGCTGGGACAAGCCCCCAGAAGTTTGTCTCCTTACTTATGTTTGTTTTTTAAATTTAATTTCTATTTCTTATCAGCGTAAATTTGATTAGAGTGTTTTGATTGCCTGGCTGTACAGGATCTGCTCAATGATTCATACATATGTCTGTTCATCTTCGGGTCCTGTTACCATGTATGTGATTACAAAATGTATATTTTAAAGGTATTGGAGATTATATAATTCATACAATTTATCTGTTATATGTTGTTATACACTTAACATACATTAGTATATGTATGTTAACCCCATAGTCCTAATTTACCCATCCTCCCACCTTTCATTTTGCTAACCATTAGTTTATTTCATAAGTCTGTGAGTGTCTTTTTCTGTGGAAATATGTTCATTGGTAGCAATCTTAGGATAACATGTATAAATGTTATCATAGGATATTTGTCGTACCCTTTTGAGTTACTTAACCTTATATGATTATTTCTAGGCTCCACTGTAGTCCTGAAAACGGCGTTGTTTATTTTTTTCCCCAGGCTACTATTCTATTTGGTACGTATACTACTTCTTCTTTGTCCATTCATCTGTTTATGAACCTTTTTTCTGCTTCCATGTCTTGGCTATTTCAATATTGCTGCAGTGCTCATTTGCCTGCCTGTGTCTTTCCGATTCAGGTGGTCTAAGGTTATAGGCCCAAAGGGTGACCTGCTGCATCATATGGTAGCTCAATTTTTACCTTTTGAAGAAGCTCCATTCAGTTTGCGTTAGTGCTGTTACCACTTTACATCCCACCAGCAACTAGAAGGTACACAGTTCTCTAAAACCCCTTCAGCATTTATAGTTTATAGACATTTTGCTGATGGAAATGACTGGTGTGAGCTGAAACCTTGTTGAATTTGCATTTGCATGTGTCTAATAATTCCTTATACTGAGCTTTAGGCATGTCCTTTTTTTTCTTTTCCTTTTTTTTAAAGAGTGAGTACAACTTCCCTCCTCTTATTGACTTCTTGAAAAATTTCTCATGTGTTGAATTTTCTTGCCTATTCCCTACCCCAGGGCATTTTTCAGGGCAGGTGTCATTTAGAGCCCTGCAGTCCTTGTGACTATTAAGCAACTATTAGTACTGGGTTTAAAGCTGCTGTTGTGGGAAACAGCCACAAGGCCGCAGCATTATTACGTTCTCAACTCTTGTTACTACGGCAACAGAGTCTTACTGGAGGTAGTGTTCCGAGGTTGTAAATTAGAGTGGAATGTGCTGGGACAAGCCCCCAGAAGTTTATGTCTCCTTACTTAGGTTTGTTTTTTAAATTTAATTTCTATTTCTTATCAGAGTAAATTTGATTAGAGTGTTTTGATTGCCTGGCTCTACAGAATCTGCTCAATGATTCCTACATATGTCTGTTCATCTTCGGGTCCTGTTACCATGTATGTGATTACAAAATGTATATTTTAAAGGTATTGGTGATTATATAATTCATACAGTTTATCTGTTATATGTTTTTATACACTTAACATACATTAGTATATGTATGTTAACCCCATAGTCCTAGTTTACCCATCCTCCCACCTTTCATTTTGTCTAACCATTAGTTTATTTCATAAGTCTGTGAGTGTCTTTTTCTGTGGAAATATGTTCATTGGTAGCTATCTTAGGATAACATGTATAAATGTTATCATAGGATATTTGTCGTACCCTTTTGAGTTACTTAACCTTATATGATTATTTCTAGGCTCAACTGTAGTCCTGAAAACGGCATTGTTCATTTTTTTCCCGAGGCTACTATTCTATTTGGTACGTATACCACTTCTTCTTTGTCCATTCATCTGTTTATGAACCTTTTTTCTGCTTCCATGTCTTGGCTATTTCAATATTGCTGCAGTGCTCATTTGCCTGCCTGTGTCTTTCCGATTCAGGTGGTCTTAGGTTATAGGCCCAAAAGGTGACCTGCCGCATCATATGGTAGCTCAATTTTTACCTTTTCAAGCAGCTCCATTCAGTTTGCGTTAGTGCTGTTACCACTTTACATCCCAGCAGCAGATAGAAGGTATACATTTCTCTAAAACTCCTTCAGCATTTATAGTTTGTAGACTTTTTGCTGATGGCCATTTGACTGGTGTGAGCTGAAACCTTTTTGGAGGTTGGATACGCATGTGGCGAATAATTCCTTATACTGATCTTTAGGCATATCCTTTTTCTTCTTTTCCTTTTTTTGTTAAAGTGTGAGTACAACTTCCCTCTTCATATTCACTTTTTGAAAAATTTCTCATGTGTTGAATATTCTTGCCTATTCCCTACCCCAGGGCATTTTTCAGGGCAGGTGTCATTTAGAGCCCTGCAGTCCATGTGACTATTAAGCAACCATTAGCACTGGGTTTAAAGCTGCTGTTGTGGGAAAGAGCCACAAGGCGGCAGCATTATTACGTTCTCATCTCTTGTTACTAGGGCAACAGAATCTTCCTGGAGGTAGTGTTCCGAGGTTGTAAATTAGAGTGGAATGTGCTGGGAGAAGCCTCCAGAAGTTTATGTCTCCTTACTTAGGTTTGTTTTTTAAATTTAATTTCTATTTCTTATCGGAGTAAATTTGATTTTAGTGTTTTGATTGCCTGGCTGTACAGAATCTGCTCAATGATTCATACATATGTCTGTTCATCCTCGGGTCCTGTTACCATGTATGTGATTACAAAATGTATATTTTAAAGGTATTGGTGATTATATAATTCATACAGTTTATCTGTTATATGTTTTTATACACTTAACATACATTAGTATATGTATGTTAACCCCATAGTCCTAGTTAACCCATCCTCCCACCTTTCATTTTGGCTAACCATTAGTTTATTTGATAAGTCTGTGAGTGTCTTTTTCTGTGGAAATATGTTCATTGGTAGCAATCTTAGGATAACATGTATAAATGTTATCATAGGATATTTGTCGTACCCTTTTGAGTTACTTAACGTTATATGATTATTTCTAGGCTCAACTGTAGTCCTGAAAACGGCATTGTTCATTTTTTTCCCGAGGCTACTATTCTATTTGGTACGTATACCACTTCTTCTTTGTCCATTCATCTGTTTATGAACCTTTTTTCTGCTTCCATGTCTTGGCTATTTCAATATTGCTGCAGTGCTCATTTGCCTGCCTGTGTCTTTCCGATTCAGGTGGTCTTAGGTTATAGGCCCAAAAGGTGACCTGCCGCATCATATGGTAGCTCAATTTTTATCTTTTCAAGCAGCTCCATTCAGTTTGTGTTAGTGCTGTTACCACTTTACATCCCACCAGCAGCTAGAAGGTACACAGTTCTCTAAAACCCCTTCACCATTTATACTTTGTAGACATTTTGCTGATGGAAACGATTGGTGTGAGCTGAAACCTTTTTCCATTTGAATTTGCATGTGTCTAATAATTCATTCTACTGAGCTTTAGGCATGTCCTTTTTTTCTTTTCCTTTTTTTTTAAAGAGTGAGTACAACTTCCCTCCTCTTATTGATTTCTTGAAAAATTTCTCATGTGTTGAATATTCTTGCCTATTCCTTACCCCAGGGCATTTTTCAGGGCAGGTGTCATTTAGAGCCCTGCAGTCCATGTGACTATTAAGCAACCATTAGCACTGGGTTTAAAGCTGCTGTTGTGGGAAAGAGCCACAAGGCGGCAGCATTATTACGTTCTCATCTCTTGTTACTAGGGCAACAGAATCTTCCTGGAGGTAGTGTTCCGAGGTTGTAAATTAGAGTGGAATGTGCTGGGACAAGCCCCCAGAAGTTTATGTCTCCTTACTTAGGTTTGTTTTTTAAATTTAATTTCTATTTCTTATCAGAGTAAATTTGATTAGAGTGTTTTGATTGTCTGGCTGTACAGAAACTGCTCAATGATTCCTACATATGTCTGTTCATCTTCGGGTTCTGTTACCATGTATGTGATTACAGAATGTATATTTTAAAGGTATTGGTGATTATATAATTCATACAGTTTATCTGTTATATGTTTTTATACACTTAACATACATTAGTATATGTATGTTAACCCCATAGTCCTAATTTACCCGTCCTCCCACCTTTCATTTTGGCTAACAATTAGTTTATTTCATAAGTCTGTGAGTGTCTTTTTCTGTGGAAATATGTTCATTGGTAGCAATCTTAGGATAACATGTATAAATGATATCATAGGATAATTGTCATACCCTTTTGACTTACTTAACCTTATATGATTATTTCTAGGCTCTACTGTAGTCCTGAAAACGGCATTGTTCATTTTTTCCACGAGGCTACTATTCCATTCTGTCCATATACCACTTCTTCTCTGTCCATTCATCTGTTTATGGACAATTTTTTTGCTTCCATGTCTTTGCTATTTCAATATTGCTGCAGTGCACATTTGACTGTCTGTGTCTTTCCGATTCTGGTAGTCTTAGGTTATAAGCCCAAGAGGTGCCCTGCCGCATCATATGGTAGCTCCATTTTTACCTTTTCAAGCAGCTCCATTCAGTTTGCGTTAGTGCTGTTACCACTTTACATCCCACCAGCAGCTAGAAGGTACACAGTTCTCTAAAACCCCTTCAGCATTTATAGTTTATAGACATTTTGCTGATGGAAATGACTGGTGTGAGCTGAAACCTTTTTGAATTTGAATTTGCATGTGTCTAATAATTCCTTATACTGAGCTTTAGGCATGTCCTTTTTTTTCTTTTCCTTTTTTTTTAAAGAGTGAGTACAACTTCCCTCCTCTTATTGACTTCTTGAAAAATTTCTCATGTGTTGAATTTTCTTGCCTATTCCCTACCCCAGGGCATTTTTCAGGGCAGGTGTCATTTAGAGCCCTGCAGTCCTTGTGACTATTAAGCAACCATTAGCACTGGGTTTAATGCTGCTGTTGTGGGAAACAGCCACAAGGCGGCAGCATTATTACGTTCTCATCTCTTGTTACTAGGGCAACAGAATCTTCCTGGAGGTAGAGTTCCGTGGTTGTAAATTAGAGTGGAATGTGCTGGGACAAGCCCCCAGAAGTTTATGTCTCCTTACTTAGGTTTGTTTTTTAAATTTAATTTCTATTTCTTATCTGAGTAAATTTGATTAGAGTGTTTTGATTGTCTGGCTGTACAGAAACTGCTCAATGATTCCTACATATGTCTGTTCATCTTCGGGTCCTGTTACCATGTATGTGATTACAAAATGTATATTTTAAAGGTATTGGTGATTATATAATTCATACAGTTTATCTGTTATATGTTTTTATACACTTAACATACATTAGTATATGTATGTTAACCCCATAGTCCTAATTTACCCATCCTCCCACCTTTCATTTTGGCTAACCATTAGTTTATTTGATAAGTCTGTGAGTGTCTTTTTCTGTGGAAATATGTTCATTGGTAGCAATCTTAGGATAACATGTATAAATGTTTTCATAGGATATTTGTCGTACCCTTTTGAGTTACTTAACCTTATATGATTATTTCTAGGCTGAACTGTAGTCCTGAAAACGGCATTGTTCATTTTTTTCCCGAGGCTACTATTCTATTTGGTACGTATACCACTTCTTCTTTGTCCATTCATCTGTTTATGAACCTTTTTTCTGCTTCCATGTCTTGGCTATTTCAATATTGCTGCAGTGCTCATTTGCCTGCCTGTGTCTTTCCGATTCAGGTGGTCTTAGGTTATAGGCCCAAAAGGTGACCTGCCGCATCATATGGTAGCTCAATTTTTACCTTTTCAACAGCTCAATTCAGTTTGCGTTAGTGCTGTTACCACTTTACATCCAACCAGGATCTAGAAGGTACACAGTTCTCTAAAACTCCTTCAGCATTTATAGTTTGTAGACATTTTGCTGATGGAAATGACTGGTGTGAGCTGAAACCTTTTTGAATTTGCATTTGCATGTGTCTAATAATTCCTTATACTGAGGTTTAGGAATGTCCTTTTTTTTCTTTTCCTTTTTTTTTAAAGAGTGAGTACAACTTCCCTCCTCTTATTGACTTCTTGAAAAATTTCTAATGTGTTGAATTTTCTTGCCTATTCCCTACCCCAGGGCATTTTTAAGGGCAGGTGTCATTTAGAGCCCTGCAGTCCTTGTGACTATTAAGCAAACATTAGCACTTGGTTTAAAGCTGCTGTTGTGGGAAAGAGCCACAAGGCAGCAGCATTATTACGTTCTCATCTCTTGTTACTAGGGCAACAGAATCTTCCTGGAGGTAGTGTTCCGAGGTTGTAAATTAGAGTGGAATGTGCTGGGACAAGCCCCCAGAAGTTTATGTCTCCTTACTTATGTTTGTTTTTTTAAATTTAATTTCTATTTTTTATCGGAGTAAATTTGATTAGAGTGTTTTGATTGCCTGGCTGTACAGGATCTGCTCAGTGATTCATACATATGTCTGTTCATCTTCGGGTCCTCTTACCATGTATGTGATTACAAAATGTATATTTTAAAGGTATTGGTGATTATATAATTCATACAGTTTATCTGTTACATGTTTTTATACACTTAACATACATTAGTATATGTATGTTAACCCCATAGTCCTAATTTACCCATCCTCCCACCTTTCATTTTGGCTAACCATTAGTTTATTTCATAAGTCTGTGAGTGGCTTTTTCTGTGGAAATATGTTCATTGGTAGCAATCGTAGGATAACATGTATAAATGTTATCATAGGATATTTGTCGTACCCTTTTGAGTTACTTAACCTTATATGATTATTTCTAGGCTCAACTGTTGTCCTGAAAACGGTATTGTTCATTTTTTTTCCCGAGGCTACTATGCTATTTGGTACGTATACCACTTCTTCTTTGTCCATTCATCTGTTTATGAACCCTTTTTCTGCTTCCACGTCTTGGCTATTTCAATATAGCTGCAGTGCACATTTGCCTGCCTGTGTCTTTCCGATTCAGGTGGTCTTAGGTTATAGGCCCAAAAGGTGACCTGCCGCATCATATGGTAGCTCAATTTTTATCTTTTCAAGCAGCTCCATTCAGTTTGCGTTAGTGCTGTTACCACTTTACATCCCACCAGCAGCTAGAAGGTACACAGTTCTCTAAAACCCCTTCAGCATTTATAGTTTGTAGACATTTTGCTGATGGAAACGACTGGTGTGAGCTGAAACCTTTTTGAATTTGAATTTGCATGTGTCTAATAATTCATTCTACTGAGCTTTAGGCATGTCCTTTTTTTTCTTTTCCTTTTTTTTAAAGAGTGAGTACAACTTCCCTCCTCTTATTGACTTCTTGAAAAATTTCTCATGTGTTGAATATTCTTGCCTATTCCCTACCCCAGGGCATTTTTCAGGGCAGGTGTCATTTAGAGCCCTGCAGTCCATGTGACTATTAAGCAACCATTAGCACTGGGTTTAAAGCTGCTGTTGTGGGAAAGAGCCACAAGGCGGCAGCATTATTACGTTCTCATCTCTTGTTACTAGGGCAACAGAATCTTCCTGGTGGTAGTGTTCCGAGGTTGTAAATTAGAGTGGAATGTGCTGGGACAAGCCCCCAGAAGTTTATGTCTCCTTACTTAGGTTTGTTTTTTAAATTAAATTTCTATTTCTTATCGGAGTAAATTTGATTAGAGTGTTTTGATTGTCTGGCTGTACAGAAACTGCTCAATGATTCCTACATATGTCTGTTCATCTTCGGATTCTGTTACCATGTATGTGATTACAGAATGTATATTTTAAAGGTATTGGTGATTATATAATTCATACAGTTTATCTGTTATATGTTTTTATACACTTAACATACATTAGTATATGTATGTTAACCCCATAGTCCTAATTTACCCATCCTCCCACCTTTCATTTTGGCTAACAATTAGTTTATTTCATAAGTCTGTGAGTGTCTTTTTCTGTGGAAATATGTTCATTGGTAGCAATCTTAGGTTAACATGTATAAATGATATCATAGGATAATTGTCATACCCTTTTGACTTACTTAACCTTATATGATTATTTCTAGGCTCAACTCTAGTCCTTAAAACGGCATTGTTCATTTTTTCCCCGAGGCTACTATTGCATTCTGTCCATATACCACTTCTTCTCTGTCCATTCATCTGTTTATGGACATTTTTTTTGCTTCCATGTCTTTGCTATTTCCATATTGCTGCAGTGCACATTTGACTGCCTGTGTCTTTCCGAATCTGGTAGTCTTAGGTTATAAGCCGAAGAGGTGCCCTGCCGCATCATATGGTAGCTCAATTTTTACCTTTTCAAGCAGCTCCATTCAGTTTGCGTTAGTGCTGTTACCACTTTACATCCCAGTAGCAGATAGAAGGTATACATTTCTCTAAAACCCCTTCAGCATTTATAGTTTGTAGACTTTTTGCTGATGGCCATTTGACTGGTGTGAGCTGAAACCTTTTTGGAGGTTGGATACGCATGTGGCGAATAATTCCTTATACTGATCTTTAGGCATATCCTTTTTCTTCTTTTCTTTTTTTTGTTAAAGTGTGAGTACAACTTCCCTCTTCATATTCACTTTTTGAAAAATTTCTCATGTGTTGAATTTTTTTGCGTATTCCCTACCCCAGGGCATTTTTTGAGGGCAGGTGTCATTTAGACCCCTGCAGTCGTTTTGACTATTAAGCAACCCTTAGCACTGGGTTTAAAGCTGCTGTTGTGGGAAACAGCCACAAGGCGGCAGCATTATTACGTTCTCAACTCTTGTTACTATGGCAACAGAATCTTCCTGGAGGTAGTGTTCCGAGGTTGTAAATTAGAGTGGAATGTGCTGGGACAAGCCTCCAGAAGTTTATGTCTCCTTACTTATGTTTGTTTTTTAAATTTAATTTCTATTTCTTATCGGAGTAAATTTGATTTTAGTGTTTTGATTGCCTGGCTGTACAGAATCTGCTCAATGATTCATACATATGTCTGTTCATCCTCGGGTCCTGTTACCATGTATGTGATTACAAAATGTATATTTTAAAGGTATTGGTGATTATATAATTCATACAGTTTATCTGTTATATGTTTTTATACACTTAACATACATTAGTATATGTATGTTAACCCCATAGTCCTAGTTAACCCATCCTCCCACCTTTCATTTTGGCTAACCATTAGTTTATTTCATAAGTCTGTGAGTGTCTTTTTCTGTGGAAATATGTTCATTGGTAGCAATCTTAGGATAACATGTATAAATGTTTTCATAGGATATTTGTCGTACCCTTTTGAGTTACTTAAGCTTATATGATTATTTCTAGGCTCAACTGTAGTCCTGAAAACGGCATTGTTCATTTTTTTCCCGAGGCTACTATTCTATTTGGTACGTATACCACTTCTTCTTTGTCCATTCATCTGTTTATGAACCTTTTTTCTGCTTCCATGTCTTGGCTATTTCAGTATTGCTGCAGTGCTCATTTGCCTGCCTGTGTCTTTCCGATTCAGGTGGTCTTAGGTTATAGGCCCAAAAGGTGACCTGCCGCATCATATGGTAGCTCAATTTTTATCTTTTCATGCAGCTCCATTCAGTTTGTGTTAGTGCTGTTACCACTTTACATCCCACCAGCAGCTAGAAGGTACACAGTTCTCTAAAACCCCTTCAGCATTTATAGTTTGTAGACATTTTGCTGATGGAAACGATTGGTGTGAGCTGAAACCTTTTTCCATTTGAATTTGCATGTGTCTAATAATTCATTCTACTGAGCTTTAGGCATGTCCTTTTTTTTCTTTTCCTTTTTTTTTAAAGAGTGAGTACAACTTCCCTCCTCTTATTGATTTCTTGAAAAATTTCTCATGTGTTGAATATTCTTGCCTATTCCTTACCCCAGGGCATTTTTCAGGGCAGGTGTCATTTAGAGCCCTGCAGTCCATGTGACTATTAAGCAACCATTAGCACTGTGTTTAAATCTGCTGTTGTGGGAAAGAGCCACAAGGCGGCAGCATTATTACGTTCTCATCTCTTGTTACTAGGGCAACAGAATCTTCCTGGAGGTAGTGTTCCGAGGTTGTAAATTAGAGTGGAATGTGCTGGGACAAGCCCCCAGAAGTTTATGTCTCCTTACTTAGGTTTGTTTTTTAAATTTAATTTCTATTTCTTATCGGAGTAAATTTGATTAGAGTGTTTTGATTGTCTGGCTGTACAGAAACTGCTCAATGATTCCTACATATGTCTGTTCATCTTCGGATTCTGTTACCATGTATGTGATTACAGAATGTATATTTTAAAGGTATTGGTGATTATATAATTCATACAGTTTATC
This sequence comes from Balaenoptera borealis, assembly GCF_965194805.1. NCBI lineage: Eukaryota > Metazoa > Chordata > Mammalia > Artiodactyla > Balaenopteridae > Balaenoptera > Balaenoptera borealis. The sequence continues at coordinate 209,774 of NW_028123592.1, forward strand.
TGTTATATGTTTTTATACACTTAACATACATTAGTATATGTATGTTAACCCCATAGTCCTAATTTACCCGTCCTCCCACCTTTCATTTTGGCTAACAATTAGTTTATTTCATAAGTCTGTGAGTGTCTTTTTCTGTGGAAATATGTTCATTGGTAGCTATCTTAGGATACATGTATAAATGTTATCATAGGATATTTGTCGTACCCTTTTGAGTTACTTAACCTTATATGATTATTTCTAGGCTCAACTCTAGTCCTGAAAACGGCATTGTTCATTTTTTTCCCGAGGCTACTATTCTATTTGGTACGTATACCACTTCTTCTTTGTCCATTCATCTGTTTATGAACCTTTTTTCTGCTTCCATGTCTTGGCTATTTCAGTATTGCTGCAGTGCACATTTGACTGCCTGTGTCTTTCCGATTCTGGTGGTCTTAGGTTATAAGCCCGAGAGGTGCCCTGCCGCATCATATGGTAGCTCAATTTCTACCTTTTCAAGCGGCTCCATTCAGTTTGCGTTAGTGCTGTTACCACTTTACATCCCAGCAGCAGATAGTAGGTACACATTTCTCTAAAACCCCTTCAGCATTTATAGTTTGTAGACTTTTTGCTGATGGCCATTTGACTGTTGTGAGCTGAAACCTTTATGGAGGTTGGATACGCATGTGGCGAATAATTCCTTATACTGATCTTTAGGCATATCCTTTTTCTTCTTTTCCTTTTTTTGTTAAAGTGTGAGTACAACTTCCCTCTTCATATTCACTTTTTGAAAAATTTCTCATGTGTTGAATTTTCTTGCCTATTCCCTACCCAAGGGCACTTTTTGAGGGCAGGTGTCATTTAGACCCCTGCAGTCGTTGTGACTCTTAAGCAACCATTAGCACTGGGTTTAAAGCTGCTGTTGTGGGAAACAGCCACAAGGCGGCAGCATTATTACGTTCTCAACTCTTGTTACTAGGGCAACAGAATCTTCCTTGAGGTAGTGTTCTGAGGTTGTAAATTAGAGTGGAATGTGCTGGGACAAGCCCCCAGAAGTTTATGTCTCCTTACTTACGTTTGTTTTTTAAATTTCATTTCTATTTCTTATCAGCGTAAATTTGATTAGAGTGTTTTGATTGCCTGGCTGTACAGGATCTGCTCAATGATTCATACATATGTCTGTTCATTTTCGGTTCCTGTTACCATGTATGTGATTACAAAATGTATATTTTAAAGGTATTGGTGATTATATAATTCATACAGTTTATCTGTTATATGTTTTTATACACTTAACATACATTAGTATATGTATGTTAACCCCATAGTCCTAATTTACCCATCCTCCCACCTTTCATTTTGCTAACCATTAGTTTATTTCATAAGTCTGTGAGTGTCTTTTTCTGTGGAAATATGTTCATTGGTAGCAATCTTAGGATAACATGTATAAATATTATCATAGGATCTTTGTCGTACCCTTTTGAGTTAGTTAACCTTATATGATTATTTCTAGGCTCAACTGTAGTCCTGAAAATGGCGTTGTTCATTTTTTTCCCCAGGCTACTATTCTATTTGGTACGTATACTACTTCTTCTTTGTCCATTCATCTGTTTATGAACCTTTTTTTTGCTTCCGTGTCTTGGCTATTTCAATATTGCTGCAGTGCTCATTTGCCTGCCTGTGTCTTTCCGATTCAGGTGGTCTTAGGTTATAGGCCCAAAGGGTGACCTGCTGCATCATATGGTAGCTCAATTTTTACCTTTTCAAGAAGCTCCATTCAGTTTGCGTTAGTGCTGTTACCACTTTACATCCCACCAGCAGCTAGAAGGTACACAGTTCTCTAAAACCCCTTCAGCATTTATAGTTTATAGACATTTTGCTGATGGTAATGACTGGTGTGAGCTGAAACCTTGTTGAATTTGAATTTGCATGTGTCTAATAATTCCTTATACTGAGCTTTAGGCATGTCCTTTTTTTTCTTTTCCTTTTTTTTAAAGAGTGAGTACAACTTCCCTCCTCTTATTGACTTCTTGAAAAATTTCTCATGTGTTGAATTTTCTTGCCTTTTCCCTACCCCAGGGCATTTTTCAGGGCAGGTGTCATTTAGAGCCCTGCAGTCCTTGTGACTATTAAGCAACCATTAGCACTGGGTTTAATGCTGCTGTTGTGGGAAACAGCCACAAGGCAGCAGCATTATTACGTTCTCATCTCTTGTTACTAGGGCCACAGAATCTTCCTGGAGGTAGTGTTCCGTGGTTGTAAATTAGAGTGGAATGTGCTGGGACGAGCCCCCAGAAATTTATGTCTCCTTACTTAGGTTTGTTTTTTAAATTTAATTTCTATTTCTTATCGGAGTAAATTTGATTAGAGTGTTTTGATTGTCTGGCTGTACAGAAACTGCTCAATGATTCCTACATATGTCTGTTCATCTTCGGATTCCGTTACCATGTATGTGAATACAGAATGTATATTTTAAAGGTATTGGTGATTATATAATTCATACAGTTTATCTGTTATATGTTTTTTACACTTAACATACATTAGTATATGTATGTTAACCCCATAGTCCTAATTTACCCATCCTCCCACCTTTCATTTTGGCTAACAATTAGTTTATTTCATAAGTCTGTGAGTGTCTTTTTCTGTGGAAATATGTTCATTGGTAGCAATCTTAGGATAACATGTATAAATGATATCTTAGGATAATTGTCATACCCTTTTGACTTACTTAACCTTATATGATTATTTCTAGGCTCTACTGTAGTCCTGAAAACGGCATTGTTCATTTTTTCCACGAGGCTACTATTGCATTCTGTCCATATACCACTTCTTCTCTGTCCATTCATCTGTTTATGAACCTTTTTTCTGCTTCCATGTCTTGGGTATTTCAATATTGCTGCAGTGCTCATTTGCCTGCCTGTGTCTTTCCGATTCAGGTGGTCTTAGGTTATAGGCCCAAAAGGTGACCTGCCGCATCATATGGTAGCTCAATTTTTACCTTTTCAACAGCTCAATTCAGTTTGCGTTAGTGCTGTTACCACTTTACATCCAACCAGGATCTAGAAGGTACACAGTTCTCTAAAACTCCTTCAGCATTTATAGTTTGTAGACATTTTGCTGATGGAAATGACTGGTGTGAGCTGAAACCTTTTTGAATTTGCATTTGCATGTGTCTAATAATTCCTTATACTGAGGTTTAGGCATGTCCTTTTTTTTTCTTTTCCTTTTTTTTTAAAGAGTGAGTACAACTTCCCTCCTCTTATTGACTTCTTGAAAAATTTCTAATGTGTTGAATTTTCTTGCCTATTCCCTACCCCAGGGCATTTTTCAGGGCAGGTGTCATTTAGAGCCCTGCAGTCCTTGTGACTATTAAGCAAACATTAGCACTGGGTTTAAAGCTGCTGTTGTGGGAAAGAGCCACAAGGCGGCAGCATTATTACGTTCTCATCTCTTGTTACTAGGGCAACAGAATCTTCCTGGAGGTAGTGTTCCGAGGTTGTAAATTAGAGTGGAATGTGCTGGGACAAGCCCCCAGAAGTTTATGTCTCCTTACTTATGTTTGTTTTTTTAAATTTAATTTCTATTTCTTATCGGAGTAAATTTGATTAGAGTGTTTTGATTGCCTGGCTGTACAGGATCTGCTCAGTGATTCATACATATGTCTGTTCATCTTCGGGTCCTCTTACCATGTATGTGATTACAAAATGTATATTTTAAAGGTATTGGTGATTATATAATTCATAAAGTTTATCTGTTACATGTTTTTATACACTTAACATACATTAGTATATGTATGTTAACCCCATAGTCCTAATTTACCCATCCTCCCACCTTTCATTTTGGCTAACCATTAGTTTATTTCATAAGTCTGTGAGTGGCTTTTTCTGTGGAAATATGTTCATTGGTAGCAATCGTAGGATAACATGTATAAATGTTATCATAGGATATTTGTCGTACCCTTTTGAGTTACTTAACCTTATAAGATTATTTCTAGGCTCAACTGTAGTCTTGAAAACGGCATTGTTCATTTTTTTCCCGAGGCTACTATGCTATTTGGTACGTATACCACTTCTTCTTTGTCCATTCATCTGTTTATGAACCCTTTTTCTGCTTCCATGTCTTGGCTATTTCAATATTGCTGCAGTGCACATTTGCCTGCCTGTGTCTTTCCGATTTAGGTGGTCTTAGGTTATAGGCCCAAAAGGTGACCTGCCGCATCATATGGTAGCTCAATTTTTACCTTTTCAAGAAACTCCATTCAGTTTGCGTTATTGCTGTTACCACTTTACATCCCACCAGCAGCTAGAAGGTACACAGTTCTCTAAAACCCCTTCAGCATTAATAGTTTGTAGACATTTTGCTGATGGAAATGACTGGTGTGAGCTGAAACCTTTATGAAATTGAATTTGCATGTGTCTAATAATTCCTTATACTGAGCTTTAGGCATGTCCTTTTTTTTCTTTTCCTTTTTTTTTAAAGAATGAGTACAACTTCCCTCCTCTTATTGACTTCTTGAAAAATTTCTCATGTGTTGAATTTTCTTGCCTATTCCCTACCCCAGGGCATTTTTCAGGCCAGGTGTCATTTAGATCCCTGCAGTCCTTGTGACTATTAAGCAACCATTAGCACTGGGTTTAATGCTGCTGTTGTGGGAAAGAGCCACAAGGCGGCAGCATTATTACGTTCTCATCTCTTGTTACTAGGGCAACAGAATCTTCTTGGAGGTAGTGTTCCGAAGTTGTAAATTTGAGTGGAATGTGCTGGGACAAGCCCCCAGAAGTTTATGTCTCCTTACTTAGGTTTGTTTTTTAAATTAAATTTCTGTTTCTTATCGGAGTAACTTTGATTAGAGTGTTTTGATTGTCTGGCTGTACAGAAACTGCTCAATGATTCCTACATATGTCTGTTCATCTTTGGATTCTGTTACCATGTATGTTATTACAGAATGTATATTTTAAAGGTATTGGTGATTATATAATTCATACAGTTTATCTGTTATATGTTTTTATACACTTAACATACATTAGTATATGTATGTTAACCCCATAGTCCTAATTTACCCATCCTCCCACCTTTCATTTTGGCTAACAATTAGTTTATTTCATAAGTCTGTGAGTGTCTTTTTCTGTGGAAATATGTTCATTGGTAGCAATCTTAGGATAACATGTATAAATGATATCATAGGATATTTGTCATACCCTTTTGACTTACTTAACCTTATATGATTATTTCTAGGCTCAACTCTAGTCCTTAAAACGGCATTGTTCATTTTTTCTCCGAGGCTACTATTGCATTCTGTCCATATACCGCTTCTTCTCTGTCCATTCATCTGTTTATGGACATTTTTTTTGCTTCCATGTCTTTGCTATTTCCATATTGCTGCAGTGCACATTTGACTGCCTGTGGCTTTCCGATTCTGGTAGTCTTAGGTTATAAGCCGAAGAGGTGCCCTGCCGCATCATATGGTAGCTCAATTTTTACCTTTTCAAGCAGCTCCATTCAGTTTGCGTTAGTGCTGTTACCACTTTACATCCCAGCAGCAGATAGAAGGTATACATTTCTGTAAAACCCCTTCAGCATTTATAGTTTGTAGACTTTTTGCTGATGGCCATTTGACTGGTGTGAGCTGAAACCTTTTTGGAGGTTGGATACGCATGTGGCGAATAATTCCTTATACTGATCTTTAGGCATATCCTTTTTCTTCTTTTCCTTTTTTTGTTAAAGTGTGAGTACAACTTCCCTCTTCATATTCACTTTTTGAAAAATTTCTCATGTGTTGAATTTTCTTGCCTATTCCCTACCCCAGGGCATTTTTTGAGGGCAGGTGTCATTTAGACCCCTGCAGTCGTTTTGACTATTAAGCAACCATTAGCACTGGGTTTAAAGCTGCTGTTGTGGGAAACAGCCACAAGGCGGCAGCATTATTACGTTCTCAACTCTTGTTACTATGGCAACAGAGTCTTCCTGGAGGTAGTGTTCCGAGGTTGTAAATTAGAGTGGAATGTGCTGGGACAAGCCTCCAGAAGTTTATGTCTCCTTACTTAGGTTTGTTTTTTAAATTTAATTTCTATTTCTTATCAGAGTAAATTTGATTTTAGTGTTTTGATTGCCTGGCTGTACAGAATCTGCTCAATGATTCATACATATGTCTGTTCATCCTCGGGTCCTGTTACCATGTATGTGATTACAAAATGTATATTTTAAAGGTATTGGTGATTATATAATTCATACAGTTTATCTGTTATATGTTTTTATACACTTAACATACATTAGTATATGTATGTTAACCCCATAGTCCTAGTTAACCCATCCTCCCACCTTTCATTTTCGCTAACCATTAGTTTATTTCATAAGTCTGTGAGTGTCTTTTTCTGTGGAAATATGTTCATTGGTAGCAATCTTAGGATAACATGTATAAATGTTATCATAGGATATTTGTCGTACCCTTTTGAGTTACTTAAGCTTATATGATTATTTCTAGGCTCAACTGTAGTCCTGAAAACGGCATTGTTCATTTTTTTCCCGAGGCTACTATTCTATTTGGTACGTATACCACTTCTTCTTTGTCCATTCATCTGTTTATGAACCTTTTTTCTGCTTCCATGTCTTGGCTATTTCAATATTGCTGCAGTGCTCATTTGCCTGCCTGTGTCTTTCCGATTCAGGTGGTCTTAGGTTATAGGCCCAAAAGGTGACCTGCCGCATCATATGGTAGCTCAATTTTTATCTTTTCAAGCAGCTCCATTCAGTTTGCGTTATTGCTGTTACCACTTTACATCCCACCAGCAGCTAGAAGGTACACAGTTCTCTAAAACCCCTTCAGCATTTATAGTTTGTAGACATTTTGCTGATGGAAACGATTGGTGTGAGCTGAAACCTTTTTCCATTTGAATTTGCATGTGTCTAATAATTCATTCTACTGAGCTTTAGGCATGTCCTTTTTTTTCTTTTCCTTTTTTTTTAAAGAGTGAGTACAACTTCCCTCCTCTTATTGATTTCTTGAAAAATTTCTCATGTGTTGAATATTCTTGCCTATTCCTTACCCCAGGGCATTTTTCAGGGCAGGTGTCATTTAGAGCCCTGCAGTCCATGTGACTATTAAGCAACCATTAGCACTGGGTTTAAAGCTTCTGTTGTGGGATAGAGCCACAAGGCGGCAGCATTATTACGTTCTCATCTCTTGTTACTAGGGCAACAGAATCTTCCTGGAGGTAGTGTTCCGAGGTTGTAAATTAGAGTGGAATGTGCTGGGACAAGCCCCCAAAAGTTTATGTCTCCTTACTTAGGTTTGTTTTTTAAATTAAATTTCTATTTCTTATCGGAGTAAATTTGATTAGAGTGTTTTGATTGTCTGGCTGTACAGAATCTGCTCAATGATTCCTACATAAGTCTGTTCATCTTCGGATTCTGTTACCATGTATGTTATTACAGAATGTATATTTTAAAGGTATTGGTGATTATATAATTCATACAGTTTATCTGTTATATGTTTTTATACACATTAGTATATGTATGTTAACCGCATAGTCCTAATTTACCCATCCTTCCACCTTTCATTTTGGCTAACAATTAGTTTATTTCATAAGTCTGTGAGTGTCTTTTTCTGTGGAAATATGTTCATTGGTAGCAATCTTAGGATAACATGTATAAATGATATCATAGGATATTTGTCATACCCTTTTGACTTATTTAACCTTATATGATTATTTCTAGGCTCAACTCTAGTCCTTAAAACGGCATTGTTCATTTTTTCCCCGAGGCTACTATTGCATTCTGTCCATATACCACTTCTTCTCTGTCCATTCATCTGTTTATGAACCTTTTTTCTGCTTCCATGTCTTGGCTATTTCAATATTGCTGCAGTGCTCATATGCCTGCCTGTGTCTTTCCGATTCAGGTGGTCTTAGGTTATAGGCCCAAAGGGTGACCTGCCGCATCATATGGTAGCTCAATTTTTACCTTTTCAACAGCTCAATTCAGTTTGCGTTAGTGCTGTTACCACTTTACATCCAACCAGGATCTAGAAGGTACACAGTTCTCTAAAACTCCTTCAGCATTTATAGTTTGTAGACATTTTGCTGATGGAAATGACTGGTGTGAGCTGAAACCTTTTTGAATTTGCATTTGCATGTGTCTAATAATTCCTTATACTGAGGTTTAGGCATGTCCTTTTTTTTCTTTTCCTTTTTTTTTAAAGAGTGAGTACAACTTCCCTCCTCTTATTGACTTCTTGAAAAATTTCTAATGTGTTGAATTTTCTTGCCTATTCCCTACCCCAGGGCATTTTTCAGGGCAGGTGTCATTTAGAGCCCTGCAGTCCATGTGACTATTAAGCAAACATTAGCACTGGGTTTAAAGCTGCTGTTGTGGGAAAGAGCCACAAGGCGGCAGCATTATTACGTTCTCATCTCTTGTTACTAGGGCAACAGAATCTTCCTGGAGGTAGTGTTCCGAGGTTGTAAATTAGAGTGGAATGTGCTGGGACAAGCCCCCAGAAGTTTATGTCTCCTTACTTATGTTTGTTTTTTTAAATTTAATTTCTATTTCTTATCGGAGTAAATTTGATTAGAGTGTTTTGATTGCCTGGCTGTACAGGATCTGCTCAGTGATTCATACATATGTCTGTTCATCTTCGGGTCCTCTTACCATGTATGTGATTACAAAATGTATATTTTAAAGGTATTGGTGATTATATAATTCATACAGTTTATCTGTTACATGTTTTTATACACTTAACATACATTAGTATATGTATGTTAACCCCATAGTCCTAATTTACCCATCCTCCCACCTTTCATTTTGGCTAACCATTAGTTTATTTCATAAGTCTGTGAGTGGCTTTTTCTGTGGAAATATGTTCATTGGTAGCAATCGTAGGATAACATGTATAAATGTTATCATAGGATATTTGTCGTACCCTTTTGAGTTACTTAACCTTATATGATTATTTCTAGGCTCAACTGTAGTCCTGAAAACGGCATTGTTCATTTTTTTCCCGAGGCTACTATGCTATTTGGTACGTATACCACTTCTTCTTTGTCCATTCATCTGTTTATGAACCCTTTTTCTGCTTCCATGTCTTGGCTATTTCAATATTGCTGCAGTGCACATTTGCCTGCCTCTGTCTTTCCGATTTAGGTGGTCTTAAGTCATAGGCCCCAAAGGTGACCTGCCGCATCATATGGTAGATCAATTTTTACCTTTTCAAGAAACTCCATTCAGTTTGCGTTAGTGCTGTTACCACTTTACATCCCACCAGCAGCTAGAAGGTACACAGTTCTCTAAAACCCCTTCAGCATTTATAGTTTGTAGACATTTTGCTGATGGAAATGACTGGTGTGAGCTGAAACCTTTTTGAATTTCCATTTGCATGTGTCTAATAATTCCTTATACTGAGGTTTAGGCATGTCCTTTTTTTTCTTTTCCTTTTTTTTTAAAGAGTGAGTACAACTTCCCTCGTCTTATTGACTTCTTGAAAAATTTCTAATGTGTTGAATTTTCTTGCCTATTCCCTACCCCAGGGCATTTTTCAGGGCAGGTGTCATTTAGAGCCCTGCAGTCCTTGTGACTATTAAGCAAACATTAGCACTGGGTTTAAAGCTGCTGTTGTGGGAAAGAGCCACAAGGCGGCAGCATTATTACGTTCTCATCTCTTGTTACTAGGGCAACAGAATCTTCCTGGAGGTAGTGTTCCGAGGTTGTAAATTAGAGTGGAATGTGCTGGGACGAGCCCCCAGAAGTTTATGTCTCCTTACTTATGTTTGTTTTTTAAATTTAATTCTATTTCTTTTTGGAGTAAATTTGATTAGAGTCTTTTGATTGTCTGGCTGTACAGAATCTGCTCAATGATTCCTACATAAGTCTGTTCATCTTTGGATTCTGTTACCATGTATGTTATTACAGAATGTATATTTTAAAGGTATTGGTGATTATATAATTCATACAGTTTATCTGTTATATGTTTTTATACACTTAACATACATTAGTATATGTATGTTAACCCCATAGTCCTAATTTACCCATCCTCCCACCTTTCATTTTGGCTAACAATTAGTTTATTTCATAAGTCTGTGAGTGTCTTTTTCTGTGGAAATATGTTCATTGGTAGCAATCTTAGGATAACATGTATAAATGATATCATAGGATATTTGTCATACCCTTTTGACTTACTTAACCTTATATGATTATTTCTAGGCTCAACTCTAGTCCTTAAAACGGCATTGTTCATTTTTCCCCGAGGCTACTATTGCATTCTGTCCATATACCGCTTCTTCTCTGTCCATTCATCTGTTTATGGACATTTTTTTTGCTTCCATGTCTTTGCTATTTCCATATTGCTGCAGTGCACATTTGACTGCCTGTGTCTTTCCGATTCTGGTAGTCTTAGGTTATAAGCCGAAGAGGTGCCCTGCCGCATCATATGGTAGCTCAATTTTTACCTTTTCAAGCAGCTCCATTCAGTTTGCGTTAGTGCTGTTACCACTTTACATCCCAGCAGCAGATAGAAGGTATACATTTCTCTAAAACCCCTTCAGCATTTATAGTTTGTAGACTTTTTGCTGATGGCCATTTGACTGGTGTGAGCTGAAACCTTTTTGGAGGATGGATACGCATGTGGCGAATAATTCCTTATACTGATCTTTAGGCATATCCTTTTTCTTCTTTTCCTTTTTTTGTTAAAGTGTGAGTACAACTTCCCTCTTCATATTCACTTTTTGAAAAATTTCTCATGTGTTGAATTTTCTTGCGTATTCCCTACCCCAGGGCATTTTTTGAGGGCAGGTGTCATTTAGACCCCTGCAGTCGTTTTGACTATTAAGCAACCATTAGCACTGGGTTTAAAGCTGCTGTTGTGGGAAACAGCCACAAGGCGGCAGCATTATTACGTTCTCAACTCTTGTTACTATGGCAACAGAGTCTTCCTGGAGGTAGTGTTCCGAGGTTGTAAATTAGAGTGGAATGTGCTGGGACAAGCCTCCAGAAGTTTATGTCTCCTTACTTAGGTTTGTTTTTTAAATTTAATTTCTATTTCTTATCGGAGTAAATTTGATTTTAGTGTTTTGATTGCCTGGCTGTACAGAATCTGCTCAATGATTCATACATATGTCTGTTCATCCTCGGGTCCTGTTACCATGTATGTGATTACAAAATGTATATTTTAAAGATATTGGTGATTATATAATTCATACAGTTTATCTGTTATATGTTTTTATACACTTAACATACATTAGTATATGTATGTTAACCGCATAGTCCTAGTTAACCCATCCTCCCACCTTTCATTTTGGCTAACCATTAGTTTATTTCATAAGTCTGTGAGTGTCTTTTTCTGTGGAAATATGTTCATTGGTAGCAATCTTAGGATAACATGTATAAATGTTATCATAGGATATTTGTCGTACCCTTTTGAGTTACTTAAGCTTATATGATTATTTCTAGGCTCAACTGTAGTCCTGAAAATGGCATTGTTCATTTTTTTCCCGAGGCTACTATTCTATTTGGTACGTATACCACTTCTTCTTTGTCCATTCATCTGTTTATGAACCTTTTTTCTGCTTCCATGTCTTGGCTATTTCAATATTGCTGCAGTGCTCATTTGCCTGCCTGTGTCTTTCCGATTCAGGTGGTCTTAGGTTATAGGCCCAAAAGGTGACCTGCTGCATCATATGGTAGCTCAATTTTTATCTTTTCAAGCAGCTCCATTCAGTTTGTGTTAGTGCTGTTACCACTTTACATCCCACCAGCAGCTAGAAGGTACACAGTTCTCTAAAACCCCTTCAGCATTTATAGTTTGTAGACATTTTGCTGATGGAAACGATTGGTGTGAGCTGAAACCTTTTTCCATTTGAATTTGCATGTGTCTAATAATTCATTCTACTGAGCTTTAGGCATGTCCTTTTTTTTCTTTTCCTTTTTTTTTAAAGAGTGAGTACAACTTCCCTCCTCTTATTGATTTGTTGAAAAATTTCTCATGTGTTGAATATTGTTGCCTATTCCTTACCCCAGGGCATTTTTCAGGGCAGGTGTCATTTAGAGCCCTGCAGTCCATGTGACTATTAAGCAACCATTAGCACTGGGTTTAAAGCTGCTGTTGTGGGAAAGAGCCACAAGGCGGCAGCATTATTACGTTCTCATCTCTTGTTACTAGGGCAACAGAATCTTCCTGGAGGTAGTGTTCCGAGGTTGTAAATTAGAGTGGAATGTGCTGGGACAAGCCCCCAGAAGTTTATGTCTCCTTACTTAGGTTTGTTTTTTAAATTTAATTTCTATTTCTTATCGGAGTAAATTTGATTAGAGTGTTTTGATTTTCTGGCTGTACACAAACTGCTCAATGATTCCTACATATGTCTGTTCATCTTCGGATTCTGTTACCATGTATGTGATTACAGAATGTATATTTTAAAGGTATTGGTGATTATATAATTCATACAGTTTATCTGTTATATGTTTTTATACACTTAACATACATTAGTATATGTATGTTAACCCCATAGTCCTAATTTACCCATCCTCCCACCTTTCATTTTGGCTAACAATTAGTTTATTTCATAAGTCTGTGAGTGTCTTTTTCTGTGGAAATATGTTCATTGGTAGCAATCTTAGGATAACATGTATAAATGATATCATAGGATAATTGTCATACCCTTTTGACTTACTTAACCTTATATGATTATTTCTAGGCTCTACTGTAGTCCTGAAAACGGCATTGTTCATTTTTTCCACGAGGTTACTATTGCATTCTGTCCATATACCACTTCTTCTCTGTCCATTCATCTGTTTATGGACATTTTTTTTGCTTCCATGTCTTTGCTATTTCAATATTGCTGCAGTGCACATTTGACTGCCTGTGCCTTTCCGATTCTGGTAGTCTTAGGTTATAAGCCCAAGAGGTGCCCTGCTGCATCATATGGTAGCTCAATTTTTACCTTTTCAAGCAGCTCCATTCAGTTTGCGTTAGTGCTGTTACCACTTTACATCCCACCAGCAGCTAGAAGGTATACATTTCTCTAAAACCCCTTCAGCATTTATAGTTTATAGACATTTTGCTGATGGAAATGACTGGTGTGAGCTGAAACCTTTTTGGAGGTTGGATACGCATGTGGCGAATAATTCCTTATACTGATCTTTAGGCATATCCTTTTTCTTCTTTTCCTTTTTTTGTTAAAGTTTGAGTACAACTTCCCTCTTCATATTCACTTTTTGAAAAATTTCTCATGTGTTGAATTTTCTTGCGTATTCCCTACCCCAGGGCATTTTTTGAGGGCAGGTGTCATTTAGACCCCTGCAGTCGTTTTGACTATTAAGCAACCATTAGCACTGGGTTTAAAGCTGCTGTTGTGGGAAACAGCCACAAGGCGGCAGCATTATTACGTTCTCAACTCTTGTTACTATGGCAACAGAGTCTTCCTGGAGGTAGTGTTCCGAGGTTGTAAATTAGAGTGGAATGTGCTGGGACAAGCCTCCAGAAGTTTATGTCTCCTTACTTATGTTTGTTTTTTAAATTTAATTTCTATTTCTTATCGGAGTAAATTTGATTTTAGTGTTTTGATTGCCTGGCTGTACAGAATCTGCTCAATGATTCATACATATGTCTGTTCATCCTCGGGTCCTGTTACCATGTATGTGATTACAAAATGTATATTTTAAAGGTATTGGTGATTATATAATTCATACAGTTTATCTGTTATATGTTTTTATACACTTAACATACATTAGTATATGTATGTTAACCCCATAGTCCTAGTTAACCCATCCTCCCACCTTTCATTTTGGCTAACCATTAGTTTATTTCATAAGTCTGTGAGTGTCTTTTTCTGTGGAAATATGTTCATTGGTAGCAATCGTAGGATAACATGTATAAATGTTATCATAGGATATTTGTCGTACCCTTTTGAGTTAGTTAACCTTATATGATTATTTCTAGGCTCAACTGTAGTCCTGAAAACGGCATTGTTCATTTTTTTCCCCAGGCTACTATTCTATTTCGTACGTATACTACTTCTTCTTTGTCCATTCATCTGTTTATGAACCTTTTTTCTGCTTCCATGTCTTGGCTATTTCAATATTGCTGCAGTGCTCATTTGCCTGCCTGTGTCTTTCCGATTCAGGTGGTCTTAGGTTATAGGCCCAAAGGGTGACCTGCTGCATCATATGGTAGCTCAATTTTTACCTTTTCAAGCAGCTCCATTCAGTTTGCGTTAGTGCTGTTACCACTTTACATCCCACCAGCAGCTAGAAGGTACACAGTTCTCTAAAACCCCTTCAGCATTTATAGTTTATAGACATTTTGCTGATGGAAATGACTGGTGTGAGCTGAAACCTTTTTGAATTTGAATTTGCATGTGTCTAATAATTCCTTATACTGAGCTTTAGGCATGTCCTTTTTTTTCTTTTCCTTTTTTTGAAAGAGTAAGTACAACTTCCCTCCTCTTATTGACTTCTTGAAAAATTTCTCATGTGTTGAATTTTCTTGCCTTTTCCCTACCCCAGGGCATTTTTCAGGGCAGGTGTCATTTAGAGCCCTGCAGTCCTTGTGACTATTAAGCAACCATTAGCACTGGGTTTAATGCTGCTGTTTTGGGAAACAGCCACAAGGCAGCAGCATTATTACGTTCTCATCTCTTGTTACTAGGGCAACAGAATCTTCCTGGAGGTAGTGTTCCGTGGTTGTAAATTAGAGTGGAATGTGCTGGGACGAGCCCCCAGAAGTTTATGTCTCCTTACTTAGGTTTGTTTTTTAAATTTAATTTCTATTTCTTATCTGAGTAAATTTGATTAGAGTGTTTTGATTGTCTGGCTGTACAGAAACTGCTCAATGATTCCTACATATGTCTGTTCATCTTCGGATTCTGTTACCATGAATGTGATTACAGAATGTATATTTTAAAGGTATTGGTGATTATATAATTCATACAGTTTATCTGTTATATGTTTTTATACACTTAACATACATTAGAATATGTATGTTAACCCCATAGCCCTAGTTTACCCATCCTCCCACCTTTCATTTTGTCTAACCATTAGTTTATTTCGTAAGTCTGTGAGTGTCTTTTTCTGTGGAAATATGTTCATTGGTAGCTATCTTAGGATAACATGTATAAATGTTATCATAGGATATTTGTCGTACCCTTTTGAGTTACTTAACCTTATATGATTATTTCTAGGCTCAACTGTAGTCCTGAAAACGGCATTGTTCATTTTTTTCCCGAGGCTACTATTCTATTTGGTACGTATACCACTTCTTCTTTGTCCATTCATCTGTTTATGAACCTTTTTTCTGCTTCCATGTCTTGGCTATTTCAATATTGCTGCAGTGCTCATTTGCCTGCCTGTGTCTTTCTGATTCAGGTGGTCTTAGGTTATAGGCCCAAAAGGTGACCTGCCGCATCATATGGTAGCTCAATTTTTACCTTTTCAAGTAGCTCCATTCAGTTTGCGTTAGTGCTGTTACCACTTTACATCCCAGCAGCAGATAGAAGGTATACATTTCTCTAAAACCCCTTCAGCATTTATAGTTTGTAGACTTTTTGCTGATGGCCATTTGACTGGTGTGAGCTGAAACCTTTTCGGAGGTTGGATACGCATGTGGCGAATAATTCCTTATACTGATCTTTAGGCATATCCTTTTTCTTCTTTTCCTTTTTTTGTTAAAGTGTGAGTACAACTTCCCTCTTCATATTCACTTTTTGAAAAATTTCTCATGTGTTGAATTTTCTTGCGTATTCCCTACCCCAGGGCATTTTTTGAGGGCAGGTGTCATTTAGACCCCTGCAGTCGTTGTGACTATTAAGCAACCATTAGCACTGGGTTTAAAGCTGCTGTTGTGGGAAACAGCCACAAGGCGGCAGCATTATTTTGTTCTCAACTCTTGTTACTATGGCAACAGAGTGTTCCTGGAGGTAGTGTTCCGAGGTTGTAAATTAGAGTGGAATGTGATGGGACAAGCCTCCAGAAGTTTATGTCTCCTTACTTATGTTTGTTTTTTAAATTTAATTTCTATTTCTTATCAGAGTAAATTTGATTTTAGTGTTTTGATTGCCTGGCTGTACAGAATCTGCTCAATGATTCATACATATGTCTGTTCATCCTCGGGTCCTGTTACCATGTATGTGATTACAAAATGTATATTTTAAAGGTATTGGTGATTATATAATTCATACAGTTTATCTGTTATATGTTTTTATACACTTAACATACATTAGTATATGTATGTTAACCCCATAGTCCTAGTTAACCCATCCTCCCACCTTTCATTTTGGCTAACCATTAGTTTATTTGATAAGTCTGTGAGTGTCTTTTTCTGTGGAAATATGTTCATTGGTAGCAATCTTAGGATAACATGTATAAATGTTATCATAGGATATTTGTCGTACCCTTTTGAGTTACTTAACGTTATATGATTATTTCTAGGCTCAACTGTAGTCCTGAAAACGGCATTGTTCATTTTTTTCCCGAGGCTACTATTCTATTTGGTACGTATACCACTTCTTCTTTGTCCATTCATCTGTTTATGAACCTTTTTTCTGCTTCCATGTCTTGGCTATTTCAATATTGCTGCAGTGCTCATTTGCCTGCCTGTGTCTTTCCGATTCAGGTGGTCTTATGTTATAGGCCCAAAAGGTGACCTGCCGCATCATATGGTACCTCAATTTTTATCTTTTCAAGCAGCTCCATTCAGTTTGTGTTAGTGCTGTTACCACTTTACATCCCACCAGCAGCTAGAAGGTACACAGTTCTCTAAAACCCCTTCAGCATTTATAGTTTGTAGACATTTTGCCAATGGAAACGATTGGTGTGAGCTGAAACCTTTTTCCATTTGAATTTGCATGTGTCTAATAATTCATTCTACTGAGCTTTAGGCATGTCCTTTTTTTTTCTTTTCCTTTTTTTTTAAAGTGTGAGTACAACTTCCCTCCTCTTATTGATTTCTTGAAAAATTTCTCATGTGTTGAATATTCTTGCCTATTCCTTACCCCAGGGCATTTTTCAGGGCAGGTGTCATTTAGAGCCCTGCAGTCCATGTGATTATTAAGCAACCATTAGCACTGGGTTTAAAGCTGCTGTTGTGGGAAAGAGCCACAAGGCGGCAGCATTATTACGTTCTCATCTCTTGTTACTAGGGCAACAGAATCTTCCTGGAGGTAGTGTTCCGAGGTTGTAAATTAGAGTGGAATGTGCTGGGACAAGCCCCCAGAAATTTATGTCTCCTTACTTATGTTTGTTTTTTAAATTTAATTTCTATTTCTTATCTGAGTAAATTTGATTAGAGTGTTTTGATTGTCTGGCTGTACAGAAACTGCTCAATGATTCCTACATATGTCTGTTCATCTTCGGATTCTGTTACCATGTATGTGATTACAGAATGTATATTTTAAAGGTATTGGTGATTATATAATTCATACAGTTTATCTGTTATATGTTTTTATACACTTAACATACATTAGTATATGTATGTTAACCCCATAGTCCTAGTTTACCCATCCTCCCACCTTTCATTTTGTCTAACCATTAGTTTATTTCATAAGTCTGTGAGTGTCTTTTTCTGTGGAAATATGTTCATTGGTAGCTATCTTAGGATAACATGTATAAATGTTATCATAGGATATTTGTCGTACCCTTTTGAGTTACTTAACCTTATATGATTATATCTAGGCTCAACTGTAGTCCTGAAAACGGCATTGTTCATTTTTTTCCCGAGGCTACTATTCTATTTGGTACGTATACCACTTCTTCTTTGTCCATTCATCTGTTTATGAACCTTTTTTCTGCTTCCATGTCTTGGCTATTTCAATATTGCTGCAGTGCTCATTTGCCTGCCTGTGTCTTTCCGATTCAGGTGGTCTTAGGTTATAGGCCCAAAAGGTGACCTGCCGCATCATATGGTAGCTCAATTTTTACCTTTTCAAGCAGCTCCATTCAGTTTGCGTTAGTGCTGTTACCACTTTACATCCCAGCAGCAGATAGAAGGTATATATTTCTCTAAAACCCCTTCAGCATTTATAGTTTGTAGACTTTTTGCTGATGGCCATTTGACTGGTGTGAGCTGAAACCTTTTTGGAGGTTGGATACGCATGTGGCGAATAATTCCTTATACTGATCTTTAGGCATATCCTTTTTCTTCTTTTCCTTTTTTTGTTAAAGTGTGAGTACAACTTCCCTCTTCATATTCACTTTTTGAAAAATTTCTCATGTGTTGAATTTTCTTGCGTATTCCCTACCCCAGGGCATTTTTTGAGGGCAGGTGTCATTTAGACCCCTGCAGTCGTTTTGACTATTAAGCAACCATTAGCACTGGGTTTAAAGCTGCGGTTGTGGGAAACAGCCACAAGGCGGCAGCATTATTATGTTCTCAACTCTTGTTACTATGGCAACAGAGTCTTCCTGGTGGTAGTGTTCCGAGGTTGTAAATTAGAGTGGAATGTGCTGGGACAAGCCTCCAGAAGTTTATGTCTCCTTACTTATGTTTGTTTTTTAAATTTAATTTCTATTTCTTATCGGAGTAAATTTGATTTTAGTGTTTTGATTGCCTGGCTGTACAGAATCTGCTCAATGATTCATACATATGTCTGTTCATCCTCGGGTCCTGTTACCAAGTATGTGATTACAAAATGTATATTTTAAAGGTATTGGTGATTATATAATTCATACAGTTTATCTGTTATATGTTTTTATACACTTAACATACATTAGTATATGTATGTTAACCCCATAGTCCTAGTTAAACCATCCTCCCACCTTTCATTTTGGCTAACCATTAGTTTATTTGATAAGTCTGTGAGTGTCTTTTTCTGTGGAAATATGTTCATTGGTAGCAATCTTAGGATAACATGTATAAATGTTATCATAGGATATTTGTCGTACCCTTTTGAGTTACTTAACGTTATATGATTATTTCTAGGCTCAACTGTAGTCCTGAAAACGGCGTTGTTCATTTTTTTCCCGAGGCTACTATTCTATTTGGTACGTATACCACTTCTTCTTTGTCCATTCATCTGTTTATGAACCTTTTTTCTGCTTCCATGTCTTGGCTATTTCAATATTGCTGCAGTGCTCATTTGCCTGCCTGTGTCTTTCCGATTCTGGTGGTCTTAGGTTATAAGCCCGAGAGGTGCCCTGCCGCATCATATGGTAGCTCAATTTTTATCTTTTCAAGCAGCTCCATTCAGTTTGTGTTAGTGCTGTTACCACTTTACATCCCACCAGCAGCTAGAAGGTACACAGTTCTCTAAAACCCCTTCAGCATTTATAGTTTGTAGACATTTTGCTGATGGAAACGATTGGTGTGAGCTGAAACCTTTTTCCATTTGAATTTGCATGTGTCTAATAATTCATTCTACTGAGGTTTAGGCATGTCCTTTTTTTTCTTTTCCTTTTTTTTTAAAGAGTGAGTACAACTTCCCTCCTCTTATTGATTTCTTGAAAAATTTCTCATGTGTTGAATATTCTTGCCTATTCCTTACCCCAGGGCATTTTTCAGGGCAGGTGTCATTTAGAGCCCTGCAGTCCATGTGATTATTAAGCAACCATTAGCACTGGGTTTAAAGCTGCTGTTGTGGGAAAGAGCCACAAGGCGGCAGCATTATTACGTTCTCATCTCTTCTTACTAGGGCAACAGAATCTTCCTGGAGGTAGTGTTCCGAGGTTGTAAATTAGAGTGGAATGTGCTGCGACAAGCCCCCAGAAGTTTATGTCTCCTTACTTAGGTTTGTTTTTTAAATTTAATTTCTATTTCTTATCTGAGTAAATTTGATTAGAGTGTTTTGATTGTCTGGCTGTACAGAAACTGCTCAATGATTCCTACATATGTCTGTTCATCTTCGGATTCTGTTACCATGTATGTGATTACAGAATGTATATTTTAAAGGTATTGGTGATTATGTAATTCATACAGTTTATCTGTTATATGTTTTTATACACTTAACATACATTAGTATATGTATGTTAACCCCATAGTCCTAATTTACCCGTCCTCCCACCTTTCATTTTGGCTAACAATTAGTTTATTTCATAAGTCTGTGAGTGTCTTTTTCTGTGGAAATATGTTCATTGGTAGCAATCTTAGGATAACATGTATAAATGATATCATAGGATAATTGTCATACCCTTTTGACTTACTTAACCTTATATGATTATTTCTAGGCTCTACTGTAGTCCTGAAAACGGCATTGTTCATTTTTTCCCCGAGGCTACTATTCCATTCTGTCCATATACCACTTCTTCTCTGTCCATTCATCTGTTTATGGACATTTTTTTTGCTTCCATGTCTTTGCTATTTCAATATTGCTGCAGTGCACATTTGACTGCCTGTGTCTTTCCGATTCTGGTAGTCTTAGGTTATAAGCCCAAGAGGTGCCCTGCCGCATCATATGGTAGCTCAATTTTTACCTTTTCAAGCAGCTCCATTCAGTTTGCGTTAGTGCTGTTACCACTTTACATCCCACCAGCAGCTAAAAGGTACACAGTTCTCTAAAACCCCTTCAGCATTTATAGTTTATAGACATTTTGCTGATGGAAATGACTGGTGTGAGCTGAAACCTTTTTGAATTTGAATTTGCATGTGTCTAATAATTCCTTATACTGAGCTTTAGGCATGTCCTTTTTTTTCTTTTCCTTTTTTTTTAAAGAGTGAGTACAACTTCACTCCTCTTATTGACTTCTTGAAAAATTTCTCATGTGTTGAATTTTCTTGCCTATTCCCTACCCCAGGGCATTTTTCAGGGCAGGTGTCATTTAGAGCCCTGCAGTCCTTGTGACTATTAAGCAACCATTAGCACTGGGTTTAATGTTGCTGTTGTGGGAAACAGCCACAAGGCGGCAGCATTATTACGTTCTCATCTCTTGTTACTAGGGCAACAGAATCTTCCTGGAAGTAGTGTTCCGTGGTTGTAAATTAGAGTGGAATGTGCTGGGACGAGCCCCCAGAAGTTTATGTCTCCTTACTTATGTTTGTTTATTAAATTTAATTCTATTTCTTTTTGGAGTAAATTTGATTAGAGTTTTTTGATTGTCTGGCTGTACAGAATCTGCTCAATGATTCCTGCATATGTCTGTTCATCTTCGGATTCTGTTACCATGTATGTGAATACAGAATGTATATTTTAAAGGTATTGGTGATTATATAATTCATATAGTTTATCTGTTATATGTTTATATGCATGTAACATACATTAGTATATTTATGTTAATCCCATAGTCCTAATTTACCCATCCTCCCCCCTTTCATTTTGGCTAACCATTAGTTTATTTCATAAGTCTGTGAGTGTCTTTTTCTGTGGAAATATGTTCATTGGTAGCTATCTTAGGATAACATGTATAAATGATATCATAGGATATTTGTCATACCCTTTTGACTTACTTAACCTTATATTATTATTTCTAGGCTCTACTGTAGTCCTGAAAACGGCATTGTTCATTTTTTTCCCGAGGCTACTATTCCATTCTGTCCATATACCACTTCTTCTCTGTCCATTCATCTGTTTATGGACCTTTTTTTACTTCCATGTCTTGGCTATTTCAGTATTGCTGCAGTGCACATTTGACTGCCTGTGTCTTTCCGATTCTGGTGGTCTTAGGTTATAAGCCCGAGAGGTGCCCTGCCGCATCATATGGTAGCTCAATTTCTACCTTTTCAAGCGGCTCCATTCAGTTTGCGTTAGTGCTGTTACCACTTTACATCCCAGCAGCAGATAGAAGGTACACATTTCTCTAAAACACCTTCAGCATTTATAGTTTGTAGACTTTTGCTGATGGCCATTTGACTGTTGTGAGCTGAAACCTTTATGGAGGTTGGATACGCATGTGGCGAATAATTCCTTATACTGATCTTTAGGCATATCCTTTTTCTTCTTTTCCTTTTTTTGTTAAAGTGTGAGTACAACTTCCCTCTTCATATTCACTTTTTGAAAAATTTCTCATGTGTTGAATTTTCTTGCCTATTCCCTAACCAAGGGCACTTTTTGAGGGCAGGTGTCATTTAGACCCCTGCAGTCGTTGTGACTATTAAGCAACCATTAGCACTGGGTTTAAAGCTGCTGTTGTGGGAAACAGCCACAAGGCGGCAGCATTATTACGTTCTCAACTCTTGTTACTAGGGCAACAGAATCTTCCTGGAGGTAGTGTTCCGAGGTTGTAAATTAGAGTGGAATGTGCTGGGACAAGCCCCCAGAAGTTTATGTCTCCTTACTTATGTTTGTTTTTTAAATTTCATTTCTATTTCTTATCAGCGTAAATTTGATTAGAGTGTTTTGATTGCCTGGCTGTACAGGATCTGCTCAATGATTCATACATATGTCTGTTCATCTTCGGGTCCTGTTACCATGTATGTGATTACAAAATGTATATTTTAAAGGTATTGGTGATTATATAATTCATACAGTTTATCTGTTATATGTTGTTATACACTTAACATACATTAGTATATGTATGTTAACCCCATAGTCCTAATTTACCCATCCTCCCACCTTTCATTTTGCTAACCATTAGTTTATTTCATAAGTCTGTGAGTGTCTTTTTCTGTGGAAATATATTCATTGGTAGCAATCTTAGGATAACATGTATAAATATTATCATAGGATATTTGTCGTACCCTTTTGAGTTAGTTAACCTTATATGATTATTTCTAGGCTCAACTGTAGTCCTGAAAACGGCGTTGTTCATTTTTTTCCCCAGGCTACTATTCTATTTGGTACGTATACTACTTCTTCTTTGTCCATTCATCTGTTTATGAACCTTTTTTCTGCTTCCATGTCTTGGCTATTTCAATATTGCTGCAGTGCTCATTTGCCTGCCTGTGTCTTTCCGATTCAGGTGGTCTTAGGTTATAGGCCCAAAGGGTGACCTGCTGCATCATATGGTAGCTCAATTTTTACCTTGTCAAGAAGCTCCATTCAGTTTGCGTTAGTGCTGTTACCACTTTACATCCCACCAGCAGCTAGAAGGTACACAGTTCTCTAAAACCCCTTCAGCATTTATAGTTTATAGACATTTTGCTGATGGAAATGACTGGTGTGAGCTGAAACCTTTTTGGAGGTTGGATACGCATGTGGCGAATAATTCCTTATACTGATCTTTAGGCATATCCTTTTTCTTCTTTTCCTTTTTTTGTTAAAGTGTGAGTACAACTTCCCTCTTCATATTCACTTTTTGAAAAATTTCTCATGTGTTGAATTTTCTTGCGTATTCCCTACCCCAGGGCATTTTTTGAGGGCAGGTGTCATTTAGACCCCTGCAGTCGTTTTGACTATTAAGCAACCATTAGCACTGGGTTTAAAGCTGCTGTTGTGGGAAACAGCCACAAGGCGGCAGCATTATTATGTTCTCAACTCTTGTTACTATGGCAACAGAGTCTTCCTGGAGGTAGTGTTCCGAGGTTGTAAATTAGAGTCGAATGTGCTGGGACAAGCCTCCAGAAGTTTATGTCTCCTTACTTATGTTTGTTTTTTAAATTTAATTTCTATTTCTTATCTGAGTAAATTTGATTAGAGTGTTTTGATTGTCTGGCTGTACAGAAACTGCTCAATGATTCCTACATATGTCTGTTCATCTTCGGATTCTGTTACCATGTATGTGATTACAGAATGTATATTTTAAAGGTATTGGTGATTATATAATTCATACAGTTTATCTGTTATATGTTTTTATACACTTAACATACATTAGTATATGTATGTTAACCCCATAGTCCTAGTTTACCCATCCTCCCACCTTTCATTTTGTCTAACCATTAGTTTATTTCATAAGTCTGTGAGTGTCTTTTTCTGTGGAAATATGTTCATTGGTAGCTATCTTAGGATAACATGTATAAATGTTATCATAGGATATTTGTCGTACCCTTTTGAGTTACTTAACCTTATATGATTATATCTAGGCTCAACTGTAGTCCTGAAAACGGCATTGTTCATTTTTTTCCCGAGGCTACTATTCTATTTGGTACGTATACCACTTCTTCTTTGTCCATTCATCTGTTTATGAACCTTTTTTCTGCTTCCATGTCTTGGCTATTTCAATATTGCTGCAGTGCTCATTTGCCTGCCTGTGTCTTTCCGATTCAGGTGGTCTTAGGTTATAGGCCCAAAAGGTGACCTGCCGCATCATATGGTAGCTCAATTTTTACCTTTTCAAGCAGCTCCATTCAGTTTGCGTTAGTGCTGTTACCACTTTACATCCCAGCAGCAGATAGAAGGTATATATTTCTCTAAAACCCCTTCAGCATTTATAGTTTGTAGACTTTTTGCTGATGGCCATTTGACTGGTGTGAGCTGAAACCTTTTTGGAGGTTGGATACGCATGTGGCGAATAATTCCTTATACTGATCTTTAGGCATATCCTTTTTCTTCTTTTCCTTTTTTTGTTAAAGTGTGAGTACAACTTCCCTCTTCATATTCACTTTTTGAAAAATTTCTCATGTGTTGAATTTTCTTGCGTATTCCCTACCCCAGGGCATTTTTTGAGGGCAGGTGTCATTTAGACCCCTGCAGTCGTTTTGACTATTAAGCAACCATTAGCACTGGGTTTAAAGCTGCGGTTGTGGGAAACAGCCACAAGGCGGCAGCATTATTATGTTCTCAACTCTTGTTACTATGGCAACAGAGTCTTCCTGGTGGTAGTGTTCCGAGGTTGTAAATTAGAGTGGAATGTGCTGGGACAAGCCTCCAGAAGTTTATGTCTCCTTACTTATGTTTGTTTTTTAAATTTAATTTCTATTTCTTATCGGAGTAAATTTGATTTTAGTGTTTTGATTGCCTGGCTGTACAGAATCTGCTCAATGATTCATACATATGTCTGTTCATCCTCGGGTCCTGTTACCAAGTATGTGATTACAAAATGTATATTTTAAAGGTATTGGTGATTATATAATTCATACAGTTTATCTGTTATATGTTTTTATACACTTAACATACATTAGTATATGTATGTTAACCCCATAGTCCTAGTTAAACCATCCTCCCACCTTTCATTTTGGCTAACCATTAGTTTATTTGATAAGTCTGTGAGTGTCTTTTTCTGTGGAAATATGTTCATTGGTAGCAATCTTAGGATAACATGTATAAATGTTATCATAGGATATTTGTCGTACCCTTTTGAGTTACTTAACGTTATATGATTATTTCTAGGCTCAACTGTAGTCCTGAAAACGGCGTTGTTCATTTTTTTCCCGAGGCTACTATTCTATTTGGTACGTATACCACTTCTTCTTTGTCCATTCATCTGTTTATGAACCTTTTTTCTGCTTCCATGTCTTGGCTATTTCAATATTGCTGCAGTGCTCATTTGCCTGCCTGTGTCTTTCCGATTCTGGTGGTCTTAGGTTATAAGCCCGAGAGGTGCCCTGCCGCATCATATGGTAGCTCAATTTTTATCTTTTCAAGCAGCTCCATTCAGTTTGTGTTAGTGCTGTTACCACTTTACATCCCACCAGCAGCTAGAAGGTACACAGTTCTCTAAAACCCCTTCAGCATTTATAGTTTGTAGACATTTTGCTGATGGAAACGATTGGTGTGAGCTGAAACCTTTTTCCATTTGAATTTGCATGTGTCTAATAATTCATTCTACTGAGGTTTAGGCATGTCCTTTTTTTTCTTTTCCTTTTTTTTTAAAGAGTGAGTACAACTTCCCTCCTCTTATTGATTTCTTGAAAAATTTCTCATGTGTTGAATATTCTTGCCTATTCCTTACCCCAGGGCATTTTTCAGGGCAGGTGTCATTTAGAGCCCTGCAGTCCATGTGATTATTAAGCAACCATTAGCACTGGGTTTAAAGCTGCTGTTGTGGGAAAGAGCCACAAGGCGGCAGCATTATTACGTTCTCATCTCTTCTTACTAGGGCAACAGAATCTTCCTGGAGGTAGTGTTCCGAGGTTGTAAATTAGAGTGGAATGTGCTGCGACAAGCCCCCAGAAGTTTATGTCTCCTTACTTAGGTTTGTTTTTTAAATTTAATTTCTATTTCTTATCTGAGTAAATTTGATTAGAGTGTTTTGATTGTCTGGCTGTACAGAAACTGCTCAATGATTCCTACATATGTCTGTTCATCTTCGGATTCTGTTACCATGTATGTGATTACAGAATGTATATTTTAAAGGTATTGGTGATTATGTAATTCATACAGTTTATCTGTTATATGTTTTTATACACTTAACATACATTAGTATATGTATGTTAACCCCATAGTCCTAATTTACCCGTCCTCCCACCTTTCATTTTGGCTAACAATTAGTTTATTTCATAAGTCTGTGAGTGTCTTTTTCTGTGGAAATATGTTCATTGGTAGCAATCTTAGGATAACATGTATAAATGATATCATAGGATAATTGTCATACCCTTTTGACTTACTTAACCTTATATGATTATTTCTAGGCTCTACTGTAGTCCTGAAAACGGCATTGTTCATTTTTTCCCCGAGGCTACTATTCCATTCTGTCCATATACCACTTCTTCTCTGTCCATTCATCTGTTTATGGACATTTTTTTTGCTTCCATGTCTTTGCTATTTCAATATTGCTGCAGTGCACATTTGACTGCCTGTGTCTTTCCGATTCTGGTAGTCTTAGGTTATAAGCCCAAGAGGTGCCCTGCCGCATCATATGGTAGCTCAATTTTTACCTTTTCAAGCAGCTCCATTCAGTTTGCGTTAGTGCTGTTACCACTTTACATCCCACCAGCAGCTAAAAGGTACACAGTTCTCTAAAACCCCTTCAGCATTTATAGTTTATAGACATTTTGCTGATGGAAATGACTGGTGTGAGCTGAAACCTTTTTGAATTTGAATTTGCATGTGTCTAATAATTCCTTATACTGAGCTTTAGGCATGTCCTTTTTTTTCTTTTCCTTTTTTTTTAAAGAGTGAGTACAACTTCACTCCTCTTATTGACTTCTTGAAAAATTTCTCATGTGTTGAATTTTCTTGCCTATTCCCTACCCCAGGGCATTTTTCAGGGCAGGTGTCATTTAGAGCCCTGCAGTCCTTGTGACTATTAAGCAACCATTAGCACTGGGTTTAATGTTGCTGTTGTGGGAAACAGCCACAAGGCGGCAGCATTATTACGTTCTCATCTCTTGTTACTAGGGCAACAGAATCTTCCTGGAAGTAGTGTTCCGTGGTTGTAAATTAGAGTGGAATGTGCTGGGACGAGCCCCCAGAAGTTTATGTCTCCTTACTTATGTTTGTTTATTAAATTTAATTCTATTTCTTTTTGGAGTAAATTTGATTAGAGTTTTTTGATTGTCTGGCTGTACAGAATCTGCTCAATGATTCCTGCATATGTCTGTTCATCTTCGGATTCTGTTACCATGTATGTGAATACAGAATGTATATTTTAAAGGTATTGGTGATTATATAATTCATATAGTTTATCTGTTATATGTTTATATGCATGTAACATACATTAGTATATTTATGTTAATCCCATAGTCCTAATTTACCCATCCTCCCCCCTTTCATTTTGGCTAACCATTAGTTTATTTCATAAGTCTGTGAGTGTCTTTTTCTGTGGAAATATGTTCATTGGTAGCTATCTTAGGATAACATGTATAAATGATATCATAGGATATTTGTCATACCCTTTTGACTTACTTAACCTTATATTATTATTTCTAGGCTCTACTGTAGTCCTGAAAACGGCATTGTTCATTTTTTTCCCGAGGCTACTATTCCATTCTGTCCATATACCACTTCTTCTCTGTCCATTCATCTGTTTATGGACCTTTTTTTACTTCCATGTCTTGGCTATTTCAGTATTGCTGCAGTGCACATTTGACTGCCTGTGTCTTTCCGATTCTGGTGGTCTTAGGTTATAAGCCCGAGAGGTGCCCTGCCGCATCATATGGTAGCTCAATTTCTACCTTTTCAAGCGGCTCCATTCAGTTTGCGTTAGTGCTGTTACCACTTTACATCCCAGCAGCAGATAGAAGG
The DNA here is from genome assembly GCF_965194805.1 of Balaenoptera borealis. Classification (NCBI taxonomy): domain Eukaryota; kingdom Metazoa; phylum Chordata; class Mammalia; order Artiodactyla; family Balaenopteridae; genus Balaenoptera; species Balaenoptera borealis. Next base: position 237,655 of record NW_028123592.1, read on the forward strand.
TACACATTTCTCTAAAACACCTTCAGCATTTATAGTTTGTAGACTTTTGCTGATGGCCATTTGACTGTTGTGAGCTGAAACCTTTATGGAGGTTGGATACGCATGTGGCGAATAATTCCTTATACTGATCTTTAGGCATATCCTTTTTCTTCTTTTCCTTTTTTTGTTAAAGTGTGAGTACAACTTCCCTCTTCATATTCACTTTTTGAAAAATTTCTCATGTGTTGAATTTTCTTGCCTATTCCCTAACCAAGGGCACTTTTTGAGGGCAGGTGTCATTTAGACCCCTGCAGTCGTTGTGACTATTAAGCAACCATTAGCACTGGGTTTAAAGCTGCTGTTGTGGGAAACAGCCACAAGGCGGCAGCATTATTACGTTCTCAACTCTTGTTACTAGGGCAACAGAATCTTCCTGGAGGTAGTGTTCCGAGGTTGTAAATTAGAGTGGAATGTGCTGGGACAAGCCCCCAGAAGTTTATGTCTCCTTACTTATGTTTGTTTTTTAAATTTCATTTCTATTTCTTATCAGCGTAAATTTGATTAGAGTGTTTTGATTGCCTGGCTGTACAGGATCTGCTCAATGATTCATACATATGTCTGTTCATCTTCGGGTCCTGTTACCATGTATGTGATTACAAAATGTATATTTTAAAGGTATTGGTGATTATATAATTCATACAGTTTATCTGTTATATGTTGTTATACACTTAACATACATTAGTATATGTATGTTAACCCCATAGTCCTAATTTACCCATCCTCCCACCTTTCATTTTGCTAACCATTAGTTTATTTCATAAGTCTGTGAGTGTCTTTTTCTGTGGAAATATATTCATTGGTAGCAATCTTAGGATAACATGTATAAATATTATCATAGGATATTTGTCGTACCCTTTTGAGTTAGTTAACCTTATATGATTATTTCTAGGCTCAACTGTAGTCCTGAAAACGGCGTTGTTCATTTTTTTCCCCAGGCTACTATTCTATTTGGTACGTATACTACTTCTTCTTTGTCCATTCATCTGTTTATGAACCTTTTTTCTGCTTCCATGTCTTGGCTATTTCAATATTGCTGCAGTGCTCATTTGCCTGCCTGTGTCTTTCCGATTCAGGTGGTCTTAGGTTATAGGCCCAAAGGGTGACCTGCTGCATCATATGGTAGCTCAATTTTTACCTTGTCAAGAAGCTCCATTCAGTTTGCGTTAGTGCTGTTACCACTTTACATCCCACCAGCAGCTAGAAGGTACACAGTTCTCTAAAACCCCTTCAGCATTTATAGTTTATAGACATTTTGCTGATGGAAATGACTGGTGTGAGCTGAAACCTTTTTGGAGGTTGGATACGCATGTGGCGAATAATTCCTTATACTGATCTTTAGGCATATCCTTTTTCTTCTTTTCCTTTTTTTGTTAAAGTGTGAGTACAACTTCCCTCTTCATATTCACTTTTTGAAAAATTTCTCATGTGTTGAATTTTCTTGCGTATTCCCTACCCCAGGGCATTTTTTGAGGGCAGGTGTCATTTAGACCCCTGCAGTCGTTTTGACTATTAAGCAACCATTAGCACTGGGTTTAAAGCTGCTGTTGTGGGAAACAGCCACAAGGCGGCAGCATTATTATGTTCTCAACTCTTGTTACTATGGCAACAGAGTCTTCCTGGAGGTAGTGTTCCGAGGTTGTAAATTAGAGTCGAATGTGCTGGGACAAGCCTCCAGAAGTTTATGTCTCCTTACTTATGTTTGTTTTTTAAATTTAATTTCTATTTCTTATCGGAGTAAATTTGATTTTAGTGTTTTGATTGCCTGGCTGTAAGGAATCTGCTCAATGATTCATACATATGTCTGTTCATCCTCGGGTCCTGTTACCATGTATGTGATTACAAAATGTATATTTTAAAGGTATTGGTGATTATATAATTCATACAGTTTATCTGTTATATGTTTTTATACACTTAACATACATTAGTATATGTATGTTAACCCCATAGTCCTAGTTAAACCATCCTCCCACCTTTCATTTTGGCTAACCATTAGTTTATTTGATAACTCTGTGAGTGTCTTTTTCTGTGGAAATATGTTCATTGGTAGCAATCTTAGGATAACATGTATAAATGTTATCATAGGATATTTGTCGTACCCTTTTGAGTTACTTAACGTTATATGATTATTTCTAGGCTCAACTGTAGTCCTGAAAACGGCATTGTTCATTTTTTTCCCGAGGCTACTATTCTATTTGGTACGTATACCACTTCTTCTTTGTCCATTCATCTGTTTATGAACCTTTTTTCTGCTTCCATGTCTTGGCTATTTCAATATTGCTGCAGTGCTCATTTGCCTGCCTGTGTCTTTCCGATTCAGGTGGTCTTATGTTATAGGCCCAAAAGGTGACCTGCCGCATCATATGGTAGCTCAATTTTTATCTTTTCAAGCAGCTCCATTCAGTTTGTGTTAGTGCTGTTACCACTTTACATCCCACCAGCAGCTAGAAGGTACACAGTTCTCTAAAACCCCTTCAGCATTTATAGTTTGTAGACATTTTGCTGATGGAAACGATTGGTGTGAGCTGAAACCTTTTTCCATTTGAATTTGCATGTGTCTAATAATTCATTCTACTGAGGTTTAGGCATGTCCTTTTTTTTCTTTTCCTTTTTTTTTAAAGAGTGAGTACAACTTCCCTCCTCTTATTGATTTCTTGAAAAATTTCTCATGTGTTGAATATTCTTGCCTATTCCTTACCCCAGGGCATTTTTCAGGGCAGGTGTCATTTAGAGCCCTGCAGTCCATGTGATTATTAAGCAACCATTAGCACTGGGTTTAAAGCTGCTGTTGTGGGAAAGAGCCACAAGGCGGCAGCATTATTACGTTCTCATCTCTTGTTACTAGGGCAACAGAATCTTCCTGGAGGTAGTGTTCCGAGGTTGTAAATTAGAGTGGAATGTGCTGGGACAAGCCCCCAGAAGTTTATGTCTCCTTACTTAGGTTTGTTTTTTAAATTTAATTTCTATTTCTAATCTGAGTAAATTTGATTAGAGTGTTTTGATTGTCTGGCTGTACAGAAACTGCTCAATGATTCCTACATATGTCTGTTCATCTTCGGATTCTGTTACCATGTATGTGATTACAGAATGTATATTTTAAAGGTATTGGTGATTATGTAATTCATACAGTTTATCTGTTATATGTTTTTATACACTTAACATACATTAGTATATGTATGTTAACCCCATAGTCCTAATTTACCCGTCCTCCCACCTTTCATTTTGGCTAACAATTAGTTTATTTCATAAGTCTGTGAGTGTCTTTTTCTGTGGAAATATGTTCATTGGTAGCAATCTTAGGATAACATGTATAAATGATATCATAGGATAATTGTCATACCCTTTTGACTTACTTAACCTTATATGATTATTTCTAGGCTCTACTGTAGTCCTGAAAACGGCATTGTTCATTTTCTCCCCGAGGCTACTATTCCATTCTGTCCATATACCACTTCTTCTCTGTCCATTCATCTGTTTATGGACATTTTTTTTGCTTCCATGTCTTTGCTATTTCAATATTGCTGCAGTGCACATTTGACTGCCTGTGTCTTTCCGATTCTGGTAGTCTTAGGTTATAAGCCCAAGAGGTGCCCTGCCGCATCATATCGTAGCTCAATTTTTACCTTTTCAAGCAGCTCCATTCAGTTTGTGTTAGTGCTGTTACCACTTTACATCCCACCAGCAGCTAGAAGGTACACAGTTCTCTAAAACCCCTTCAGCATTTATAGTTTATAGACATTTTGCTGATGGAAATGACTGGTGTGAGCTGAAACCTTTTTGAATTTGAATTTGCATGTGTCTAATAATTCCTTATACTGAGCTTTAGGCATGTCCTTTTTTTTTCTTTTCCTTTTTTTTAAAGAGTGAGTACAACTTCCCTCCTCTTATTGACTTCTTGAAAAATTTCTCATGTGTTGAATTTTCTTGCCTATTCCCTACCCCAGGGCATTATTCAGGGCAGGTGTCATTTAGAGCCCTGCAGTCCTTGTGACTATTAAGCAACCATTAGCACTGGGTTTAATGTTGCTGTTGTGGGAAACAGCCACAAGGCGGCAGCATTATTACGTTCTCATCTCTTGTTACTAGGGCAACAGAATCTTCCTGGAAGTAGTGTTCCGTGGTTGTAAATTAGAGTGGAATGTGCTGGGACGAGCCCCCAGAAGTTTATGTCTCCTTACTTATTTTTGTTTATTAAATTTAATTCTATTTCTTTTTGGAGTAAATTTGATTAGAGTTTTTTGATTGTCTGGCTGTACAGAATCTGCTCAATGATTCCTACATATGTCTGTTCATCTTCGGATTCTGTTACCATGTATGTGAATACAGAATGTATATTTTAAAGGTATTGGTGATTATATATTTCATATAGTTTACCTGTTATATGTTTATATGCATGTAACATACATTAGTATATTTATGTTAATCCCATAGTCCTAATTTACCCATCCTCCCCCCTTTCATTTTGGCTAACCATTAGTTTATTTCATAAGTCTGTGAGTGTCTTTTTCTGTGGAAATATGTTCATTGGTAGCAATCTTAGGATAACATGTATAAATGATATCATAGGATATTTGTCATACCCTTTTGACTTACTTAACCTTATATTATTATTTCTAGGCTCTACTGTAGTCCTGAAAACGGCATTGTTCATTTTTTTCCCGAGGCTACTATTCCATTCTGTCCATATACCACTTCTTCTCTGTCCATTCATCTGTTTATGGACCTTTTTTTGCTTCCATGTCTTTGCTATTTCAGTATTGCTGCAGTGCACATTTGACTGCCTGTGTCTTTCCGATTCTGGTGGTCTTAGGTTATAAGCCCGAGAGGTGCCCTGCCGCATCATATGGTAGCTCAATTTCTACCTTTTCAAGCGGCTCCATTCAGTTTGCGTTAGTGCTGTTACCACTTTACATCCCAGCAGCAGATAGAAGGTACACATTTCTCTAAAACACCTTCAGCATTTATAGTTTGTAGACTTTTGCTGATGGCCATTTGACTGTTGTGAGCTGAAACCTTTATGGAGGTTGGATACACATGTGGCGAATAATTCCTTATACTGATCTTTAGGCATATCCTTTTTCTTCTTTTCCTTTTTTTGTTAAAGTGTGAGTACAACTTCCCTCTTCATATTCACTTTTTGAAAAATTTCTCATGTGTTGAATTTTCTTGCCTATTCCCTACCCAAGGGCACTTTTTGAGGGCAGGTGTCATTTAGACCCCTGCAGTCGTTGTGACTATTAAGCAACCATTAGCACTGGGTTTAAAGCTGCTGTTGTGGGAAACAGCCACAAGGCGGCAGCATTATTACGTTCTCAACTCTTGTTACTAGGGCAACAGAATCTTCCTGGAGGTAGTGTTCTGAGGTTGTAAATTAGAGTGGAATGTGCTGGGACAAGCCCCCAGAAGTTTATGTCTCCTTACTTATGTTTGTTTTTTAAATTTCATTTCTATTTCTTATCAGCGTAAATTTGATTAGAGTGTTTTGATTGCCTGGCTCTACAGGATCTGCTCAATGATTCATACATATGTCTGTTCATCTTCGGGTCCTGTTACCATGTATGTGATTACAAAATGTATATTTTAAAGGTATTGGTGATTATATAATTCATACAGTTTATCTGTTATATGTTGTTATACACTTAACATACATTAGTATATGTATGTTAACCCCATAGTCCTAATTTACCCATCCTCCCACCTTTCATTTTGCTAACCATTAGTTTATTTCATAAGTCTGTGAGTGTCTTTTTCTGTGGAAATATGTTCATTGGTAGCAATCTTAGGATAACATGTATAAATATTATCATAGGATCTTTGTCGTACCCTTTTGAGTTAGTTAACCTTATATGATTATTTCTAGGCTCAACTGTAGTCCTGAAAACGGCGTTGTTCATTTTTTTCCCCAGGCTACTATTCTATTTGGTACGTATACTACTTCTTCTTTGTCCATTCATCTGTTTATGAACCTTTTTTCTGCTTCCATGTCTTGGCTATTTCAATATTGCTGCAGTGCTCATTTGCCTGCCTGTGTCTTTCCGATTCAGGTGGTCTTAGGTTATAGGCCCAAAGGGTGACCTGCTGCATCATATGGTAGCTCAATTTTTACCTTGTCAAGAAGCTCCATTCAGTTTGCGTTAGTGCTGTTACCACTTTACATCCCACCAGCAGCTAGAAGGTACACAGTTCTCTAAAACCCCTTCAGCATTTATAGTTTATAGACATTTTGCTGATGGAAATGACTGGTGTGAGCTGAAACCTTTTTGAATTTGAATTTGCATGTGTCTAATAATTCCTTATACTGAGCTTTAGGCATGTCCTTTTTTTTCTTTTCCTTTTTTTTAAAGAGTGAGTACAACTTCCCTCCTCTTATTGACTTCTTGAAAAATTTCTCATGTGTTGAATTTTCTTGCCTATTCCCTACCCCAGGGCATTTTTCAGGGCAGGTGTCATTTAGAGCCCTGCAGTCCTTGTGACTATTAAGCAACTATTAGTACTGGGTTTAAAGCTGCTGTTGTGGGAAACAGCCACAAGGCCGCAGCATTATTACGTTCTCAACTCTTGTTACTACGGCAACAGAGTCTTCCTGGAGGTAGTGTTCCGAGGTTGTAAATTAGAGTGGAATGTGCTGGGACAAGCCCCCAGAAGTTTATGTCTCCTTACTTATGTTTGTTTTTTAAATTTAATTTCTATTTCTTATCAGAGTAAATTTGATTAGAGTGTTTTGATTGCCTGGCTGTACAGAATCTGCTCAATGATTCATACATATGTCTGTTCATCTTTGGGTCCTGTTACCATGTATGTGATTACAAAATGTATATTTTAAAGGTATTGGTGATTATATAATTCATACAGTTTATCTGTTATATGTTTTTATACACTTAACATACATTAGTATATGTATGTTAACCCCATAGTCCTAATTTACCCATCCTCCCACCTTTCATTTTGGCTAACCATTAGTTTATTTGATAAGTCTGTGAGTGTCTTTTTCTGTGGAAATATGTTCATTGGTAGCTATCTTAGGATAACATGTATAAATGTTATCATAGGATATTTGTCGTACCCTTTTGAGTTACTTAACCTTATATGATTATTTCTAGGCTCAACTGTAGTCCTGAAAACGGCATTGTTCATGTTTTTCCCGAGGCTACTATTCTATTTGGTACGTATACCACTTCTTTGTCCATTCATCTGTTTATGGACATTTTTTTTGCTTCCATGTCTTTGCTATTTCCATATTGCTGCAGTGCACATTTGACTGCCTGTGTCTTTCCGATTCTGGTAGTCTTAGGTTATAAGCCGAAGAGGTGCCCTGCCGCATCATATGGTAGCTCAATTTTTACCTTTTCAAGCAGCTCCATTCAGTTTGCATTAGTGCTGTTATCACTTTTCATCCCAGCAGCAGATAGAAGGTATACATTTCTCTAAAACCCCTTCAGCATTTATAGTTTGTAGACTTTTTGCTGATGGCCATTTGACTGGTGTGAGCTGAAACCTTTTTGGAGGTTGGATACGCATGTGGCGAATAATTCCTTATACTGATCTTTAGCCATATCCTTTTTCTTCTTTTCCTTTTTTTGTTAAAGTGTGAGTACAACTTCCCTCTTCATATTCACTTTTTGAAAAATTTCTCATGTGTTGAATTTTCTTGCGTATTCCCTACCCCAGGGCATTTTTTGAGGGCAGGTGTCATTTAGACCCCTGCAGTCGTTTTGACTATTAAGCAACCATTAGCACTGGGTTTAAAGCTGCTGTTGTGGGAAACAGCCACAAGGCGGCAGCATTATTACGTTCTCAACTCTTGTTACTATGGCAACAGAGTCTTCCTGGAGGTAGTGTTCCGAGGTTGTAAATTAGAGTGGAATGTGCTGGGACAAGCCTCCAGAAGTTTATGTCTCCTTACTTAGGTTTGTTTTTTAAATTTAATTTCTATTTCTTATCGGAGTAAATTTGATTTTAGTGTTTTGATTGCCTGGCTGTACAGAATCTGCTCAATGATTCATACATATGTCTGTTCATCCTCGGGTCCTGTTACCATGTATGTGATTACAAAATGTATATTTTAAAGGTATTGGTGATTATATAATTCATACAGTTTATCTGTTATATGTTTTTATACACTTAACATACATTAGTATATGTATGTTAACCCCATAGTCCTAGTTAACCCATCCTCCCACCTTTCATTTTGGCTAACCATTAGTTTATTTGATAAGTCTGTGAGTGTCTTTTTCTGTGGAAATATGTTCATTGGTAGCAATCTTAGGATAACATGTATAAATGTTATCATAGGATATTTGTCGTACCCTTTTGAGTTACTTAACGTTATATGATTATTTCTAGGCTCAACTGTAGTCCTGAAAACGGCATTGTTCATTTTTTTCCCGAGGCTACTATTCTATTTGGTACGTATACCACTTCTTCTTTGTCCATTCATCTGTTTATGAACCTTTTTTCTGCTTCCATGTCTTGGCTATTTCAATATTGCTGCAGTGCTCATTTGCCTGCCTGTGTCTTTCCGATTCAGGTGGTCTTAGGTTATAGGCCCAAAAGGTGACCTGCCGCATCATATGGTACCTCAATTTTTATCTTTTCAAGCAGCTCCATTCAGTTTGTGTTAGTGCTGTTACCACTTTACATCCCACCAGCAGCTAGAAGGTACACAGTTCTCTAAAACCCCTTCAGCATTTATAGTTTGTAGACATTTTGCTGATGGAAACGATTGGTGTGAGCTGAAACCTTTTTCCATTTGAATTTGCATGTGTCTAATAATTCATTCTACTGAGCTTTAGGCATGTCCTTTTTTTTCTTTTCCTTTTTTTTTAAAGAGTGAGTACAACTTCCCTCCTCTTATTGATTTCTTGAAAAATTTCTCATGTGTTGAATATTCTTGCCTATTCCTTACCCCAGGGCATTTCTCAGGGCAGGTGTCATTTAGAGCCCTGCAGTCCATGTGACTATTAAGCAACCATTAGCACTGGGTTTAAAGCTGCTGTTGTGAGAAAGAGCCACAAGGCGGCAGCATTATTACGTTCTCATCTCTTGTTACTAGGGCAACAGAATCTTCCTGGAGGTAGTGTTCCGAGGTTGTAAATTAGAGTGGAATGTGCTGGGACAATCCCCCAGAAGTTTATGTCTCCTTACTTAGGTTTGTTTTTTAAATTTAATTTCTATTTCTTATCGGAGTAAATTTGATTAGAGTGTTTTGATTGTCTGGCTGTACAGAAACTGCTCAATGATTCCTACATATGTCTGTTCATCTTCGGATTCTGTTACCATGTTTGTGATTACAGAATGTATATTTTAAAGGTATTGGTGATTATGTAATTCATACAGTTTATCTGTTATATGTTTTTATACACTTAACATACATTAGTATATGTATGTTAACCCCATAGTCCTAATTTACCCATCCTCCCCCCTTTCATTTTGGCTAACCATTAGTTTATTTCATAAGTCTGTGAGTGTCTTTTTCTGTGGAAATATGTTCATTGGTAGCAATCTTAGGATAACATGTATAAATGATATCATAGGATAATTGTCATACCCTTTTGACTTACTTAACCTTATATGATTATTTCTAGGCTCTACTCTAGTCCTGAAAACGGCATTGTTCATTTTTTCCCCGAGGCTACTATTCCATTCTGTCCATATACCACTTCTTCTCTGTCCATTCATCTGTTTATGGACATTTTTTTTGCTTCCATGTCTTTGCTATTTCAGTATTGCTGCAGTGCACATTTGACTGCCTGTGTCTTTCCGATTCTGGTAGTCTTAGGTTATAAGCCCAAGAGGTGCCCTGCCGCATCATATCGTAGCTCAATTTTTACGTTTTCAAGCAGCTCCATTCAGTTTGTGTTAGTGCTGTTACCACTTTACATCCCACCAGCAGCTAGAAGGTACACAGTTCTCTAAAACCCCTTCAGCATTTATAGTTTATAGACATTTTGCTGATGGAAATGACTGGTGTGAGCTGAAACCTTTTTGAATTTGAATTTGCATGTGTCTAATAATTCCTTATACTGAGCTTTAGGCATGTCCTTTTTTTTCTTTTCCTTTTTTTTTAAAGAGTGAGTACAACTTCCCTCCTCTTATTGACTTCTTGAAAAATTTCTCATGTGTTGAATTTTCTTGCCTATTCCCTACCCCAGGGCATTATTCAGGGCAGGTGTCATTTAGAGCCCTGCAGTCCTTGTGACTATTAAGCAACCATTAGCACTGGGTTTAATGTTGCTGTTGTGGGAAACAGCCACAAGGCGGCAGCATTATTACGTTCTCATCTCTTGTTACTAGGGCAACAGAATCTTCCTGGAAGTAGTGTTCCGTGGTTGTAAATTAGAGTGGAATGTGCTGGGACGAGCCCCCAGAAGTTTATGTCTCCTTACTTATGTTTGTTTATTAAATTTAATTCTATTTCTTTTTGGAGTAAATTTGATTAGAGTTTTTTGATTGTCTGGCTGTACAGAATCTGCTCAATGATTCCTACATATGTCTGTTCATCTTCGGATTCTGTTACCATGTATGTGAATACAGAATGTATATTTTAAAGGTATTGGTGATTATATATTTCATATAGTTTATCTGTTATATGTTTATATGCATGTAACATACATTAGTATATTTATGTTAATCCCATAGTCCTAATTTACCCATCCTCCCCCCTTTCATTTTGGCTAACCATTAGTTTATTTCATAAGTCTGTGAGTGTCTTTTTCTGTGGAAATATGTTCATTGGTAGCAATCTTAGGATAACATGTATAAATGATATCATAGGATATTTGTCATACCCTTTTGACTTACTTAACCTTATATTATTATTTCTAGGCTCTACTGTAGTCCTGAAAACGGCATTGTTCATTTTTTTCCCGAGGCTACTATTCCATTCTGTCCATATACCACTTCTTCTCTGTCCATTCATCTGTTTATGGACCTTTTTTTGCTTCCATGTCTTGGCTATTTCAGTATTGCTGCAGTGCACATGTGACTGCCTGTGTCTTTCCGATTCTGGTGGTCTTAGGTTATAAGCCCGAGAGGTGCCCTGCCGCATCATATGGTAGCTCAATTTCTACCTTTTCAAGCGGCTCCATTCAGTTTGCGTTAGTGCTGTTACCACTTTACATCCCAGCAGCAGATAGAAGGTACACATTTCTCTAAAACACCTTCAGCATTTATAGTTTGTAGACTTTTGCTGATGGCCATTTGACTGTTGTGAGCTGAAACCTTTATGGAGGTTGGATACGCATGTGGCGAATAATTCCTTATACTGATCTTTAGGCATATCCTTTTTCTTCTTTTCCTTTTTTTGTTAAAGTGTGAGTACAACTTCCCTCTTCATATTCACTTTTTGAAAAATTTCTCATGTGTTGAATTTTCTTGCCTATTCCCTAACCAAGGGCACTTTTTGAGGGCAGGTGTCATTTAGACCCCTGCAGTCGTTGTGACTATTAAGCAACCATTAGCACTGGGTTTAAAGCTGCTGTTGTGGGAAACAGCCACAAGGCGGCAGCATTATTACGTTCTCAACTCTTGTTACTAGGGCAACAGAATCTTCCTGGAGGTAGTGTTCCGAGGTTGTAAATTAGAGTGGAATGTGCTGGGACAAGCCCCCAGAAGTTTATGTCTCCTTACTTATGTTTGTTTTTTAAATTTCATTTCTATTTCTTATCAGCGTAAATTTGATTAGAGTGTTTTGATTGCCTGGCTGTACAGGATCTGCTCAATGATTCATACATATGTCTGTTCATCTTCGGGTCCTGTTACCATGTATGTGATTACAAAATGTATATTTTAAAGGTATTGGTGATTATATAATTCATACAGTTTATCTGTTATATGTTGTTATACACTTAACATACATTAGTATATGTATGTTAACCCCATAGTCCTAATTTACCCATCCTCCCACCTTTCATTTTGCTAACCATTAGTTTATTTCATAAGTCTGTGAGTGTCTTTTTCTGTGGAAATATGTTCATTGGTAGCAATCTTAGGATAACATGTATAAATATTATCATAGGATATTTGTCATACCCTTTTGAGTTAGTTAACCTTATATGATTATTTCTAGGCTCAACTGTAGTCCTGAAAACGGCGTTGTTCATTTTTTTCCCCAGGCTACTATTCTATTTGGTACGTATACTACTTCTTCTTTGTCCATTCATCTGTTTATGAACCTTTTTTCTGCTTCCATGTCTTGGCTATTTCAATATTGCTGCAGTGCTCATTTGCCTGCCTGTGTCTTTCCGATTCAGGTGGTCTTAGGTTATAGGCCCAAAGGGTGACCTGCTGCATCATATGGTAGCTCAATTTTTACCTTGTCAAGAAGCTCCATTCAGTTTGCGTTAGTGCTGTTACCACTTTACATCCCACCAGCAGCTAGAAGGTACACAGTTCTCTAAAACCCCTTCAGCATTTATAGTTTATAGACATTTTGCTGATGGAAATGACTGGTGTGAGCTGAAACCTTTTTGAATTTGAATTTGCATGTGTCTAATAATTCCTTATACTGAGCTTTAGGCATGTCCTTTTTTTTCTTTTCCTTTTTTTAAAGAGTGAGTACAACTTCCCTCCTCTTATTGACTTCTTGAAAAATTTCTCATGTGTTGAATTTTCTTGCCTATTCCCTACCCCAGGGCATTTTTCAGGGCAGGTGTCATTTAGAGCCCTGCAGTCCTTGTGACTATTAAGCAACTATTAGTACTGGGTTTAAAGCTGCTGTTGTGGGAAACAGCCACAAGGCCGCAGCATTATTACGTTCTCAACTCTTGTTACTACGGCAACAGAGTCTTCCTGGAGGTAGTGTTCCGAGGTTGTAAATTAGAGTGGAATGTGCTGGGACAAGCCCCCAGAAGTTTATGTCTCCTTACTTATGTTTGTTTTTTAAATTTAATTTCTATTTCTTATCAGAGTAAATTTGATTAGAGTGTTTTGATTGCCTGGCTGTACAGAATCTGCTCAATGATTCATACATATGTCTGTTCATCTTCGGGTCCTCTTACCATGTATGTGATTACAAAATGTATATTTTAAAGGTATTGGTGATTATATAATTCATACAGTTTATCTGTTATATGTTTTTATACACTTAACATACATTAGTATATGTATGTTAACCCCATAGTCCTAATTTACCCATCCTCCCACCTTTCATTTTGGCTAACCATTAGTTTATTTGATAAGTCTGTGAGTGTCTTTTTCTGTGGAAATATGTTCATTGGTAGCAATCTTAGGATAACATGTATAAATGTTTTCATAGGATATTTGTCGTACCCTTTTGAGTTACTTAACCTTATATGATTATTTCTAGGCTCAACTGTAGTCCTGAAAACGGCATTGTTCATTTTTTTCCCGAGGCTACTATTCTATTTGGTACGTATACCACTTCTTCTTTGTCCATTCATCTGTTTATGAACCTTTTTTCTGCTTCCATGTCATGGCTATTTCAATATTGCTGCAGTGCTCATTTGCCTGCCTGTGTCTTTCCGATTCAGGTGGTCTTAGGTTATAGGCCCAAAAGGTGACCTGCCGCATCATATGGTAGCTCAATTTTTATCTTTTCAAGCAGCTCCATTCAGTTTGCGTTAGTGCTGTTACCACTTTACATCCCACCAGCAGCTAGAAGGTACACAGTTCTCTAAAACCCCTTCAGCATTTATAGTTTGTAGACATTTTGCTGATGGAAACGACTGGTGTGAGCTGAAACCTTTTTGAATTTGAATTTGCATGTGTCTAATAATTCATTCTACTGAGCTTTAGGCATGTCCTTTTTTTTCTTTTCCTTTTTTTTTAAAGAGTGAGTACAACTTCCCTCCTCTTATTGACTTCTTGAAAAATTTCTCATGTGTTGAATATTCTTGCCTATTCCCTACCCCAGGGCATTTTTCAGGGCAGGTGTCATTTAGAGCCCTGCAGTCCATGTGACTATTAAGCAACCATTAGCACTGGGTTTAAAGCTGCTGTTGTGGGAAAGAGCCACAAGGCGGCAGCATTATTACGTTCTCATCTCTTGTTACTAGGGCAACAGAATCTTCCTGGAGGTAGTGTTCCGAGGTTGTAAATTAGAGTGGAATGTGCTGGGACAAGCCCCCAGAAATTTATGTCTCCTTACTTAGGTTTGTTTTTTAAATTTAATTTCTATTTCTTATCGGAGTAAATTTGATTAGAGTGTTTTGATTGTCTGGCTGTACAGAAACTGCTCAATGATTCCTACATATGTCTGTTCATCTTCGGATTCTGTTACCATGTATGTGATTACAGAATGTATATTTTAAAGGTATTGGTGATTATATAATTCATACAGTTTATCTGTTATATGTTTTTATACACTTAACATACATTAGTATATGTATGTTAACCCCATAGTCCTAGTTTACCCATCCTCCCACCTTTCATTTTGTCTAACCATTAGTTTATTTCATAAGTCTGTGAGTGTCTTTTTCTGTGGAAATATGTTCATTGGTAGCTATCTTAGGATAACATGTATAAATGTTATCATAGGATATTTGTCGTACCCTTTTGAGTTACTTAACCTTATATGATTATTTCTAGGCTCAACTGTAGTCCTGAAAACGGCATTGTTCATTTTTTTCCCGAGGCTACTATTCTATTTGGTACGTATACCACTTCTTCTTTGTCCATTCATCTGTTTATGAACCTTTTTTCTGCTTCCATGTCTTGGCTATTTCAATATTGCTGCAGTGCTCATTTGCCTGCCTGTGTCTTTCCGATTCAGGTGGTCTTAGGTTATAGGCCCAAAAGGTGACCTGCCGCATCATATGGTAGCTCAATTTTTACCTTTTCAAGCAGCTCCATTCAGTTTGCGTTAGTGCTGTTACCACTTTACATCCCAGCAGCAGATAGAAGGTATACATTTCTCTAAAACCCCTTCAGCATTTATAGTTTGTAGACTTTTTGCTGATGGCCATTTGACTGGTGTGAGCTGAAACCTTTTTGGAGGTTGGATACGCATGTGGCGAATAATTCCTTATACTGATCTTTAGGCATATCCTTTTTCTTCTTTTCCTTTTTTTGTTAAAGTGTGAGTACAACTTCCCTCTTCATATTCACTTTTTGAAAAATTTCTCATGTGTTGAATTTTCTTGCGTATTCCCTACCCCAGGGCATTTTTTGAGGGCAGGTGTCATTTAGACCCCTGCAGTCGTTTTGACTATTAAGCAACCATTAGCACTGGGTTTAAAGCTGCTGTTGTGGGAAACAGCCACAAGGCGGCAGCATTATTATGTTCTCAACTCTTGTTACTATGGCAACAGAGTCTTCCTGGAGGTAGTGTTCCGAGGTTGTAAATTAGAGTCGAATGTGCTGGGACAAGCCTCCAGAAGTTTATGTCTCCTTACTTATGTTTGTTTTTTAAATTTAATTTCTATTTCTTATCGGAGTAAATTTGATTTTAGTGTTTTGATTGCCTGGCTGTAAGGAATCTGCTCAATGATTCATACATATGTCTGTTCATCCTCGGGTCCTGTTACCATGTATGTGATTACAAAATGTATATTTTAAAGGTATTGGTGATTATATAATTCATACAGTTTATCTGTTATATGTTTTTATACACTTAACATACATTAGTATATGTATGTTAACCCCATAGTCCTAGTTAAACCATCCTCCCACCTTTCATTTTGGCTAACCATTAGTTTATTTGATAACTCTGTGAGTGTCTTTTTCTGTGGAAATATGTTCATTGGTAGCAATCTTAGGATAACATGTATAAATGTTATCATAGGATATTTGTCGTACCCTTTTGAGTTACTTAACGTTATATGATTATTTCTAGGCTCAACTGTAGTCCTGAAAACGGCATTGTTCATTTTTTTCCCGAGGCTACTATTCTATTTGGTACGTATACCACTTCTTCTTTGTCCATTCATCTGTTTATGAACCTTTTTTCTGCTTCCATGTCTTGGCTATTTCAATATTGCTGCAGTGCTCATTTGCCTGCCTGTGTCTTTCCGATTCAGGTGGTCTTATGTTATAGGCCCAAAAGGTGACCTGCCGCATCATATGGTAGCTCAATTTTTATCTTTTCAAGCAGCTCCATTCAGTTTGTGTTAGTGCTGTTACCACTTTACATCCCACCAGCAGCTAGAAGGTACACAGTTCTCTAAAACCCCTTCAGCATTTATAGTTTGTAGACATTTTGCTGATGGAAACGATTGGTGTGAGCTGAAACCTTTTTGAATTTGAATTTGCATGTGTCTAATAATTCATTCTACTGAGGTTTAGGCATGTCCTTTTTTTTCTTTTCCTTTTTTTTTAAAGAGTGAGTACAACTTCCCTCCTCTTATTGATTTCTTGAAAAATTTCTCATGTGTTGAATATTCTTGCCTATTCCTTACCCCAGGGCATTTTTCAGGGCAGGTGTCATTTAGAGCCCTGCAGTCCATGTGATTATTAAGCAACCATTAGCACTGGGTTTAAAGCTGCTGTTGTGGGAAAGAGCCACAAGGCGGCAGCATTATTACGTTCTCATCTCTTGTTACTAGGGCAACAGAATCTTCCTGGAGGTAGTGTTCCGAGGTTGTAAATTAGAGTGGAATGTGCTGGGACAAGCCCCCAGAAGTTTATGTCTCCTTACTTAGGTTTGTTTTTTAAATTTAATTTCTATTTCTAATCTGAGTAAATTTGATTAGAGTGTTTTGATTGTCTGGCTGTACAGAAACTGCTCAATGATTCCTACATATGTCTGTTCATCTTCGGATTCTGTTACCATGTATGTGATTACAGAATGTATATTTTAAAGGTATTGGTGATTATGTAATTCATACAGTTTATCTGTTATATGTTTTTATACACTTAACATACATTAGTATATGTATGTTAACCCCATAGTCCTAATTTACCCGTCCTCCCACCTTTCATTTTGGCTAACAATTAGTTTATTTCATAAGTCTGTGAGTGTCTTTTTCTGTGGAAATATGTTCATTGGTAGCAATCTTAGGATAACATGTATAAATGATATCATAGGATAATTGTCATACCCTTTTGACTTACTTAACCTTATATGATTATTTCTAGGCTCTACTGTAGTCCTGAAAACGGCATTGTTCATTTTTTCCCCGAGGCTACTATTCCATTCTGTCCATATACCACTTCTTCTCTGTCCATTCATCTGTTTATGGACATTTTTTTTGCTTCCATGTCTTTGCTATTTCAATATTGCTGCAGTGCACATTTGACTGCCTGTGTCTTTCCGATTCTGGTAGTCTTAGGTTATAAGCCCAAGAGGTGCCCTGCCGCATCATATCGTAGCTCAATTTTTACCTTTTCAAGCAGCTCCATTCAGTTTGTGTTAGTGCTGTTACCACTTTACATCCCACCAGCAGCTAGAAGGTACACAGTTCTCTAAAACCCCTTCAGCATTTATAGTTTATAGACATTTTGCTGATGGAAATGACTGGTGTGAGCTGAAACCTTTTTGAATTTGAATTTGCATGTGTCTAATAATTCCTTATACTGAGCTTTAGGCATGTCCTTTTTTTTCTTTTCCTTTTTTTTAAAGAGTGAGTACAACTTCCCTCCTCTTATTGACTTCTTGAAAAATTTCTCATGTGTTGAATTTTCTTGCCTATTCCCTACCCCAGGGCATTATTCAGGGCAGGTGTCATTTAGAGCCCTGCAGTCCTTGTGACTATTAAGCAACCATTAGCACTGGGTTTAATGTTGCTGTTGTGGGAAACAGCCACAAGGCGGCAGCATTATTACGTTCTCATCTCTTGTTACTAGGGCAACAGAATCTTCCTGGAAGTAGTGTTCCGTGGTTGTAAATTAGAGTGGAATGTGCTGGGACGAGCCCCCAGAAGTTTATGTCTCCTTACTTATGTTTGTTTATTAAATTTAATTCTATTTCTTTTTGGAGTAAATTTGATTAGAGTTTTTTGATTGTCTGGCTGTACAGAATCTGCTCAATGATTCCTACATATGTCTGTTCATCTTCGGATTCTGTTACCATGTATGTGAATACAGAATGTATATTTTAAAGGTATTGGTGATTATATATTTCATATAGTTTACCTGTTATATGTTTATATGCATGTAACATACATTAGTATATTTATGTTAATCCCATAGTCCTAATTTACCCATCCTCCCCCCTTTCATTTTGGCTAACCATTAGTTTATTTCATAAGTCTGTGAGTGTCTTTTTCTGTGGAAATATGTTCATTGGTAGCAATCTTAGGATAACATGTATAAATGATATCATAGGATATTTGTCATACCCTTTTGACTTACTTAACCTTATATTATTATTTCTAGGCTCTACTGTAGTCCTGAAAACGGCATTGTTCATTTTTTTCCCGAGGCTACTATTCCATTCTGTCCATATACCACTTCTTCTCTGTCCATTCATCTGTTTATGGACCTTTTTTTGCTTCCATGTCTTTGCTATTTCAGTATTGCTGCAGTGCACATTTGACTGCCTGTGTCTTTCCGATTCTGGTGGTCTTAGGTTATAAGCCCGAGAGGTGCCCTGCCGCATCATATGGTAGCTCAATTTCTACCTTTTCAAGCGGCTCCATTCAGTTTGCGTTAGTGCTGTTACCACTTTACATCCCAGCAGCAGATAGAAGGTACACATTTCTCTAAAACACCTTCAGCATTTATAGTTTGTAGACTTTTGCTGATGGCCATTTGACTGTTGTGAGCTGAAACCTTTATGGAGGTTGGATACGCATGTGGCGAATAATTCCTTATACTGATCTTTAGGCATATCCTTTTTCTTCTTTTCCTTTTTTTGTTAAAGTGTGAGTACAACTTCCCTCTTCATATTCACTTTTTGAAAAATTTCTCATGTGTTGAATTTTCTTGCCTATTCCCTACCCAAGGGCACTTTTTGAGGGCAGGTGTCATTTAGACCCCTGCAGTCGTTGTGACTATTAAGCAACCATTAGCACTGGGTTTAAAGCTGCTGTTGTGGGAAACAGCCACAAGGCGGCAGCATTATTACGTTCTCAACTCTTGTTACTAGGGCAACAGAATCTTCCTGGAGGTAGTGTTCTGAGGTTGTAAATTAGAGTGGAATGTGCTGGGACAAGCCCCCAGAAGTTTATGTCTCCTTACTTATGTTTGTTTTTTAAATTTCATTTCTATTTCTTATCAGCGTAAATTTGATTAGAGTGTTTTGATTGCCTGGCTCTACAGGATCTGCTCAATGATTCATACATATGTCTGTTCATCTTCGGGTCCTGTTACCATGTATGTGAT
Organism: Balaenoptera borealis; assembly: GCF_965194805.1. Lineage (NCBI taxonomy): Eukaryota > Metazoa > Chordata > Mammalia > Artiodactyla > Balaenopteridae > Balaenoptera > Balaenoptera borealis. The sequence continues at coordinate 256,912 of NW_028123592.1, forward strand.
TACAAAATGTATATTTTAAAGGTATTGGTGATTATATAATTCATACAGTTTATCTGTTATATGTTGTTATACACTTAACATACATTAGTATATGTATGTTAACCCCATAGTCCTAATTTACCCATCCTCCCACCTTTCATTTTGCTAACCATTAGTTTATTTCATAAGTCTGTGAGTGTCTTTTTCTGTGGAAATATGTTCATTGGTAGCAATCTTAGGATAACATGTATAAATATTATCATAGGATCTTTGTCGTACCCTTTTGAGTTAGTTAACCTTATATGATTATTTCTAGGCTCAACTGTAGTCCTGAAAACGGCGTTGTTCATTTTTTTCCCCAGGCTACTATTCTATTTGGTACGTATACTACTTCTTCTTTGTCCATTCATCTGTTTATGAACCTTTTTTCTGCTTCCATGTCTTGGCTATTTCAATATTGCTGCAGTGCTCATTTGCCTGCCTGTGTCTTTCCGATTCAGGTGGTCTTAGGTTATAGGCCCAAAGGGTGACCTGCTGCATCATATGGTAGCTCAATTTTTACCTTGTCAAGAAGCTCCATTCAGTTTGCGTTAGTGCTGTTACCACTTTACATCCCACCAGCAGCTAGAAGGTACACAGTTCTCTAAAACCCCTTCAGCATTTATAGTTTATAGACATTTTGCTGATGGAAATGACTGGTGTGAGCTGAAACCTTTTTGAATTTGAATTTGCATGTGTCTAATAATTCCTTATACTGAGCTTTAGGCATGTCCTTTTTTTTCTTTTCCTTTTTTTTAAAGAGTGAGTACAACTTCCCTCCTCTTATTGACTTCTTGAAAAATTTCTCATGTGTTGAATTTTCTTGCCTATTCCCTACCCCAGGGCATTTTTCAGGGCAGGTGTCATTTAGAGCCCTGCAGTCCTTGTGACTATTAAGCAACTATTAGTACTGGGTTTAAAGCTGCTGTTGTGGGAAACAGCCACAAGGCCGCAGCATTATTACGTTCTCAACTCTTGTTACTACGGCAACAGAGTCTTCCTGGAGGTAGTGTTCCGAGGTTGTAAATTAGAGTGGAATGTGCTGGGACAAGCCCCCAGAAGTTTATGTCTCCTTACTTATGTTTGTTTTTTAAATTTAATTTCTATTTCTTATCAGAGTAAATTTGATTAGAGTGTTTTGATTGCCTGGCTGTACAGAATCTGCTCAATGATTCATACATATGTCTGTTCATCTTTGGGTCCTGTTACCATGTATGTGATTACAAAATGTATATTTTAAAGGTATTGGTGATTATATAATTCATACAGTTTATCTGTTATATGTTTTTATACACTTAACATACATTAGTATATGTATGTTAACCCCATAGTCCTAATTTACCCATCCTCCCACCTTTCATTTTGGCTAACCATTAGTTTATTTGATAAGTCTGTGAGTGTCTTTTTCTGTGGAAATATGTTCATTGGTAGCTATCTTAGGATAACATGTATAAATGTTATCATAGGATATTTGTCGTACCCTTTTGAGTTACTTAACCTTATATGATTATTTCTAGGCTCAACTGTAGTCCTGAAAACGGCATTGTTCATGTTTTTCCCGAGGCTACTATTCTATTTGGTACGTATACCACTTCTTTGTCCATTCATCTGTTTATGGACATTTTTTTTGCTTCCATGTCTTTGCTATTTCCATATTGCTGCAGTGCACATTTGACTGCCTGTGTCTTTCCGATTCTGGTAGTCTTAGGTTATAAGCCGAAGAGGTGCCCTGCCGCATCATATGGTAGCTCAATTTTTACCTTTTCAAGCAGCTCCATTCAGTTTGCATTAGTGCTGTTATCACTTTTCATCCCAGCAGCAGATAGAAGGTATACATTTCTCTAAAACCCCTTCAGCATTTATAGTTTGTAGACTTTTTGCTGATGGCCATTTGACTGGTGTGAGCTGAAACCTTTTTGGAGGTTGGATACGCATGTGGCGAATAATTCCTTATACTGATCTTTAGGCATATCCTTTTTCTTCTTTTCCTTTTTTTGTTAAAGTGTGAGTACAACTTCCCTCTTCATATTCACTTTTTGAAAAATTTCTCATGTGTTGAATTTTCTTGCGTATTCCCTACCCCAGGGCATTTTTTGAGGGCAGGTGTCATTTAGACCCCTGCAGTCGTTTTGACTATTAAGCAACCATTAGCACTGGGTTTAAAGCTGCTGTTGTGGGAAACAGCCACAAGGCGGCAGCATTATTACGTTCTCAACTCTTGTTACTATGGCAACAGAGTCTTCCTGGAGGTAGTGTTCCGAGGTTGTAAATTAGAGTGGAATGTGCTGGGACAAGCCTCCAGAAGTTTATGTCTCCTTACTTAGGTTTGTTTTTTAAATTTAATTTCTATTTCTTATCGGAGTAAATTTGATTTTAGTGTTTTGATTGCCTGGCTGTACAGAATCTGCTCAATGATTCATACATATGTCTGTTCATCCTCGGGTCCTGTTACCATGTATGTGATTACAAAATGTATATTTTAAAGGTATTGGTGATTATATAATTCATACAGTTTATCTGTTATATGTTTTTATACACTTAACATACATTAGTATATGTATGTTAACCCCATAGTCCTAGTTAACCCATCCTCCCACCTTTCATTTTGGCTAACCATTAGTTTATTTGATAAGTCTGTGAGTGTCTTTTTCTGTGGAAATATGTTCATTGGTAGCAATCTTAGGATAACATGTATAAATGTTATCATAGGATATTTGTCGTACCCTTTTGAGTTACTTAACGTTATATGATTATTTCTAGGCTCAACTGTAGTCCTGAAAACGGCATTGTTCATTTTTTTCCCGAGGCTACTATTCTATTTGGTACGTATACCACTTCTTCTTTGTCCATTCATCTGTTTATGAACCTTTTTTCTGCTTCCATGTCTTGGCTATTTCAATATTGCTGCAGTGCTCATTTGCCTGCCTGTGTCTTTCCGATTCAGGTGGTCTTAGGTTATAGGCCCAAAAGGTGACCTGCCGCATCATATGGTACCTCAATTTTTATCTTTTCAAGCAGCTCCATTCAGTTTGTGTTAGTGCTGTTACCACTTTACATCCCACCAGCAGCTAGAAGGTACACAGTTCTCTAAAACCCCTTCAGCATTTATAGTTTGTAGACATTTTGCTGATGGAAACGATTGGTGTGAGCTGAAACCTTTTTCCATTTGAATTTGCATGTGTCTAATAATTCATTCTACTGAGCTTTAGGCATGTCCTTTTTTTTCTTTTCCTTTTTTTTTAAAGAGTGAGTACAACTTCCCTCCTCTTATTGATTTCTTGAAAAATTTCTCATGTGTTGAATATTCTTGCCTATTCCTTACCCCAGGGCATTTCTCAGGGCAGGTGTCATTTAGAGCCCTGCAGTCCATGTGACTATTAAGCAACCATTAGCACTGGGTTTAAAGCTGCTGTTGTGAGAAAGAGCCACAAGGCGGCAGCATTATTACGTTCTCATCTCTTGTTACTAGGGCAACAGAATCTTCCTGGAGGTAGTGTTCCGAGGTTGTAAATTAGAGTGGAATGTGCTGGGACAATCCCCCAGAAGTTTATGTCTCCTTACTTAGGTTTGTTTTTTAAATTTAATTTCTATTTCTTATCGGAGTAAATTTGATTAGAGTGTTTTGATTGTCTGGCTGTACAGAAACTGCTCAATGATTCCTACATATGTCTGTTCATCTTCGGATTCTGTTACCATGTTTGTGATTACAGAATGTATATTTTAAAGGTATTGGTGATTATGTAATTCATACAGTTTATCTGTTATATGTTTTTATACACTTAACATACATTAGTATATGTATGTTAACCCCATAGTCCTAATTTACCCATCCTCCCCCCTTTCATTTTGGCTAACCATTAGTTTATTTCATAAGTCTGTGAGTGTCTTTTTCTGTGGAAATATGTTCATTGGTAGCAATCTTAGGATAACATGTATAAATGATATCATAGGATAATTGTCATACCCTTTTGACTTACTTAACCTTATATGATTATTTCTAGGCTCTACTCTAGTCCTGAAAACGGCATTGTTCATTTTTTCCCCGAGGCTACTATTCCATTCTGTCCATATACCACTTCTTCTCTGTCCATTCATCTGTTTATGGACATTTTTTTTGCTTCCATGTCTTTGCTATTTCAATATTGCTGCAGTGCACATTTGACTGCCTGTGTCTTTCCGATTCTGGTAGTCTTAGGTTATAAGCCCAAGAGGTGCCCTGCCGCATCATATCGTAGCTCAATTTTTACGTTTTCAAGCAGCTCCATTCAGTTTGTGTTAGTGCTGTTACCACTTTACATCCCACCAGCAGCTAGAAGGTACACAGTTCTCTAAAACCCCTTCAGCATTTATAGTTTATAGACATTTTGCTGATGGAAATGACTGGTGTGAGCTGAAACCTTTTTGAATTTGAATTTGCATGTGTCTAATAATTCCTTATACTGAGCTTTAGGCATGTCCTTTTTTTTCTTTTCCTTTTTTTTTAAAGAGTGAGTACAACTTCCCTCCTCTTATTGACTTCTTGAAAAATTTCTCATGTGTTGAATTTTCTTGCCTATTCCCTACCCCAGGGCATTATTCAGGGCAGGTGTCATTTAGAGCCCTGCAGTCCTTGTGACTATTAAGCAACCATTAGCACTGGGTTTAATGTTGCTGTTGTGGGAAACAGCCACAAGGCGGCAGCATTATTACGTTCTCATCTCTTGTTACTAGGGCAACAGAATCTTCCTGGAAGTAGTGTTCCGTGGTTGTAAATTAGAGTGGAATGTGCTGGGACGAGCCCCCAGAAGTTTATGTCTCCTTACTTATGTTTGTTTATTAAATTTAATTCTATTTCTTTTTGGAGTAAATTTGATTAGAGTTTTTTGATTGTCTGGCTGTACAGAATCTGCTCAATGATTCCTACATATGTCTGTTCATCTTCGGATTCTGTTACCATGTATGTGAATACAGAATGTATATTTTAAAGGTATTGGTGATTATATATTTCATATAGTTTATCTGTTATATGTTTATATGCATGTAACATACATTAGTATATTTATGTTAATCCCATAGTCCTAATTTACCCATCCTCCCCCCTTTCATTTTGGCTAACCATTAGTTTATTTCATAAGTCTGTGAGTGTCTTTTTCTGTGGAAATATGTTCATTGGTAGCAATCTTAGGATAACATGTATAAATGATATCATAGGATATTTGTCATACCCTTTTGACTTACTTAACCTTATATTATTATTTCTAGGCTCTACTGTAGTCCTGAAAACGGCATTGTTCATTTTTTTCCCGAGGCTACTATTCCATTCTGTCCATATACCACTTCTTCTCTGTCCATTCATCTGTTTATGGACCTTTTTTTGCTTCCATGTCTTGGCTATTTCAGTATTGCTGCAGTGCACATTTGACTGCCTGTGTCTTTCCGATTCTGGTGGTCTTAGGTTATAAGCCCGAGAGGTGCCCTGCCGCATCATATGGTAGCTCAATTTCTACCTTTTCAAGCGGCTCCATTCAGTTTGCGTTAGTGCTGTTACCACTTTACATCCCAGCAGCAGATAGAAGGTACACATTTCTCTAAAACACCTTCAGCATTTATAGTTTGTAGACTTTTGCTGATGGCCATTTGACTGTTGTGAGCTGAAACCTTTATGGAGGTTGGATACGCATGTGGCGAATAATTCCTTATACTGATCTTTAGGCATATCCTTTTTCTTCTTTTCCTTTTTTTGTTAAAGTGTGAGTACAACTTCCCTCTTCATATTCACTTTTTGAAAAATTTCTCATGTGTTGAATTTTCTTGCCTATTCCCTACCCAAGGGCACTTTTTGAGGGCAGGTGTCATTTAGACCCCTGCAGTCGTTGTGACTATTAAGCAACCATTAGCACTGGGTTTAAAGCTGCTGTTGTGGGAAACAGCCACAAGGCGGCAGCATTATTACGTTCTCAACTCTTGTTACTAGGGCAACAGAATCTTCCTGGAGGTAGTGTTCTGAGGTTGTAAATTAGAGTGGAATGTGCTGGGACAAGCCCCCAGAAGTTTATGTCTCCTTACTTATGTTTGTTTTTTAAATTTCATTTCTATTTCTTATCAGCGTAAATTTGATTAGAGTGTTTTGATTGCCTGGCTCTACAGGATCTGCTCAATGATTCATACATATGTCTGTTCATCTTCGGGTCCTGTTACCATGTATGTGATTACAAAATGTATATTTTAAAGGTATTGGTGATTATATAATTCATACAGTTTATCTGTTATATGTTGTTATACACTTAACATACATTAGTATATGTATGTTAACCCCATAGTCCTAATTTACCCATCCTCCCACCTTTCATTTTGCTAACCATTAGTTTATTTCATAAGTCTGTGAGTGTCTTTTTCTGTGGAAATATGTTCATTGGTAGCAATCTTAGGAGAACATGTATAAATATTATCATAGGATCTTTGTCGTACCCTTTTGAGTTAGTTAACCTTATATGATTATTTCTAGGCTCAACTGTAGTCCTGAAAACGGCGTTGTTCATTTTTTTCCCCAGGCTACTATTCTATTTGGTACGTATACTACTTCTTCTTTGTCCATTCATCTGTTTATGAACCTTTTTTCTGCTTCCATGTCTTGGCTATTTCAATATTGCTGCAGTGCTCATTTGCCTGCCTGTGTCTTTCCGATTCAGGTGGTCTTAGGTTATAGGCCCAAAGGGTGACCTGCTGCATCATATGGTAGCTCAATTTTTACCTTGTCAAGAAGCTCCATTCAGTTTGCGTTAGTGCTGTTACCACTTTACATCCCACCAGCAGCTAGAAGGTACACAGTTCTCTAAAACCCCTTCAGCATTTATAGTTTATAGACATTTTGCTGATGGAAATGACTGGTGTGAGCTGAAACCTTTTTGAATTTGAATTTGCATGTGTCTAATAATTCCTTATACTGAGCTTTAGGCATGTCCTTTTTTTTCTTTTCCTTTTTTTTAAAGAGTGAGTACAACTTCCCTCCTCTTATTGACTTCTTGAAAAATTTCTCATGTGTTGAATTTTCTTGCCTATTCCCTACCCCAGGGCATTTTTCAGGGCAGGTGTCATTTAGAGCCCTGCAGTCCTTGTGACTATTAAGCAACTATTAGTACTGGGTTTAAAGCTGCTGTTGTGGGAAACAGCCACAAGGCCGCAGCATTATTACGTTCTCAACTCTTGTTACTACGGCAACAGAGTCTTCCTGGAGGTAGTGTTCCGAGGTTGTAAATTAGAGTGGAATGTGCTGGGACGAGCCCCCAGAAGTTTATGTCTCCTTACTTATGTTTGTTTTTTAAATTTAATTTCTATTTCTTATCAGAGTAAATTTGATTAGAGTGTTTTGATTGCCTGGCTGTACAGAATCTGCTCAATGATTCATACATATGTCTGTTCATCTTCGGGTCCTCTTACCATGTATGCGATTACAAAATGTATATTTTAAAGGTATTGGTGATTATATAATTCATACAGTTTATCTGTTATATGTTTTTATACACTTAACATACATTAGTATATGTATGTTAACCCCATAGTCCTAATTTACCCATCCTCCCACCTTTCATTTTGGCTAACCATTAGTTTATTTGATAAGTCTGTGAGTGTCTTTTTCTGTGGAAATATGTTCATTGGTAGCAATCTTAGGATAACATGTATAAATGTTTTCATAGGATATTTGTCGTACCCTTTTGAGTTACTTAACCTTATATGATTATTTCTAGGCTCAACTGTAGTCCTGAAAACGGCATTGTTCATTTTTTTCCCGAGGCTACTATTCTATTTGGTACGTATACCACTTCTTCTTTGTCCATTCATCTGTTTATGAACCTTTTTTCTGCTTCCATGTCTTGGCTATTTCAATATTGCTGCAGTGCTCATTTGCCTGCCTGTGTCTTTCCGATTCTGGTGGTCTTAGGTTATAGGCCCAAAAGGTGACCTGCCGCATCATATGGTAGCTCAATTTTTACCTTTTCAAGCAGCTCCATTCAGTTTGCGTTAGTGCTGTTACCACTTTACATCCCAGCAGCAGATAGAAGGTATACATTTCTCTAAAACCCCTTCAGCATTTATAGTTTGTAGACATTTTGCTGATGGCCATTTGACTGGTGTGAGCTGAAACCTTTTTGGAGGTTGGATACGCATGTGGCGAATAATTCCTTATACTGATCTTTAGGCATATCCTTTTTCTTCTTTTCCTTTTTTTGTTAAAGTGTGAGTACAACTTCCCTCTTCATATTCACTTTTTGAAAAATTTCTCATGTGTTGAATTTTCTTGCGTATTCCCTACCCCAGGGCATTTTTTGAGGGCAGGTGTCATTTAGACCCCTGCAGTCGTTTTGACTATTAAGCAACCATTAGCACTGGGTTTAAAGCTGCTGTTGTGGGAAACAGCCACAAGGCGGCAGCATTATTATGTTCTCAACTCTTGTTACTATGGCAACAGAGTCTTCCTGGAGGTAGTGTTCCGAGGTTGTAAATTAGAGTGGAATGTGCTGGGACAAGCCTCCAGAAGTTTATGTCTCCTTACTTATGTTTGTTTTTTAAATTTAATTTCTATTTCTTATCGGAGTAAATTTGATTTTAGTGTTTTGATTGCCTGGCTGTACAGAATCTGCTCAATGATTCATACATATGTCTGTTCATCCTCGGGTCCTGTTACCATGTATGTGATTACAAAATGTATATTTTAAAGGTATTGGTGATTATATAATTCATACAGTTTATCTGTTATATGTTTTTATACACTTAACATACATTAGTATATGTATGTTAACCCCATAGTCCTAGTTAAACCATCCTCCCACCTTTCATTTTGGCTAACCATTAGTTTATTTGATAACTCTGTGAGTGTCTTTTTCTGTGGAAATATGTTCATTGGTAGCAATCTTAGGATAACATGTATAAATGTTATCATAGGATATTTGTCGTACCCTTTTGAGTTACTTAACGTTATATGATTATTTCTAGGCTCAACTGTAGTCCTGAAAACGGCATTGTTCATTTTTTTCCCGAGGCTACTATTCTATTTGGTACGTATACCACTTCTTCTTTGTCCATTCATCTGTTTATGAACCTTTTTTCTGCTTCCATGTCTTGGCTATTTCAATATTGCTGCAGTGCTCATTTGCCTGCCTGTGTCTTTCCGATTCAGGTGGTCTTAGGTTATAGGCCCAAAAGGTGACCTGCCGCATCATATGGTAGCTCAATTTTTATCTTTTCAAGCAGCTCCATTCAGTTTGTGTTAGTGCTGTTACCACTTTACATCCCACCAGCAGCTAGAAGGTACACAGTTCTCTAAAACCCCTTCAGCATTTATAGTTTGTAGACATTTTGCTGATGGAAACGATTGGTGTGAGCTGAAACCTTTTTCCATTTGAATTTGCATGTGTCTAATAATTCATTCTACTGAGGTTTAGGCATGTCCTTTTTTTTCTTTTCCTTTTTTTTTTTAAAGAGTGAGTACAACTTCCCTCCTCTTATTGATTTCTTGAAAAATTTCTCATGTGTTGAATATTCTTGCCTATTCCTTACCCCAGGGCATTTTTCAGGGCAGGTGTCATTTAGAGCCCTGCAGTCCATGTGATTATTAAGCAACCATTAGCACTGGGTTTAAAGCTGCTGTTGTGGGAAAGAGCCACAAGGCGGCAGCATTATTACGTTCTCATCTCTTGTTACTAGGGCAACAGAATCTTCCTGGAGGTAGTGTTCCGAGGTTGTAAATTAGAGTGGAATGTGCTGGGACAAGCCCCCAGAAGTTTATGTCTCCTTACTTATGTTTGTTTTTTAAATTTCATTTCTATTTCTTATCAGCGTAAATTTGATTAGAGTGTTTTGATTGCCTGGCTGTACAGGATCTGCTCAATGATTCATACATATGTCTGTTCATCTTCGGGTCCTGTTACCATGTATGTGATTACAAAATGTATATTTTAAAGGTATTGGTGATTATATAATTCATACAGTTTATCTGTTATATGTTGTTATACACTTAACATACATTAGTATATGTATGTTAACCCCATAGTCCTAATTTACCCATCCTCCCCCCTTTCATTTTGGCTAACCATTAGTTTATTTGATAAGTCTGTGAGTGTCTTTTTCTGTGGAAATATGTTCATTGGTAGCAATCTTAGGATAACATGTATAAATGTTTTCATAGGATATTTGTCGTACCCTTTTGAGTTACTTAACGTTATATGATTATTTCTAGGCTCAACTGTAGTCCTGAAAACGGCATTGTTCATTTTTTTCCCGAGGCTATTATTCTATTTGGTACGTATACCACTTCTTCATTGTCCATTCATCTGTTTATGAACCTTTTTTGTGCTTCCATGTCTTGGCTATTTCAATATTGCTGCAGTGCTCATTTGCCTGCCTGTGTCTTTCCGATTCAGGTGGTCTTAGGTTATAGGCCCAAAAGGTGACCTGCCGCATCATATGGTAGCTCAATTTTTATCTTTTCAAGCAGCTCCATTCAGTTTGTGTTAGTGCTGTTACCACTTTACATCCCACCAGCAGCTAGAAGGTACACAGTTCTCTAAAACCCCTTCAGCATTTATAGTTTGTACACATTTTGCTGATGGAAACGACTGGTGTGAGCTGAAACCTTTTTGAATTTGAATTTGCATGTGTCTAATAATTCATTCTACTGAGCTTTAGGCATGTCCTTTTTTTTCTTTTCCTTTTTTTTTAAAGAGTGAGTACAACTTCCCTCCTCTTATTGACTTCTTGAAAAATTTCTCATGTGTTGAATATTCTTGCCTATTCCCTACCCCAGGGCATTTTTCAGGGCAGGTGTCATTTAGAGCCCTGCAGTCCATGTGACTATTAAGCAACCATTAGCACTGGGTTTAAAGCTGCTGTTGTGGGAAAGAGCCACAAGGCGGCAGCATTATTACGTTCTCATCTCTTGTTACTAGGGCAACAGAATCTTCCTGGAGGTAGTGTTCCGAGGTTGTAAATTAGAGTGGAATGTGCTTGAACATGCCCCCAGAAGTTTATGTCTCCTTAATTAGGTTTGTTTTTTAAATTTAATTTCTATTTCTTATCTGAGTAAATTTGATTAGAGTGTTTTGATTGTCTGGCTGTACAGAAACTGCTCAATGATTCCTACATATGTCTGTTCATCTTCGGATTCTGTTACCATGTATGTGATTACAGAATGTATATTTTAAAGGTATTGGTGATTATATAATTCATACAGTTTATCTGTTATATGTTTTTATACACTTAACATACATTAGTATATGTATGTTAACCCCATAGTCCTAGTTTACCCATCCTCCCACCTTTCATTTTGTCTAACCATTAGTTTATTTCATAAGTCTGTGAGTGTCTTTTTCTGTGGAAATATGTTCATTGGTAGCAATCTTTGGATAACATGTATAAATGATATCATAGGATATTTGTCATACCCTTTTGACTTACTTAACCTTATATGATTATTTCTAGGCTCAACTCTAGTCCTTAAAACGGCATTGTTCATTTTTTCCCCGAGGCTACTATTGCATTCTGTCCATATACCACTTCTTCTCTGTCCATTCATCTGTTTATGAACCTTTTTTCTGCTTCCATGTCTTGGCTATTTCAATATTGCTGCAGTGCTCATTTGCCTGCCTGTGTCTTTCCGATTCAGGTGATCTTAGGTTATAGGCCCAAAAGGTGACCTGCCGCATCATATGGTAGCTCAATTTTTACCTTTTCAACAGCTCAATTCAGTTTTCGTTAGTGCTGTTACCACTTTACATCCAACCAGGATCTAGAAGGTACACAGTTCTCTAAAACTCCTTCAGCATTTATAGTTTGTAGACATTTTGCTGATGGAAATGACTGGTGTGAGCTGAAACCTTTTTGAATTTGCATTTGCATGTGTCTAATAATTCCTTATACTGAGGTTGAGGCATGTCCTTTTTTTTCTTTTCCTTTTTTTTTAAAGAGTGAGTACAACTTCCCTCCTCTTATTGACTTCTTGAAAAATTTCTCATGTGTTGAATTTTCTTGCCTATTCCCTACCCCAGGGCATTTTTCAGGGCAGGTGTCATTTAGAGCCCTGCAGTCCTTGTGACTATTAAGCAAACATTAGCACTGGGTTTAAAGCTGCTGTTGTGGGAAAGAGCCACAAGGCGGCAGCATTATTACGTTCTCATCTCTTGTTACTAGGGCAACAGAATCTTCCTGGAGGTAGTGTTCCGAGGTTGTAAATTAGAGTGGAATGTGCTGGGACAAGCCCCCAGAAGTTTATGTCTCCTTACTTATGTTTGTTTTTTTAAATTTAATTTCTATTTCTTATCGGAGTAAATTTGATTAGAGTGTTTTGATTGCCTGGCTGTACAGGATCTGCTCAGTGATTCATACATATGTCTGTTCATCTTCGGATCCTCTTACCATGTATGTGATTACAAAATGTATATTTTAAAGGTATTGGTGATTATATAATTCATACAGTTTATCTGTTACATGTTTTTATACACTTAACATACATTAGTATATGTATGTTAACCCCATAGTCCTACTTTACCCATCCTCCCACCTTTCATTTTGGCTAACCATTAGTTTATTTCATAAGTCTGTGAGTGGCTTTTTCTGTGGAAATATGTTCATTGGTAGCAATCGTAGGATAACATGTATAAATGTTATCATAGGATATTTGTCGTACCCTTTTGAGTTACTTAACCTTATATGATTATTTCTAGGCTCAACTGTAGTCCTGAAAACGGCATTGTTCATTTTTTTCCCGAGGCTACTATGCTATTTGGTATGTATACCACTTCTTCTTTGTCCATTCATCTGTTTATGAACCCTTTTTCTGCTTCCATGTCTTGGCTATTTCAATATTGCTGCAGTGCACATTTGCCTGCCTGTGTCTTTCCGATTTAGGTGGTCTTAGGTTATAGGCCCAAAAGGTGACCTGCCGCATCATATGGTAGCTCAATTTTTACCTTTTCAAGAAACTCCATTCAGTTTGCGTTAGTGCTGTTACCACTTTACATCCCACCAGCAGCTAGAAGGTACACAGTTCTCTAAAACCCCTTCAGCATTTATAGTTTGTAGACATTTTGCTGATGGAAATGACTGGTGTGAGCTGAAACCTTTTTGAAACTGAATTTGCATGTCTCTAATAATTCCTTATACTGAGCTTTAGGCATGTCCTTTTTTTTCTTTTCCTTTTTTTTTAAAGAATGAGTACAACTTCCCTCCTCTTATTGACTTCTTGAAAAATTTCTCATGTGTTGAATTTTCTTGCCTATTCCCTACCCCAGGGCATTTTTCAGGCCAGGTGTCATTTAGATCCCTGCAGTCCTTGTGACTATTAAGCAACCATTAGCACTGGGTTTAATGCTGCTGTTGTGGGAAAGAGCCACAAGGCGGCAGCATTATTACGTTCTCATCTCTTGTTACTAGGGCAACAGAATCTTCCTGGATGTAGTGTTCCGAAGTTGTAAATTAGAGTGGAATGTGCTGGGACAAGCCCCCAGAAGTTTATGTCTCCTTACTTAGGTTTGTTTTTTAAATTAAATTTCTATTTCTTATCGGAGTAACTTTGATTAGAGTGTTTTGATTGTCGGGCTGTACAGAAACTGCTCAATGATTCCTACATATGTCTGTTCATCTTTGGATTCTGTTACCATGTATGTTATTACAGAATGTATATTTTAAAGGTATTGGTGGTTATATAATTCATACAGTTTATCTGTTATATGTTTTTATACACTTAACATACATTAGTATATGTATGTTAACCCCATAGTCCTAATTTACCCATCCTCCCACCTTTCATTTTGGCTAACAATTAGTTTATTTCATAAGTCTGTGAGTGTCTTTTTCTGTGGAAATATGTTCATTGGTAGCAATCTTAGGATAACATGTATAAATGATATCATAGGATATTTGTCATACCCTTTTGACTTACTTAACCTTATATGATTATTTCTAGGCTCAACTCTAGTCCTTAAAACGGCATTGTTCATTTTTTCTCCGAGGCTACTATTGCATTCTGTCCATATACCACTTCTTCTCTGTCCATTCATCTGTTTATGGACATTTTTTTTGCTTCCATGTCTTTGCTATTTCCATATTGCTGCAGTGCACATTTGACTGCCTGTGTCTTTCCGATTCTGGTAGTCTTAGGTTATAAGCCGAAGAGGTGCCCTGCCGCATCATATGGTAGCTCAATTTTTACCTTTTCAAGCAGCTCCATTCAGTTTGCGTTAGTGCTGTTACCATTTTACATCCCAGCAGCAGATAGAAGGTATACATTTCTCTAAAACCCCTTCAGCATTTATACTTTGTAGACTTTTTGCTGATGGCCATTTGACTGGTGTGAGCTGAAACCTTTTTGGAGGTTGGATACGCATGTGGCGAATAATTCCTTATACTGATCTTTAGGCATATCCTTTTTCTTCTTTTCCTTTTTTTGTTAAAGTGTGAGTACAACTTCCCTCTTCATATTCACTTTTTAAAAATTTATCATGTGTTGAATTTTCTTGCGTATTCCCTAACCCAGGGCATTTTTTGAGGGCAGGTGTCATTTAGACCCCTGCAGTCGTTTTGACTATTAAGCAACCATTAGCACTGGGTTTAAAGCTGCTGTTGTGGGAAACAGCCACAAGGCGGCAGCATTATTACGTTCTCAACTCTTGTTACTATGGCAACAGAGTCTTCCTGGAGGTAGTGTTCCGAGGTTGTAAATTAGAGTGGAATGTGCTGGGACAAGCCTCCAGAAGTTTATGTCTCCTTACTTAGGTTTGTTTTTTAAATTTAATTTCTATTTCTTATCGGAGTAAATTTGATTTTAGTGTTTTGATTGCCTGGCTGTACAGAATCTGCTCAATGATTCCTACATATGTCTGTTCATCCTCGGGTCCTGTTACCATGTATGTGATTACAAAATGTATATTTTAAAGGTATTGGTGATTATATAATTCATATAGTTTATCTGTTATATGTTTATATGCATGTAACATACATTAGTATATTTATGTTAATCCCATAGTCCTAATTTACCCATCCTCCCCCCTTTCATTTTGGCTAACCATTAGTTTATTTCATAAGTCTGTGAGTGTCTTTTTCTGTGGAAATATGTTCATTGGTAGCAATCTTAGGATAACATGTACAAATGATATCATAGGATATTTATCATACCCTTTTGACTTACTTAACCTTATATTATTATTTCTAGGCTCTACTGTAGTCCTGAAAACGGCATTGTTCATTTTTTTCCCGAGGCTACTATTCCATTCTGTCCATATACCACTTCTTCTCTGTCCATTCATCTGTTTATGGACCTTTTTTTGCTTCCATGTCTTGACTATTTCAGTATTGCTGCAGTGCACATTTGACTGCCTGTGTCTTTCCGATTCTGGTGGTCTTAGGTTATAAGCCCGAGAGGTGCCCTGCCGCATCATATGGTAGCTCAATTTCTACCTTTTCAAGCGGCTCCATTCAGTTTGCGTTAGTGCTGTTACCACTTTACATCCCAGCAGCAGATAGAAGGTACACATTTCTCTAAAACACCTTCAGCATTTATAGTTTGTAGACTTTTGCTGATGGCCATTTGACTGTTGTGAGCTGAAACCTTTATGGAGGTTGGATACGCATGTGGCGAATAATTCCTTATACTGATCTTTAGGCATATCCTTTTTCTTCTTTTCCTTTTTTTGTTAAAGTGTGAGTACAACTTCCCTCTTCATATTCACTTTTTGAAAAATTTCTCATGTGTTGAATTTTCTTGCCTATTCCCTACCCAAGGGCACTTTTTGAGGGCAGGTGTCATTTAGACCCCTGCAGTCGTTGTGACTATTAAGCAACCATTAGCACTGGGTTTAAAGCTGCTGTTGTGGGAAACAGCCACAAGGCGGCAGCATTATTACGTTCTCAACTCTTGTTACTAGGGCAACAGAATCTTCCTGGAGGTAGTGTTCCGAGGTTGTAAATTAGAGTGGAATGTGCTGGGACAAGCCCCCAGAAGTTTATGTCTCCTTACTTATGTTTGTTTTTTAAATTTCATTTCTATTTCTTATCAGCGTAAATTTGATTAGAGTGTTTTGATTGCCTGGCTGTACAGGATCTGCTCAATGATTCATACATATGTCTGTTCATCTTCGGGTCCTGTTACCATGTATGTGATTACAAAATGTATATTTTAAAGGTATTGGTGATTATATAATTCATACAGTTTATCTGTTATATGTTGTTATACACTTAACATACATTAGTATATGTATGTTAACCCCATAGTCCTAATTTACCCATCCTCCCACCTTTCATTTTGCTAACCATTAGTTTATTTCATAAGTCTGTGAGTGTCTTTTTCTGTGGAAATATGTTCATTGGTAGCAATCTTAGGATAACATGTATAAATATTATCATAGGATCTTTGTCGTACCCTTTTGAGTTAGTTAACCTTATATGATTATTTCTAGGCTCAACTGTAGTCCTGAAAACGGCGTTGTTCATTTTTTTCCCCAGGCTACTATTCTATTTGGTACGTATACTACTTCTTCTTTGTCCATTCATCTGTTTATGAACCTTTTTTCTGCTTCCATGTCTTGGCTATTTCAATATTGCTGCAGTGCTCATTTGCCTGCCTGTGTCTTTCCGATTCAGGTGGTCTTAGGTTATAGGCCCAAAGGGTGACCTGCTGCATCATATGGTAGCTCAATTTTTACCTTGTCAAGAAGCTCCATTCAGTTTGCGTTAGTGCTGTTACCACTTTACATCCCACCAGCAGCTAGAAGGTACACAGTTCTCTAAAACCCCTTCAGCATTTATAGTTTATAGACATTTTGCTGATGGAAATGACTGGTGTGAGCTGAAACCTTTTTGAATTTGAATTTGCATGTGTCTAATAATTCCTTATACTGAGCGTTAGGCATGTCCTTTTTTTTCTTTTCCTTTTTTTAAAAGAGTGAGTACAACTTCCCTCCTCTTATTGACTTCTTGAAAAATTTCTCATGTGTTGAATTTTCTTGCCTATTCCCTACCCCAGGGCATTTTTCAGGGCAGGTGTCATTTAGAGCCCTGCAGTCCTTGTGACTATTAAGCAACTATTAGTACTGGGTTTAAAGCTGCTGTTGTGGGAAACAGCCACAAGGCCGCAGCATTATTACGTTCTCAACTCTTGTTACTACGGCAACAGAGTCTTCCTGGAGGTAGTGTTCCGAGGTTGTAAATTAGAGTGGAATGTGCTGGGACAAGCCCCCAGAAGTTTATGTCTCCTTACTTATGTTTGTTTTTTAAATTTAATTTCTATTTCTTATCAGAGTAAATTTGATTAGAGTGTTTTGATTGCCTGGCTGTACAGAATCTGCTCAATGATTCATACATATGTCTGTTCATCTTCGGGTCCTGTTACCATGTATGTGATTACAAAATGTATATTTTAAAGGTATTGGTGATTATATAATTCATACAGTTTATTTGTTATATGTTTTTATACACTTAACATACATTAGTATATGTATGTTAACCCCATAGTCCTAATTTACCCATCCTCCCACCTTTCATTTTGGCTAACCATTAGTTTATTTGATAAGTCTGTGAGTGTCTTTTTCTGTGGAAATATGTTCATTGGTAGCTATCTTAGGATAACATGTATAAATGTTATCATAGGATATTTGTCGTACCCTTTTGAGTTACTTAACCTTATATGATTATTTCTAGGCTCAACTGTAGTCCTGAAAACGGCATTGTTCATGTTTTTCCCGAGGCTACT
Organism: Balaenoptera borealis; assembly: GCF_965194805.1. NCBI lineage: Eukaryota > Metazoa > Chordata > Mammalia > Artiodactyla > Balaenopteridae > Balaenoptera > Balaenoptera borealis. The sequence goes on from NW_028123592.1 coordinate 274,646, forward strand.
ATTCTATTTGGTACGTATACCACTTCTTCTTTGTCCATTCATCTGTTTATGGACATTTTTTCTGCTTCCATGTCTTTGCTATTTCCATATTGCTGCAGTGCTCATTTGCCTGCCTGTGTCTTTCCGATTCAGGTGGTCTTAGGTTATAGGCCCAAAAGGTGACCTGCCGCATCATATGGTAGCTCAATTTTTATCTTTTCAAGCAGCTCCATTCAGTTTGTGTTAGTGCTGTTACCACTTTACATCCCACCAGCAGCTAGAAGGTACACAGTTCTCTAAAACCCCTTCAGCATTTATAGTTTGTAGACATTTTGCTGATGGAAACGATTGGTGTGAGCTGAAACCTTTTTCCATTTGAATTTGCATGTGTCTAATAATTCATTCTACTGAGGTTTAGGCATGTCTTTTTTTTTCTTTTCCTTTTTTTTTAAAGAGTGAGTACAACTTCCCTCCTCTTATTGATTTCTTGAAAAATTTCTCATGTGTTGAATATTCTTGCCTATTCCTTACCCCAGGGCATTTTTCAGGGCAGGTGTCATTTAGAGCCCTGCAGTCCATGTGATTATTAAGCAACCATTAGCACTGGGTTTAAAGCTGCTGTTGTGGGAAAGAGCCACAAGGCGGCAGCATTATTACGTTCTCATCTCTTGTTACTAGGGCAACAGAATCTTCCTGGAGGTTGTGTTCCGAGGTTGTAAATTAGAGTGGAATGTGCTGGGACAAGCCCCCAGAAGTTTATGTCTCCTTACTTATGTTTGTTTTTTAAATTTCATTTCTATTTCTTATCAGCGTAAATTTGATTAGAGTGTTTTGATTGCCTGGCTGTACAGGATCTGCTCAATGATTCATACATATGTCTGTTCATCTTCGGGTCCTGTTACCATGTATGTGATTACAAAATGTATATTTTAAAGGTATTGGTGATTATATAATTCATACAGTTTATCTGTTATATGTTGTTATACACTTAACATACATTAGTATATGTATGTTAACCCCATAGTCCTAATTTACCCATCCTCCCACCTTTCATTTTGGCTAACCATTAGTTTATTTGATAAGTCTGTGAGTGTCTTTTTCTGTGGAAATATGTTCATTGGTAGCAATCTTAGGATAACATGTATAAATGTTTTCATAGGATATTTGTCGTACCCTTTTGAGTTACTTAACGTTATATGATTATTTCTAGGCTCAACTGTAGTCCTGAAAACGGCATTGTTCATTTTTTTCCCGAGGCTACTATTCTATTTGGTACGTATACCACTTCTTCATTGTCCATTCATCTGTTTATGAACCTTTTTTCTGCTTCCATGTCTTGGCTATTTCAATATTGCTGCAGTGCTCATTTGCCTGCCTGTGTCTTTCCGATTCAGGTGGTCTTAGGTTATAGGCCCAAAAGGTGACCTGCCGCATCATATGGTAGCTCAATTTTTACGTTTTCAACAGCTCAATTCAGTTTGCGTTAGTGCTGTTACCACTTTACATCCAACCAGGATCTAGAAGATACACAGTTCTCTAAAACTCCTTCAGCATTTATAGTTTGTAGACATTTTGCTGATGGAAATGACTGGTGTGAGCTGAAACCTTTTTGAATGTGCATTTGCATGTGTCTAATAATTCCTTATACTGAGGTTGAGGCATGTCCTTTTTTTTCTTTTCCTTTTTTTTTAAAGAGTGAGTACAACTTCCCTCCTCTTATTGACTTCTTGAAAAATTTCTAATGTGTTGAATTTTCTTGCCTATTCCCTACCCCAGGGCATTTTTCAGGGCAGGTGTCATTTAGAGCCCTGCAGTCCTTGTGACTATTAAGCAAACATTAGCACTGGGTTTAAAGCTGCTGTTGTGGGAAAGAGCCACAAGGCGGCAGCATTATTACGTTCTCATCTCTTGTTACTAGGGCAACAGAATCTTCCTGGAGGTAGTGTTCCGAGGTTGTAAATTAGAGTGGAATGTGCTGGGACAAGCCCCCAGAAGTTTATGTCTCCTTACTTATGTTTGTTTTTTTAAATTTAATTTCTATTTCTTATCGGAGTAAATTTGATTAGAGTGTTTTGATTGCCTGGCTGTACAGGATCTGCTCAGTGATTCATACATATGTCTGTTCATCTTCGGGTCCTCTTACCATGTATGTGATTACAAAATGTATATTTTAAAGGTATTGGTGATTATATAATTCATACAGTTTATCTGTTACATGTTTTTATACACTTAACATACATTAGTATATGTATGTTAACCCCATAGTCCTAATTTACCCATCCTCCCACCTTTCATTTTGGCTAACCATTAGTTTATTTGATAAGTCTGTGAGTGTCTTTTTCTGTGGAAATATGTTCATTGGTAGCAATCTTAGGATAACATGTATAAATGTTTTCATAGGATATTTGTCGTACCCTTTTGAGTTACTTAACCTTATATGATTATTTCTAGGCTCAACTGTAGTCCTGAAAACGGCATTGTTCATTTTTTTCCCGAGGCTACTATTCTATTTGGTACGTATACCACTTCTTCTTTGTCCATTCATCTGTTTATGAACCTTTTTTCTGCTTCCATGTCTTGGCTATTTCAATATTGCTGCAGTGCTCATTTGCCTGCCTGTGTCTTTCCGATTCAGGTGGTCTTAGGTTATAGGCCCAAAAGGTGACCTGCCGCATCATATGGTAGCTCAATTTTTATCTTTTCAAGCAGCTCCATTCAGTTTGCGTTAGTGCTGTTACCACTTTACATCCCACCAGCAGCTAGAAGGTACACAGTTCTCTAAAACCCCTTCAGCATTTATAGTTTGTAGACATTTTGCTGATGGAAACGACTGGTGTGAGCTGAAACCTTTTTGAATTTGAATTTGCATGTGTCTAATAATTCATTCTACTGAGCTTTAGGCATGTCCTTTTTTTTCTTTTCCTTTTTTTTTAAAGAGTGAGTACAACTTCCCTCCTCTTATTGACTTCTTGAAAAATTTCTCATGTGTTGAATATTCTTGCCTATTCCCTACCCCAGGGCATTTTTCAGGGCAGGTGTCATTTAGAGCCCTGCAGTCCATGTGACTATTAAGCAACCATTAGCACTGGGTTTAAAGCTGCTGTTGTGGGAAAGAGCCACAAGGCGGCAGCATTATTACGTTCTCATCTCTTGTTACTAGGGCAACAGAATCTTCCTGGAGGTAGTGTTCCGAGGTTGTAAATTAGAGTGGAATGTGCTGGGACAAGCCCCCAGAAATTTATGTCTCCTTACTTAGGTTTGTTTTTTAAATTTAATTTCTATTTCTTATCGGAGTAAATTTGATTAGAGTGTTTTGATTGTCTGGCTGTACAGAAACTGCTCAATGATTCCTACATATGTCTGTTCATCTTCGGATTCTGTTACCATGTATGTGATTACAGAATGTATATTTTAAAGGTATTGGTGATTATATAATTCATACAGTTTATCTGTTATATGTTTTTATACACTTAACATACATTAGTATATGTATGTTAACCCCATAGTCCTAGTTTACCCATCCTCCCACCTTTCATTTTGTCTAACCATTAGTTTATTTCATAAGTCTGTGAGTGTCTTTTTCTGTGGAAATATGTTCATTGGTAGCTATCTTAGGATAACATGTATAAATGTTATCATAGGATATTTGTCGTACCCTTTTGAGTTACTTAACCTTATATGATTATTTCTAGGCTCAACTGTAGTCCTGAAAACGGCATTGTTCATTTTTTTCCCGAGGCTACTATTCTATTTGGTACGTATACCACTTCTTCTTTGTCCATTCATCTGTTTATGAACCTTTTTTCTGCTTCCATGTCTTGGCTATTTCAATATTGCTGCAGTGCTCATTTGCCTGCCTGTGTCTTTCCGATTCAGGTGGTCTTAGGTTATAGGCCCAAAAGGTGACCTGCCGCATCATATGGTAGCTCAATTTTTACCTTTTCAAGCAGCTCCATTCAGTTTGCGTTAGTGCTGTTACCACTTTACATCCCAGCAGCAGATAGAAGGTATACATTTCTCTAAAACCCCTTCAGCATTTATAGTTTGTAGACTTTTTGCTGATGGCCATTTGACTGGTGTGAGCTGAAACCTTTTTGGAGGTTGGATACGCATGTGGCGAATAATTCCTTATACTGATCTTTAGGCATATCCTTTTTCTTCTTTTCCTTTTTTTGTTAAAGTGTGAGTACAACTTCCCTCTTCATATTCACTTTTTGAAAAATTTCTCATGTGTTGAATTTTCTTGCGTATTCCCTACCCCAGGGCATTTTTTGAGGGCAGGTGTCATTTAGACCCCTGCAGTCGTTTTGACTATTAAGCAACCATTAGCACTGGGTTTAAAGCTGCTGTTGTGGGAAACAGCCACAAGGCGGCAGCATTATTATGTTCTCAACTCTTGTTACTATGGCAACAGAGTCTTCCTGGAGGTAGGGTTCCGAGGTTGTAAATTAGAGTCGAATGTGCTGGGACAAGCCTCCAGAAGTTTATGTCTCCTTACTTATGTTTGTTTTTTAAATTTAATTTCTATTTCTTATCGGAGTAAATTTGATTTTAGTGTTTTGATTGCCTGGCTGTACAGAATCTGCTCAATGATTCATACATATGTCTGTTCATCCTCGGGTCCTGTTACCATGTATGTGATTACAAAATGTATATTTTAAAGGTATTGGTGATTATATAATTCATACAGTTTATCTGTTATATGTTTTTATACACTTAACATACATTAGTATATGTATGTTAACCCCATAGTCCTAGTTAAACCATCCTCCCACCTTTCATTTTGGCTAACCATTAGTTTATTTGATAACTCTGTGAGTGTCTTTTTCTGTGGAAATATGTTCATTGGTAGCAATCTTAGGATAACATGTATAAATGTTATCATAGGATATTTGTCGTACCCTTTTGAGTTACTTAACGTTATATGATTATTTCTAGGCTCAACTGTAGTCCTGAAAACGGCATTGTTCATTTTTTTCCCGAGGCTACTATTCTATTTGGTACGTATACCACTTCTTCTTTGTCCATTCATCTGTTTATGAACCTTTTTTCTGCTTCCATGTCTTGGCTATTTCAATATTGCTGCAGTGCTCATTTGCCTGCCTGTGTCTTTCCGATTCAGGTGGTCTTATGTTATAGGCCCAAAAGGTGACCTGCCGCATCATATGGTAGCTCAATTTTTATCTTTTCAAGCAGCTCCATTCAGTTTGTGTTAGTGCTGTTACCACTTTACATCCCACCAGCAGCTAGAAGGTACACAGTTCTCTAAAACCCCTTCAGCATTTATAGTTTGTAGACATTTTGCTGATGGAAACGATTGGTGTGAGCTGAAACCTTTTTCCATTTGAATTTGCATGTGTCTAATAATTCATTCTACTGAGGTTTAGGCATGTCCTTTTTTTTCTTTTCCTTTTTTTTTAAAGAGTGAGTACAACTTCCCTCCTCTTATTGATTTCTTGAAAAATTTCTCATGTGTTGAATATTCTTGCCTATTCCTTACCCCAGGGCATTTTTCAGGGCAGGTGTCATTTAGAGCCCTGCAGTCCATGTGATTATTAAGCAACCATTAGCACTGGGTTTAAAGCTGCTGTTGTGGGAAAGAGCCACAAGGCGGCAGCATTATTACGTTCTAATCTCTTGTTACTAGGGCAACAGAATCTTCCTGGAGGTAGTGTTCCGAGGTTGTAAATTAGAGTGGAATGTGCTGGGACAAGCCCCCAGAAGTTTATGTCTCCTTACTTAGGTTTGTTTTTTAAATTTAATTTCTATTTCTAATCTGAGTAAATTTGATTAGAGTGTTTTGATTGTCTGGCTGTACAGAAACTGCTCAATGATTCCTACATATGTCTGTTCATCTTCGGATTCTGTTACCATGTATGTGATTACAGAATGTATATTTTAAAGGTATTGGTGATTATGTAATTCATACAGTTTATCTGTTATATGTTTTTATACACTTAACATACATTAGTATATGTATGTTAACCCCATAGTCCTAATTTACCCGTCCTCCCACCTTTCATTTTGGCTAACAATTAGTTTATTTCATAAGTCTGTGAGTGTCTTTTTCTGTGGAAATATGTTCATTGGTAGCAATCTTAGGATAACATGTATAAATGATATCATAGGATAATTGTCATACCCTTTTGACTTACTTAACCTTATATGATTATTTCTAGGCTCTACTGTAGTCCTGAAAACGGCATTGTTCATTTTTTCCCCGAGGCTACTATTCCATTCTGTCCATATACCACTTCTTCTCTGTCCATTCATCTGTTTATGGACATTTTTTTTGCTTCCATGTCTTTGCTATTTCAATATTGCTGCAGTGCACATTTGACTGCCTGTGTCTTTCCGATTCTGGTAGTCTTAGGTTATAAGCCCAAGAGGTGCCCTGCCGCATCATATCGTAGCTCAATTTTTACCTTTTCAAGCAGCTCCATTCAGTTTGTGTTAGTGCTGTTACCACTTTACATCCCACCAGCAGCTAGAAGGTACACAGTTCTCTAAAACCCCTTCAGCATTTATAGTTTATAGACATTTTGCTGATGGAAATGACTGGTGTGAGCTGAAACCTTTTTGAATTTGAATTTGCATGTGTCTAATAATTCCTTATACTGAGCTTTAGGCATGTCCTTTTTTTTCTTTTCCTTTTTTTTTAAAGAGTGAGTACAACTTCCCTCCTCTTATTGACTTCTTGAAAAATTTCTCATGTGTTGAATTTTCTTGCCTATTCCCTACCCCAGGGCATTATTCAGGGCAGGTGTCATTTAGAGCCCTGCAGTCCTTGTGACTATTAAGCAACCATTAGCACTGGGTTTAATGTTGCTGTTGTGGGAAACAGCCACAAGGCGGCAGCATTATTACGTTCTCATCTCTTGTTACTAGGGCAACAGAATCTTCCTGGAAGTAGTGTTCCGTGGTTGTAAATTAGAGTGGAATGTGCTGGGACGAGCCCCCAGAAGTTTATGTCTCCTTACTTATGTTTGTTTATTAAATTTAATTCTATTTCTTTTTGGAGTAAATTTGATTAGAGTTTTTTGATTGTCTGGCTGTACAGAATCTGCTCAATGATTCCTACATATGTCTGTTCATCTTCGGATTCTGTTACCATGTATGTGAATACAGAATGTATATTTTAAAGGTATTGGTGATTATATATTTCATATAGTTTACCTGTTATATGTTTATATGCATGTAACATACATTAGTATATTTATGTTAATCCCATAGTCCTAATTTACCCATCCTCCCCCCTTTCATTTTGGCTAACCATTAGTTTATTTCATAAGTCTGTGAGTGTCTTTTTCTGTGGAAATATGTTCATTGGTAGCAATCTTAGGATAACATGTATAAATGATATCATAGGATATTTGTCATACCCTTTTGACTTACTTAACCTTATATTATTATTTCTAGGCTCTACTGTAGTCCTGAAAACGGCATTGTTCATTTTTTTCCCGAGGCTACTATTCCATTCTGTCCATATACCACTTCTTCTCTGTCCATTCATCTGTTTATGGACCTTTTTTTGCTTCCATGTCTTGGCTATTTCAGTATTGCTGCAGTGCACATTTGACTGCCTGTGTCTTTCCGATTCTGGTGGTCTTAGGTTATAAGCCCGAGAGGTGCCCTGCCGCATCATATGGTAGCTCAATTTCTACCTTTTCAAGCGGCTCCATTCAGTTTGCGTTAGTGCTGTTACCACTTTACATCCCAGCAGCAGATAGAAGGTACACATTTCTCTAAAACACCTTCAGCATTTATAGTTTGTAGACTTTTGCTGATGGCCATTTGACTGTTGTGAGCTGAAACCTTTATGGAGGTTGGATACGCATGTGGCGAATAATTCCTTATACTGATCTTTAGGCATATCCTTTTTCTTCTTTTCCTTTTTTTGTTAAAGTGTGAGTACAACTTCCCTCTTCATATTCACTTTTTGAAAAATTTCTCATGTGTTGAATTTTCTTGCCTATTCCCTACCCAAGGGCACTTTTTGAGGGCAGGTGTCATTTAGACCCCTGCAGTCGTTGTGACTATTAAGCAACCATTAGCACTGGGTTTAAAGCTGCTGTTGTGGGAAACAGCCACAAGGCGGCAGCATTATTACGTTCTCAACTCTTGTTACTAGGGCAACAGAATCTTCCTGGAGGTAGTGTTCTGAGGTTGTAAATTAGAGTGGAATGTGCTGGGACAAGCCCCCAGAAGTTTATGTCTCCTTACTTATGTTTGTTTTTTAAATTTCATTTCTATTTCTTATCAGCGTAAATTTGATTAGAGTGTTTTGATTGCCTGGCTCTACAGGATCTGCTCAATGATTCATACATATGTCTGTTCATCTTCGGGTCCTGTTACCATGTATGTGATTACAAAATGTATATTTTAAAGGTATTGGTGATTATATAATTCATACAGTTTATCTGTTATATGTTGTTATACACTTAACATACATTAGTATATGTATGTTAACCCCATAGTCCTAATTTACCCATCCTCCCACCTTTCATTTTGCTAACCATTAGTTTATTTCATAAGTCTGTGAGTGTCTTTTTCTGTGGAAATATGTTCATTGGTAGCAATCTTAGGATAACATGTATAAATATTATCATAGGATCTTTGTCGTACCCTTTTGAGTTAGTTAACCTTATATGATTATTTCTAGGCTCAACTGTAGTCCTGAAAACGGCGTTGTTCATTTTTTTCCCCAGGCTACTATTCTATTTGGTACGTATACTACTTCTTCTTTGTCCATTCATCTGTTTATGAACCTTTTTTCTGCTTCCATGTCTTGGCTATTTCAATATTGCTGCAGTGCTCATTTGCCTGCCTGTGTCTTTCCGATTCAGGTGGTCTTAGGTTATAGGCCCAAAGGGTGACCTGCTGCATCATATGGTAGCTCAATTTTTACCTTGTCCAGAAGCTCCATTCAGTTTGCGTTAGTGCTGTTACCACTTTACATCCCACCAGCAGCTAGAAGGTACACAGTTCTCTAAAACCCCTTCAGCATTTATAGTTTATAGACATTTTGCTGATGGAAATGACTGGTGTGAGCTGAAACCTTTTTGAATTTGAATTTGCATGTGTCTAATAATTCCTTATACTGAGCTTTAGGCATGTCCTTTTTTTTCTTTTCCTTTTTTTTAAAGAGTGAGTACAACTTCCCTCCTCTTATTGACTTCTTGAAAAATTTCTCATGTGTTGAATTTTCTTGCCTATTCCCTACCCCAGGGCATTTTTCAGGGCAGGTGTCATTTAGAGCCCTGCAGTCCTTGTGACTATTAAGCAACTATTAGTACTGGGTTTAAAGCTGCTGTTGTGGGAAACAGCCACAAGGCCGCAGCATTATTACGTTCTCAACTCTTGTTACTACGGCAACAGAGTCTTCCTGGAGGTAGTGTTCCGAGGTTGTAAATTAGAGTGGAATGTGCTGGGACAAGCCCCCAGAAATTTATGTCTCCTTACTTATGTTTGTTTTTTAAATTTAATTTCTATTTCTTATCAGAGTAAATTTGATTAGAGTGTTTTGATTGCCTGGCTGTACAGAATCTGCTCAATGATTCATACATATGTCTGTTCATCTTTGGGTCCTGTTACCATGTATGTGATTACAAAATGTATATTTTAAAGGTATTGGTGATTATATAATTCATACAGTTTATCTGTTATATGTTTTTATACACTTAACATACATTAGTATATGTATGTTAACCCCATAGTCCTAATTTACCCATCCTCCCACCTTTCATTTTGGCTAACCATTAGTTTATTTGATAAGTCTGTGAGTGTCTTTTTCTGTGGAAATATGTTCATTGGTAGCTATCTTAGGATAACATGTATAAATGTTATCATAGGATATTTGTCGTACCCTTTTGAGTTACTTAACCTTATATGATTATTTCTAGGCTCAACTGTAGTCCTGAAAACGGCATTGTTCATGTTTTTCCCGAGGCTACTATTCTATTTGGTACGTATACCACTTCTTTGTCCATTCATCTGTTTATGGACATTTTTTTTGCTTCCATGTCTTTGCTATTTCCATATTGCTGCAGTGCACATTTGACTGCCTGTGTCTTTCCGATTCTGGTAGTCTTAGGTTATAAGCCGAAGAGGTGCCCTGCCGCATCATATGGTAGCTCAATTTTTACCTTTTCAAGCAGCTCCATTCAGTTTGCATTAGTGCTGTTATCACTTTTCATCCCAGCAGCAGATAGAAGGTATACATTTCTCTAAAACCCCTTCAGCATTTATAGTTTGTAGACTTTTTGCTGATGGCCATTTGACTGGTGTGAGCTGAAACCTTTTTGGAGGTTGGATACGCATGTGGCGAATAATTCCTTATACTGATCTTTAGGCATATCCTTTTTCTTCTTTTCCTTTTTTTGTTAAAGTGTGAGTACAACTTCCCTCTTCATATTCACTTTTTGAAAAATTTCTCATGTGTTGAATTTTCTTGCGTATTCCCTACCCCAGGGCATTTTTTGAGGGCAGGTGTCATTTAGACCCCTGCAGTCGTTTTGACTATTAAGCAACCATTAGCACTGGGTTTAAAGCTGCTGTTGTGGGAAACAGCCACAAGGCGGCAGCATTATTACGTTCTCAACTCTTGTTACTATGGCAACAGAGTCTTCCTGGAGGTAGTGTTCCGAGGTTGTAAATTAGAGTGGAATGTGCTGGGACAAGCCTCCAGAAGTTTATGTCTCCTTACTTAGGTTTGTTTTTTAAATTTAATTTCTATTTCTTATCGGAGTAAATTTGATTTTAGTGTTTTGATTGCCTGGCTGTACAGAATCTGCTCAATGATTCATACATATGTCTGTTCATCCTCGGGTCCTGTTACCATGTATGTGATTACAAAATGTATATTTTAAAGGTATTGGTGATTATATAATTCATACAGTTTATCTGTTATATGTTTTTATACACTTAACATACATTAGTATATGTATGTTAACCCCATAGTCCTAGTTAACCCATTCTCCCACCTTTCATTTTGGCTAACCATTAGTTTATTTGATAAGTCTGTGAGTGTCTTTTTCTGTGGAAATATGTTCATTGGTAGCAATCTTAGGATAACATGTATAAATGTTATCATAGGATATTTGTCGTACCCTTTTGAGTTACTTAACGTTATATGATTATTTCTAGGCTCAACTGTAGTCCTGAAAACGGCATTGTTCATTTTTTTCCCGAGGCTACTATTCTATTTGGTACGTATACCACTTCTTCTTTGTCCATTCATCTGTTTATGAACCTTTTTTCTGCTTCCATGTCTTGGCTATTTCAATATTGCTGCAGTGCTCATTTGCCTGCCTGTGTCTTTCCGATTCAGGTGGTCTTAGGTTATAGGCCCAAAAGGTGACCTGCCGCATCATATGGTACCTCAATTTTTATCTTTTCAAGCAGCTCCATTCAGTTTGTGTTAGTGCTGTTACCACTTTACATCCCACCAGCAGCTAGAAGGTACACAGTTCTCTAAAACCCCTTCAGCATTTATAGTTTGTAGACATTTTGCTGATGGAAACGATTGGTGTGAGCTGAAACCTTTTTCCATTTGAATTTGCATGTGTCTAATAATTCATTCTACTGAGCTTTAGGCATGTCCTTTTTTTTCTTTTCCTTTTTTTTTAAAGAGTGAGTACAACTTCCCTCCTCTTATTGATTTCTTGAAAAATTTCTCATGTGTTGAATATTCTTGCCTATTCCTTACCCCAGGGCATTTCTCAGGGCAGGTGTCATTTAGAGCCCTGCAGTCCATGTGACTATTAAGCAACCATTAGCACTGGGTTTAAAGCTGCTGTTGTGAGAAAGAGCCACAAGGCGGCAGCATTATTACGTTCTCATCTCTTGTTACTAGGGCAACAGAATCTTCCTGGAGGTAGTGTTCCGAGGTTGTAAATTAGAGTGGAATGTGCTGGGACAATCTCCCAGAAGTTTATGTCTCCTTACTTAGGTTTGTTTTTTAAATTTAATTTCTATTTCTTATCGGAGTAAATTTGATTAGAGTGTTTTGATTGTCTGGCTGTACAGAAACTGCTCAATGATTCCTACATATGTCTGTTCATCTTCGGATTCTGTTACCATGTATGTGATTACAGAATGTATATTTTAAAGGTATTGGTGATTATGTAATTCATACAGTTTATCTGTTATATGTTTTTATACACTTAACATACATTAGTATATGTATGTTAACCCCATAGTCCTAATTTACCCATCCTCCCCCCTTTCATTTTGGCTAACCATTAGTTTATTTCATAAGTCTGTGAGTGTCTTTTTCTGTGGAAATATGTTCATTGGTAGCAATCTTAGGATAACATGTATAAATGATATCATAGGATAATTGTCATACCCTTTTGACTTACTTAACCTTATATGATTATTTCTAGGCTCTACTCTAGTCCTGAAAACGGCATTGTTCATTTTTTCCCCGAGGCTACTATTCCATTCTGTCCATATACCACTTCTTCTCTGTCCATTCATCTGTTTATGGACATTTTTTTTGCTTCCATGTCTTTGCTATTTCAATATTGCTGCAGTGCACATTTGACTGCCTGTGTCTTTCCGATTCTGGTAGTCTTAGGTTATAAGCCCAAGAGGTGCCCTGCCGCATCATATCGTAGCTCAATTTTTACGTTTTCAAGCAGCTCCATTCAGTTTGTGTTAGTGCTGTTACCACTTTACATCCCACCAGCAGCTAGAAGGTACACAGTTCTCTAAAACCCCTTCAGCATTTATAGTTTATAGACATTTTGCTGATGGAAATGACTGGTGTGAGCTGAAACCTTTTTGAATTTGAATTTGCATGTGTCTAATAATTCCTTATACTGAGCTTTAGGCATGTCCTTTTTTTTCTTTTCCTTTTTTTTTAAAGAGTGAGTACAACTTCCCTCCTCTTATTGACTTCTTGAAAAATTTCTCATGTGTTGAATTTTCTTGCCTATTCCCTACCCCAGGGCATTATTCAGGGCAGGTGTCATTTAGAGCCCTGCAGTCCTTGTGACTATTAAGCAACCATTAGCACTGGGTTTAATGTTGCTGTTGTGGGAAACAGCCACAAGGCGGCAGCATTATTACGTTCTCATCTCTTGTTACTAGGGCAACAGAATCTTCCTGGAAGTAGTGTTCCGTGGTTGTAAATTAGAGTGGAATGTGCTGGGACGAGCCCCCAGAAGTTTATGTCTCCTTACTTATGTTTGTTTATTAAATTTAATTCTATTTCTTTTTGGAGTAAATTTGATTAGAGTTTTTTGATTGTCTGGCTGTACAGAATCTGCTCAATGATTCCTACATATGTCTGTTCATCTTCGGATTCTGTTACCATGTATGTGAATACAGAATGTATATTTTAAAGGTATTGGTGATTATATATTTCATATAGTTTATCTGTTATATGTTTATATGCATGTAACATACATTAGTATATTTATGTTAATCCCATAGTCCTAATTTACCCATCCTCCCCCCTTTCATTTTGGCTAACCATTAGTTTATTTCATAAGTCTGTGAGTGTCTTTTTCTGTGGAAATATGTTCATTGGTAGCAATCTTAGGATAACATGTATAAATGATATCATAGGATATTTGTCATACCCTTTTGACTTACTTAACCTTATATTATTATTTCTAGGCTCTACTGTAGTCCTGAAAACGGCATTGTTCATTTTTTTCCCGAGGCTACTATTCCATTCTGTCCATATACCACTTCTTCTCTGTCCATTCATCTGTTTATGGACCTTTTTTTGCTTCCATGTCTTGGCTATTTCAGTATTGCTGCAGTGCACATTTGACTGCCTGTGTCTTTCCGATTCTGGTGGTCTTAGGTTATAAGCCCGAGAGGTGCCCTGCCGCATCATATGGTAGCTCAATTTCTACCTTTTCAAGCGGCTCCATTCAGTTTGCGTTAGTGCTGTTACCACTTTACATCCCAGCAGCAGATAGAAGGTACACATTTCTCTAAAACACCTTCAGCATTTATAGTTTGTAGACTTTTGCTGATGGCCATTTGACTGTTGTGAGCTGAAACCTTTATGGAGGTTGGATACGCATGTGGCGAATAATTCCTTATACTGATCTTTAGGCATATCCTTTTTCTTCTTTTCCTTTTTTTGTTAAAGTGTGAGTACAACTTCCCTCTTCATATTCACTTTTTGAAAAATTTCTCATGTGTTGAATTTTCTTGCCTATTCCCTACCCAAGGGCACTTTTTGAGGGCAGGTGTCATTTAGACCCCTGCAGTCGTTGTGACTATTAAGCAACCATTAGCACTGGGTTTAAAGCTGCTGTTGTGGGAAACAGCCACAAGGCGGCAGCATTATTACGTTCTCAACTCTTGTTACTAGGGCAACAGAATCTTCCTGGAGGTAGTGTTCTGAGGTTGTAAATTAGAGTGGAATGTGCTGGGACAAGCCCCCAGAAGTTTATGTCTCCTTACTTATGTTTGTTTTTTAAATTTCATTTCTATTTCTTATCAGCGTAAATTTGATTAGAGTGTTTTGATTGCCTGGCTCTACAGGATCTGCTCAATGATTCATACATATGTCTGTTCATCTTCGGGTCCTGTTACCATGTATGTGATTACAAAATGTATATTTTAAAGGTATTGGTGATTATATAATTCATACAGTTTATCTGTTATATGTTGTTATACACTTAACATACATTAGTATATGTATGTTAACCCCATAGTCCTAATTTACCCATCCTCCCACCTTTCATTTTGCTAACCATTAGTTTATTTCATAAGTCTGTGAGTGTCTTTTTCTGTGGAAATATGTTCATTGGTAGCAATCTTAGGATAACATGTATAAATATTATCATAGGATCTTTGTCGTACCCTTTTGAGTTAGTTAACCTTATATGATTATTTCTAGGCTCAACTGTAGTCCTGAAAACGGCGTTGTTCATTTTTTTCCCCAGGCTACTATTCTATTTGGTACGTATACTACTTCTTCTTTGTCCATTCATCTGTTTATGAACCTTTTTTCTGCTTCCATGTCTTGGCTATTTCAATATTGCTGCAGTGCTCATTTGCCTGCCTGTGTCTTTCCGATTCAGGTGGTCTTAGGTTATAGGCCCAAAGGGTGACCTGCTGCATCATATGGTAGCTCAATTTTTACCTTGTCAAGAAGCTCCATTCAGTTTGCGTTAGTGCTGTTACCACTTTACATCCCACCAGCAGCTAGAAGGTACACAGTTCTCTAAAACCCCTTCAGCATTTATAGTTTATAGACATTTTGCTGATGGAAATGACTGGTGTGAGCTGAAACCTTTTTGAATTTGAATTTGCATGTGTCTAATAATTCCTTATACTGAGCTTTAGGCATGTCCTTTTTTTTCTTTTCCTTTTTTTTAAAGAGTGAGTACAACTTCCCTCCTCTTATTGACTTCTTGAAAAATTTCTCATGTGTTGAATTTTCTTGCCTATTCCCTACCCCAGGGCATTTTTCAGGGCAGGTGTCATTTAGAGCCCTGCAGTCCTTGTGACTATTAAGCAACTATTAGTACTGGGTTTAAAGCTGCTGTTGTGGGAAACAGCCACAAGGCCGCAGCATTATTACGTTCTCAACTCTTGTTACTACGGCAACAGAGTCTTCCTGGAGGTAGTGTTCCGAGGTTGTAAATTAGAGTGGAATGTGCTGGGACAAGCCCCCAGAAGTTTATGTCTCCTTACTTATGTTTGTTTTTTAAATTTAATTTCTATTTCTTATCAGAGTAAATTTGATTAGAGTGTTTTGATTGCCTGGCTGTACAGAATCTGCTCAATGATTCATACATATGTCTGTTCATCTTTGGGTCCTGTTACCATGTATGTGATTACAAAATGTATATTTTAAAGGTATTGGTGATTATATAATTCATACAGTTTATCTGTTATATGTTTTTATACACTTAACATACATTAGTATATGTATGTTAACCCCATAGTCCTAATTTACCCATCCTCCCACCTTTCATTTTGGCTAACCATTAGTTTATTTGATAAGTCTGTGAGTGTCTTTTTCTGTGGAAATATGTTCATTGGTAGCTATCTTAGGATAACATGTATAAATGTTATCATAGGATATTTGTCGTACCCTTTTGAGTTACTTAACCTTATATGATTATTTCTAGGCTCAACTGTAGTCCTGAAAACGGCATTGTTCATGTTTTTCCCGAGGCTACTATTCTATTTGGTACGTATACCACTTCTTTGTCCATTCATCTGTTTATGGACATTTTTTTTGCTTCCATGTCTTTGCTATTTCCATATTGCTGCAGTGCACATTTGACTGCCTGTGTCTTTCCGATTCTGGTAGTCTTAGGTTATAAGCCGAAGAGGTGCCCTGCCGCATCATATGGTAGCTCAATTTTTACCTTTTCAAGCAGCTCCATTCAGTTTGCGTTAGTGCTGTTACCACTTTACATCCCAGCAGCAGATAGAAGGTATACATTTCTCTAAAACCCCTTCAGCATTTATAGTTTATAGACATTTTGCTGATGGAAATGACTGGTGTGAGCTGAAACCTTTTTGGAGGTTGGATACGCATGTGGCGAATAATTCCTTATACTGATCTTTAGGCATATCCTTTTTCTTCTTTTCCTTTTTTTGTTAAAGTGTGAGTACAACTTCCCTCTTCATATTCACTTTTTGAAAAATTTCTCATGTGTTGAATTTTCTTGCGTATTCCCTACCCCAGGGCATTTTTTGAGGGCAGGTGTCATTTAGACCCCTGCAGTCGTTTTGACTATTAAGCAACCATTAGCACTGGGTTTAAAGCTGCTGTTGTGGGAAACAGCCACAAGGCGGCAGCATTATTACGTTCTCAACTCTTGTTACTATGGCAACAGAGTCTTCCTGGAGGTAGTGTTCCGAGGTTGTAAATTAGAGTGGAATGTGCTGGGACAAGCCTCCAGAAGTTTATGTCTCCTTACTTATGTTTGTTTTTTAAATTTAATTTCTATTTCTTATCGGAGTAAATTTGATTTTAGTGTTTTGATTGCCTGGCTGTACAGAATCTGCTCAATGATTCATACATATGTCTGTTCATCCTCGGGTCCTGTTACCATGTATGTGATTACAAAATGTATATTTTAAAGGTATTGGTGATTATATAATTCATACAGTTTATCTGTTATATGTTTTTATACACTTAACATACATTAGTATATGTATGTTAACCCCATAGTCCTAGTTAACCCATCCTCCCACCTTTCATTTTGGCTAACCATTAGTTTATTTGATAAGTCTGTGAGTGTCTTTTTCTGTGGAAATATGTTCATTGGTAGCAATCTTAGGATAACATGTATAAATGTTATCATAGGATATTTGTCGTACCCTTTTGAGTTACTTAACGTTATATGATTATTTCTAGGCTCAACTGTAGTCCTGAAAACGGCATTGTTCATTTTTTTCCCGAGGCTACTATTCTATTTGGTACGTATACCACTTCTTCTTTGTCCATTCATCTGTTTATGAACCTTTTTTCTGCTTCCATGTCTTGGCTATTTCAATATTGCTGCAGTGCTCATTTGCCTGCCTGTGTCTTTCCGATTCAGGTAGTCTTAGGTTATAGGCCCAAAAGGTGACCTGCCGCATCATATGGTACCTCAATTTTTATCCTTTCAAGCAGCTCCATTCAGTTTGTGTTAGTGCTGTTACCACTTTACATCCCACCAGCAGCTAGAAGGTACACAGTTCTCTAAAACCCCTTCAGCATTTATAGTTTGTAGACATTTTGCTGATGGAAACGATTGGTGTGAGCTGAAACCTTTTTCCATTTGAATTTGCATGTGTCTAATAATTCATTCTACTGAGCTTTAGGCATGTCCTTTTTTTTCTTTTCCTTTTTTTTTAAAGAGTGAGTACAACTTCCCTCCTCTTATTGATTTCTTGAAAAATTTCTCATGTGTTGAATATTCTTGCCTATTCCTTACCCCAGGGCATTTCTCAGGGCAGGTGTCATTTAGAGCCCTGCAGTCCATGTGACTATTAAGCAACCATTAGCACTGGGTTTAAAGCTGCTGTTGTGAGAAAGAGCCACAAGGCGGCAGCATTATTACGTTCTCATCTCTTGTTACTAGGGCAACAGAATCTTCCTGGAGGTAGTGTTCCGAGGTTGTAAATTAGAGTGGAATGTGCTGGGACAAGCCCCCAGAAGTTTATGTCTCCTTACTTAGGTTTGTTTTTTAAATTTAATTTCTATTTCTTATCGGAGTAAATTTGATTAGAGTGTTTTGATTGTCTGGCTGTACAGAAACTGCTCAATGATTCCTACATATGTCTGTTCATCTTCGGATTCTGTTACCATGTATGTGATTACAGAATGTATATTTTAAAGGTATTGGTGATTATATAATTCATACAGTTTATCTGTTATATGTTTTTATACACTTAACATACATTAGTATATGTATGTTAACCCCATAGTCCTAATTTACCCATCCTCCCCCCTTTCATTTTGGCTAACCATTAGTTTATTTCATAAGTCTGTGAGTGTCTTTTTCTGTGGAAATATGTTCATTGGTAGCAATCTTAGGATAACATGTACAAATGATATCATAGGATATTTGTCATACCCTTTTGATTTACTTAACCTTATATTATTATTTCTAGGCTCTACTGTGGTCCTGAAAACGGCATTGTTCATTTTTTTCCCGAGGCTACTATTCCATTCTGTCCATATACCACTTCTTCTCTGTCCATTCATCTGTTTATGGACCTTTTTTTGCTTCCATGTCTTGGCTATTTCAGTATTGCTGCAGTGCACATTTGACTGCCTGTGTCTTTCCGATTCTGGTGGTCTTAGGTTATAAGCCCGAGAGGTGCCCTGCCGCATCATATGGTAGCTCAATTTCTACCTTTTCAAGCGGCTCCATTCAGTTTGCGTTAGTGCTGTTACCACTTTACATCCCAGCAGCAGATAGAAGGTACACATTTCTCTAAAACACCTTCAGCATTTATAGTTTGTAGACTTTTGCTGATGGCCATTTGACTGTTGTGAGCTGAAACCTTTATGGAGGTTGGATACGCATGTGGCGAATAATTCCTTATACTGATCTTTAGGCATATCCTTTTTCTTCTTTTCCTTTTTTTGTTAAAGTGTGAGTACAACTTCCCTCTTCATATTCACTTTTTGAAAAATTTCTCATGTGTTGAATTTTCTTGCCTATTCCCTACCCAAGGGCACTTTTTGAGGGCAGGTGTCATTTAGACCCCTGCAGTCGTTGTGACTATTAAGCAACCATTAGCACTGGGTTTAAAGCTGCTGTTGTGGGAAACAGCCACAAGGCGGCAGCATTATTACGTTCTCAACTCTTGTTACTAGGGCAACAGAATCTTCCTGGAGGTAGTGTTCTGAGGTTGTAAATTAGAGTGGAATGTGCTGGGACAAGCCCCCAGAAGTTTATGTCTCCTTACTTATGTTTGTTTTTTAAATTTCATTTCTATTTCTTATCAGCGTAAATTTGATTAGAGTGTTTTGATTGCCTGGCTGTACAGGATCTGCTCAATGATTCATACATATGTCTGTTCATCTTCGGGTCCTGTTACCATGTATGTGATTACAAAATGTATATTTTAAAGGTATTGGTGATTATATAATTCATACAGTTTATCTGTTATATGTTGTTATACACTTAACATACATTAGTATATGTATGTTAACCCCATAGTCCTAATTTACCCATCCTCCCACCTTTCATTTTGCTAACCATTATTTTATTTCATAAGTCTGTGAGTGTCTTTTTCTGTGGAAATATGTTCATTGGTAGCAATCTTAGGATAACATGTATAAATATTATCATAGGATATTTGTCGTACCCTTTTGAGTTAGTTAACCTTATATGATTATTTCTAGGCTCAACTGTAGTCCTGAAAACGGCGTTGTTCATTTTTTTCCCCAGGCTACTATTCTATTTTGTACGTATACTACTTCTTCTTTGTCCATTCATCTGTTTATGAACCTTTTTTCTGCTTCCATGTCTTGGCTATTTCAATATTGCTGCAGTGCTCATTTGCCTGCCTGTGTCTTTCCGATTCAGGTGGTCTTAGGTTATAGGCCCAAAGGGTGACCTGCTGCATCATATGGTAGCTCAATTTTTACCTTGTCAAGAAGCTCCATTCAGTTTGCGTTAGTGCTGTTACCACTTTACATCCCACCAGCAGCTAGAAGGTACACAGTTCTCTAAAACCCCTTCAGCATTTATAGTTTATAGACATTTTGCTGATGGAAATGACTGGTGTGAGCTGAAACCTTTTTCCATTTAAATTTGCATGTGTCTAATAATTCCTTATACTGAGCTTTAGGCATGTCCTTTTTTTTCTTTTCCTTTTTTTTAAAGAGTGAGTACAACTTCCCTCTTCTTATTGACTTCTTGAAAAATTTCTCATGTGTTGAATTTTCTTGCCTATTCCCTACCCCAGGGCATTTTTCAGGGCAGGTGTCATTTAGAGCCCTGCAGTCCTTGTGACTATTAAGCAACTATTAGTACTGGGTTTAAAGCTGCTGTTGTGGGAAACAGCCACAAGGCCGCAGCATTATTACGTTCTCAACTCTTGTTACTACGGCAACAGAGTCTTCCTGGAGGTAGTGTTCCGAGGTTGTAAATTAGAGTGGAATGTGCTGGGACAAGCCTCCAGAAGTTTATGTCTCCTTACTTATGTTTGTTTTTTAAATTTAATTTCTATTTTTTATCAGAGTAAATTTGATTAGAGTGTTTTGATTGCCTGGCTGTACAGAATCTGCTCAATGATTCATACATATGTCTGTTCATCTTCGGGTCCTCTTACCATGTATGTGATTACAAAATGTATATTTTAAAGGTATTGGTGATTATATAATTCATACAGTTTATCTGTTATATGTTTTTATACACTTAACATACATTAGTATATGTATGTTAACCCCATAGTCCTAATTTACCCATCCTCCCACCTTTCATTTTGGCTAACCATTAGTTTATTTGATAAGTCTGTGAGTGTCTTTTTCTGTGGAAATATGTTCATTGGTAGCAATCTTAGGATAACATGTATAAATGTTTTCATAGGATATTTGTCGTACCCTTTTGAGTTACTTAACCTTATATGATTATTTCTAGGCTCAACTGTAGTCCTGAAAACGGCATTGTTCATTTTTTTCCCGAGGCTACTATTCTATTTGGTACGTATACCACTTCTTCTTTGTCCATTCATCTGTTTATGAACCTTTTTTGTGCTTCCATGTCTTGGCTATTTCAATATTGCTGCAGTGCTCATTTGCCTGCCTGTGTCTTTCCGATTCAGGTGGTCTTAGGTTATAGGCCCAAAAGGTGACCTGCCGCATCATATGGTAGCTCAATTTTTACCTTTTCAAGCAGCTCCATTCAGTTTGCGTTAGTGCTGTTACCACTTTACATCCCAGCAGCAGATAGAAGGTATACATTTCTCTAAAACCCCTTCAGCATTTATAGTTTGTAGACATTTTGCTGATGGCCATTTGACTGGTGTGAGCTGAAACCTTTTTGGAGGTTGGATACGCATGTGGCGAATAATTCCTTATACTGATCTTTAGGCATATCCTTTTTCTTCTTTTCCTTTTTTTGTTAAAGTGTGAGTACAACTTCCCTCTTCATATTCACTTTTTGAAAAATTTCTCATGTGTTGAATTTTCTTGCGTATTCCCTACCCCAGGGCATTTTTTGAGGGCAGGTGTCATTTAGACCCCTGCAGTCGTTTTGACTATTAAGCAACCATTAGCACTGGGTTTAAAGCTGCTGTTGTGGGAAACAGCCACAAGGCGGCAGCATTATTATGTTCTCAACTCTTGTTACTATGGCAACAGAGTCTTCCTGGAGGTAGTGTTCCGAGGTTGTAAATTAGAGTGGAATGTGCTGGGACAAGCCTCCAGAAGTTTATGTCTCCTTACTTATGTTTGTTTTTTAAATTTAAATTCTATTTCTTATCGGAGTAAATTTGATTTTAGTGTTTTGATTGCCTGGCTGTACAGAATCTGCTCAATGATTCATACATATGTCTGTTCATCCTCGGGTCCTGTTACCATGTATGTGATTACAAAATGTATATTTTAAAGGTATTGGTGATTATATAATTCATACAGTTTATCTGTTATATGTTTTTATACACTTAACATACATTAGTATATGTATGTTAACCCCATAGTCCTAGTTAAACCATCCTCCCACCTTTCATTTTGGCTAACCATTAGTTTATTTGATAACTCTGTGAGTGTCTTTTTCTGTGGAAATATGTTCATTGGTAGCAATCTTAGGATAACATGTATAAATGTTATCATAGGATATTTGTCGTACCCTTTTGAGTTACTTAAGCTTATATGATTATTTCTAGGCTCAACTGTAGTCCTGAAAACGGCATTGTTCATTTTTTTCCCGAGGCTACTATTCTATTTGGTACGTATACCACTTCTTCTTTGTCCATTCATCTGTTTATGAACCTTTTTTCTGCTTCCATGTCTTGGCTATTTCAATATTGCTGCAGTGCTCATTTGCCTGCCTGTGTCTTTCCGATTCAGGTGGTCTTAGGTTATAGGCCCAAAAGGTGACCTGCCGCATCATATGGTAGCTCAATTTTTATCTTTTCAAGCAGCTCCATTCAGTTTGTGTTAGTGCTGTTACCACTTTACATCCCACCAGCAGCTAGAAGGTACACAGTTCTCTAAAACCCCTTCAGCATTTATAGTTTGTAGACATTTTGCTGATGGAAACGATTGGTGTGAGCTGAAACCTTTTTCCATTTGAATTTGCATGTGTCTAATAATTCATTCTACTGAGGTTTAGGCATGTCCTTTTTTTTCTTTTCCTTTTTTTTTTAAAGAGTGAGTACAACTTCCCTCCTCTTATTGATTTCTTGAAAAATTTCTCATGTGTTGAATATTCTTGCCTATTCCTTACCCCAGGGCATTTTTCAGGGCAGGTGTCATTTAGAGCCCTGCAGTCCATGTGATTATTAAGCAACCATTAGCACTGGGTTTAAAGCTGCTGTTGTGGGAAAGAGCCACAAGGCGGCAGCATTATTACGTTCTCATCTCTTGTTACTAGGGCAACAGAATCTTCCTGGAGGTAGTGTTCCGAGGTTGTAAATTAGAGTGGAATGTGCTGGGACAATCCCCCAGAAGTTTATGTCTCCTTACTTATGTTTGTTTTTTAAATTTCATTTCTATTTCTTATCAGCGTAAATTTGATTAGAGTGTTTTGATTGCCTGGCTGTACAGGATCTGCTCAATGATTCATACATATGTCTGTTCATCTTCGGGTCCTGTTACCATGTATGTGATTACAAAATGTATATTTTAAAGGTATTGGTGATTATATAATTCATACAGTTTATCTGTTATATGTTGTTATACACTTAACATACATTAGTATATGTATGTTAACCCCATAGTCCTAATTTACCCATCCTCCCCCCTTTCATTTTGGCTAACCATTAGTTTATTTGATAAGTCTGTGAGTGTCTTTTTCTGTGGAAATATGTTCATTGGTAGCAATCTTAGGATAACATGTATAAATGTTTTCATAGGATATTTGTCGTACCCTTTTGAGTTACTTAACGTTATATGATTATTTCTAGGCTCAACTGTAGTCCTGAAAACGGCATTGTTCATTTTTTTCCCGAGGCTACTATTCTATTTGGTACGTATACCACTTCTTCATTGTCCATTCATCTGTTTATGAACCTTTTTTGTGCTTCCATGTCTTGGCTATTTCAATATTGCTGCAGTGCTCATTTGCCTGCCTGTGTCTTTCCGATTCAGGTGGTCTTAGGTTATAGGCCCAAAAGGTGACCTGCCGCATCATATGGTAGCTCAATTTTTATCTTTTCAAGCAGCTCCATTCAGTTTGTGTTAGTGCTGTTACCACTTTACATCCCACCAGCAGCTAGAAGGTACACAGTTCTCTAAAACCCCTTCAGCATTTATAGTTTGTACACATTTTGCTGATGGAAACGACTGGTGTGAGCTGAAACCTTTTTGAATTTGAATTTGCATGTGTCTAATAATTCATTCTACTGAGCTTTAGGCATGTCCTTTTTTTTCTTTTCCTTTTTTTTTAAAGAGTGAGTACAACTTCCCTCCTCTTATTGACTTCTTGAAAAATTTCTCATGTGTTGAATATTCTTGCCTATTCCCTACCCCAGGGCATTTTTCAGGGCAGGTGTCATTTAGAGCCCTGCAGTCCATGTGACTATTAAGCAACCATTAGCACTGGGTTTAAAGCTGCTGTTGTGGGAAAGAGCCACAAGGCGGCAGCATTATTACGTTCTCATCTCTTGTTACTAGGGCAACAGAATCTTCCTGGAGGTAGTGTTCCGAGGTTGTAAATTAGAGTGGAATGTGCTTGAACATGCCCCCAGAAGTTTATGTCTCCTTACTTAGGTTTGTTTTTTAAATTTAATTTCTATTTCTTATCTGAGTAAATTTGATTAGAGTGTTTTGATTGTCTGGCTGTACAGAAACTGCTCAATGATTCCTACATATGTCTGTTCATCTTCGGATTCTGTTACCATGTATGTGATTACAGAAGGTATATTTTAAAGGTATTGGTGATTATATAATTCATACAGTTTATCTGTTATATGTTTTTATACACTTAACATACATTAGTATATGTATGTTAACCCCATAGTCCTAGTTTACCCATCCTCCCACCTTTCATTTTGTCTAACCATTAGTTTATTTCATAAGTCTGTGAGTGTCTTTTTCTGTGGAAATATGTTCATTGGTAGCAATCTTTGGATAACATGTATAAATGTTATCATAGGATCTTTGTCGTACCCTTTTGAGTTAGTTAACCTTATATGATTATTTCTAGGCTCAACTGTAGTCCTGAAAACGGCGTTGTTCATTTTTTTCCCCAGGCTACTATTCTATTTGGTACGTATACTACTTCTTCTTTGTCCATTCATCTGTTTATGAACCTTTTTTCTGCTTCCATGTCTTGGCTATTTCAATATTGCTGCAGTGCTCATTTGCCTGCCTGTGTCTTTCCGATTCAGGTGGTCTTAGGTTATAGGCCCAAAGGGTGACCTGCTGCATCATATGGTAGCTCAATTTTTACCTTGTCAAGAAGCTCCATTCAGTTTGCGTTAGTGCTGTTACCACTTTACATCCCACCAGCAGCTAGAAGGTACACAGTTCTCTAAAACCCCTTCAGCATTTATAGTTTATAGACATTTTGCTGATGGAAATGACTGGTGTGAGCTGAAACCTTTTTGAATTTGAATTTGCATGTGTCTAATAATTCCTTATACTGAGCGTTAGGCATGTCCTTTTTTTTCTTTTCCTTTTTTTAAAAGAGTGAGTACAACTTCCCTCCTCTTATTGACTTCTTGAAAAATTTCTCATGTGTTGAATTTTCTTGCCTATTCCCTACCCCAGGGCATTTTTCAGGGCAGGTGTCATTTAGAGCCCTGCAGTCCTTGTGACTATTAAGCAACTATTAGTACTGGGTTTAAAGCTGCTGTTGTGGGAAACAGCCACAAGGCCGCAGCATTATTACGTTCTCAACTCTTGTTACTACGGCAACAGAGTCTTCCTGGAGGTAGTGTT
Organism: Balaenoptera borealis; assembly: GCF_965194805.1. Taxonomy (NCBI): domain Eukaryota; kingdom Metazoa; phylum Chordata; class Mammalia; order Artiodactyla; family Balaenopteridae; genus Balaenoptera; species Balaenoptera borealis. Next base: position 300,165 of record NW_028123592.1, read on the forward strand.
CCGAGGTTGTAAATTAGAGTGGAATGTGCTGGGACAAGCCCCCAGAAGTTTATGTCTCCTTACTTATGTTTGTTTTTTAAATTTAATTTCTATTTCTTATCAGAGTAAATTTGATTAGAGTGTTTTGATTGCCTGGCTGTACAGAATCTGCTCAATGATTCATACATATGTCTGTTCATCTTCGGGTCCTGTTACCATGTATGTGATTACAAAATGTATATTTTAAAGGTATTGGTGATTATATAATTCATACAGTTTATTTGTTATATGTTTTTATACACTTAACATACATTAGTATATGTATGTTAACCCCATAGTCCTAATTTACCCATCCTCCCACCTTTCATTTTGGCTAACCATTAGTTTATTTGATAAGTCTGTGAGTGTCTTTTTCTGTGGAAATATGTTCATTGGTAGCTATCTTAGGATAACATGTATAAATGTTATCATAGGATATTTGTCGTACCCTTTTGAGTTACTTAACCTTATATGATTATTTCTAGGCTCAACTGTAGTCCTGAAAACGGCATTGTTCATGTTTTTCCCGAGGCTACTATTCTATTTGGTACGTATACCACTTCTTCTTTGTCCATTCATCTGTTTATGGACATTTTTTCTGCTTCCATGTCTTTGCTATTTCCATATTGCTGCAGTGCTCATTTGCCTGCCTGTATCTTTCTGATTCAGGTGGTCTTAGGTTATAGGCCCAAAAGGTGACCTGCCGCATCATATGGTAGCTCAATTTTTATCTTTTCAAGCAGCTCCATTCAGTTTGTGTTAGTGCTGTTACCACTTTACATCCCACCAGCAGCTAGAAGGTACACAGTTCTCTAAAACCCCTTCAGCATTTATAGTTTGTAGACATTTTGCTGATGGAAACGATTGGTGTGAGCTGAAACCTTTTTCCATTTGAATTTGCATGTGTCTAATAATTCATTCTACTGAGGTTTAGGCATGTCCTTTTTTTTCTTTTCCTTTTTTTTTAAAGAGTGAGTACAACTTCCCTCCTCTTATTGATTTCTTGAAAAATTTCTCATGTGTTGAATATTCTTGCCTATTCCTTACCCCAGGGCATTTTTCAGGGCAGGTGTCATTTAGAGCCCTGCAGTCCATGTGATTATTAAGCAACCATTAGCACTGGGTTTAAAGCTGCTGTTGTGGGAAAGAGCCACAAGGCGGCAGCATTATTACGTTCTCATCTCTTGTTACTAGGGCAACAGAATCTTCCTGGAGGTTGTGTTCCGAGGTTGTAAATTAGAGTGGAATGTGCTGGGACAAGCCCCCAGAAGTTTATGTCTCCTTACTTATGTTTGTTTTTTAAATTTCATTTCTATTTCTTATCAGCGTAAATTTGATTAGAGTGTTTTGATTGCCTGGCTGTACAGGATCTGCTCAATGATTCATACATATGTCTGTTCATCTTCGGGTCCTGTTACCATGTATGTGATTACAAAATGTATATTTTAAAGGTATTGGTGATTATATAATTCATACAGTTTATCTGTTATATGTTGTTATACACTTAACATACATTAGTATATGTATGTTAACCCCATAGTCCTAATTTACCCATCCTCCCACCTTTCATTTTGGCTAACCATTAGTTTATTTGATAAGTCTGTGAGTGTCTTTTTCTGTGGAAATATGTTCATTGGTAGCAATCTTAGGATAACATGTATAAATGTTTTCATAGGATATTTGTCGTACCCTTTTGAGTTACTTAACGTTATATGATTATTTCTAGGCTCAACTGTAGTCCTGAAAACGGCATTGTTCATTTTTTTCCCGAGGCTACTATTCTATTTGGTACGTATACCACTTCTTCATTGTCCATTCATCTGTTTATGAACCTTTTTTCTGCTTCCATGTCTTGGCTATTTCAATATTGCTGCAGTGCTCATTTGCCTGCCTGTGTCTTTCCGATTCAGGTGGTCTTAGGTTATAGGCCCAAAAGGTGACCTGCCGCATCATATGGTAGCTCAATTTTTACGTTTTCAACAGCTCAATTCAGTTTGCGTTAGTGCTGTTACCACTTTACATCCAACCAGGATCTAGAAGATACACAGTTCTCTAAAACTCCTTCAGCATTTATAGTTTGTAGACATTTTGCTGATGGAAATGACTGGTGTGAGCTGAAACCTTTTTGAATGTGCATTTGCATGTGTCTAATAATTCCTTATACTGAGGTTGAGGCATGTCCTTTTTTTTCTTTTCCTTTTTTTTTAAAGAGTGAGTACAACGTCCCTCCTCTTATTGACTTCTTGAAAAATTTCTAATGTGTTGAATTTTCTTGCCTATTCCCTACCCCAGGGCATTTTTCAGGGCAGGTGTCATTTAGAGCCCTGCAGTCCTTGTGACTATTAAGCAAACATTAGCACTGGGTTTAAAGCTGCTGTTGTGGGAAAGAGCCACAAGGCGGCAGCATTATTACGTTCTCATCTCTTGTTACTAGGGCAACAGAATCTTCCTGGAGGTAGTGTTCCGAGGTTGTAAATTAGAGTGGAATGTGCTGGGACAAGCCCCCAGAAGTTTATGTCTCCTTACTTATGTTTGTTTTTTTAAATTTAATTTCTATTTCTTATCGGAGTAAATTTGATTAGAGTGTTTTGATTGCCTGGCTGTACAGGATCTGCTCAGTGATTCATACATATGTCTGTTCATCTTCGGGTCCTCTTACCATATATGTGATTACAAAATGTATATTTTAAAGGTATTGGTGATTATATAATTCATACAGTTTATCTGTTACATGTTTTTATACACTTAACATACATTAGTATATGTATGTTAACCCCATAGTCCTAATTTACCCATCCTCCCACCTTTCATTTTGGCTACCCATTAGTTTATTTCATAAGTCTGTGAGTGGCTTTTTCTGTGGAAATATGTTCATTGGTAGCAATCGTAGGATAACATGTATAAATGTTATCATAGGATATTTGTCGTACCCTTTTGAGTTACTTAACCTTATATGATTATTTCTAGGCTCAACTGTAGTCCTGAAAACGGCATTGTTCATTTTTTTCCCGAGGCTACTATGCTATTTGCTATGTATACCACTTCTTCTTTGTCCATTCATCTGTTTATGAACCCTTTTTCTGCTTCCATGTCTTGGCTATTTCAATATTGCTGCAGTGCACATTTGCCTGCCTGTGTCTTTCCGATTTAGGTGGTCTTAGGTTATAGGCCCAAAAGGTGACCTGCCGCATCATATGGTAGCTCAATTTTTACCTTTTCAAGAAACTCCATTCAGTTTGCGTTAGTGCTGTTACCACTTTACATCCCACCAGCAGCTAGAAGGTACACAGTTCTCTAAAACCCCTTCAGCATTTATAGTTTGTAGACATTTTGCTGATGGAAATGACTGGTGTGAGCTGAAACCTTTTTGAAATTGAATTTGCATGTGTCTAATAATTCCTTATACTGAGCTTTAGGCATGTCCTTTTTTTTCTTTTCCTTTTTTTTTAAAGAATGAGTACAACTTCCCTCCTCTTATTGACTTCTTGAAAAATTTCTCATGTGTTGAATTTTCTTGCCTATTCCCTACCCCAGGGCATTTTTCAGGCCAGGTGTCATTTAGATCCCTGCAGTCCTTGTGACTATTAAGCAACCATTAGCACTGGGTTTAATGCTGCTGTTGTGGGAAAGAGCCACAAGGCGGCAGCATTATTACGTTCTCATCTCTTGTTACTAGGGCAACAGAATCTTCCTGGAGGTAGTGTTCCGAAGTTGTAAATTAGAGTGGAATGTGCTGGGACAAGCCCCCAGAAGTTTATGTCTCCTTACTTAGGTTTGTTTTTTAAATTAAATTTCTATTTCTTATCGGAGTAACTTTGATTAGAGTGTTTTGATTGTCTGGCTGTACAGAAACTGCTCAATGATTCCTACATATGTCTGTTCATCTTTGGATTCTGTTACCATGTATGTTATTACAGAATGTATATTTTAAAGGTATTGGTGATTATATAATTCATACAGTTTATCTGTTATATGTTTTTATACACTTAACATACATTAGTATATGTATGTTAACCCCATAGTCCTAATTTACCCATCCTCCCACCTTTCATTTTGGCTAACAATTAGTTTATTTCATAAGTCTGTGAGTGTCTTTTTCTGTGGAAATATGTTCATTGGTAGCAATCTTAGGATAACATGTATAAATGATATCATAGGATATTTGTCATACCCTTTTGACTTACTTAACCTTATATGATTATTTCTAGGCTCAACTCTAGTCCTTAAAACGGCATTGTTCATTTTTTCTCCGAGGCTACTATTGCATTCTGTCCATATACCGCTTCTTCTCTGTCCATTCATCTGTTTATGGACATTTTTTTTGCTTCCATGTCTTTGCTATTTCCATATTGCTGCAGTGCACATTTGACTGCCTGTGTCTTTCCGATTCTGGTAGTCTTAGGTTATAAGCCGAAGAGGTGCCCTTCCGCATCATATGGTAGCTCAATTTTTACCTTTTCAAGCAGCTCCATTCAGTTTGCGTTAGTGCTGTTACCACTTTACATCCCAGCAGCAGATAGAAGGTATACATTTCTCTAAAACCCCTTCAGCATTTATACTTTGTAGACTTTTTGCTGATGGCTATTTGATTGGTGTGAGCTGAAACCTTTTTGGAGGTTGGATACGCATGTGGCGAATAATTCCTTATACTGATCTTTAGGCATATCCTTTTTCTTCTTTTCCTTTTTTTGTTAAAGTGTGAGTACAACCTCCCTCTTCATATTCACTTTTTGAAAAATTTCTCATGTGTTGAATTTTCTTGCGTATTCCCTACCCCAGGGCATTTTTTGAGGGCAGGTGTCATTTTGACCCCTGCAGTCGTTTTGACTATTAAGCAACCATTAGCACTGGGTTTAAAGCTGCTGTTGTGGGAAACAGCCACAAGGCGGCAGCATTATTACGTTCTCAACTCTTGTTACTATGGCAACAGAGTCTTCCTGGAGGTAGTGTTCCGAGGTTGTAAATTAGAGTGGAATGTGCTGGGACAAGCCTCCAGAAGTTTATGTCTCCTTACTTAGGTTTGTTTTTTAAATTTAATTTCTATTTCTTATCAGAGTAAATTTGATTTTAGTGTTTTGATTGCCTGGCTGTACAGAATCTGCTCAATGATTCATACATATGTCTGTTCATCCTCGGGTCCTGTTACCATGTATGTGATTACAAAATGTATATTTTAAAGGTATTGGTGATTATATAATTCATACAGTTTATCTGTTATATGTTTTTATACACTTAACATACATTAGTATATGTATGTTAACCCCATAGTCCTAGTTAACCCATCCTCCCACCTTTCATTTTGGCTAACCATTAGTTTATTTCATAAGTCTGTGAGTGTCTTTTTCTGTGGAAATATGTTCATTGGTAGCAATCTTAGGATAACATGTATAAATGTTATCATAGGATATTTGTCGTACCCTTTTGAGTTACTTAAGCTTATATGATTATTTCTAGGCTCAACTGTAGTCCTGAAAACGGCATTGTTCATGTTTTTCCCGAGGCTACTATTCTATTTGGTACGTATACCACTTCTTCTTTGTCCATTCATCTGTTTATGAACCTTTTTTCTGCTTCCATGTCTTGGCTATTTCAATATTGCTGCAGTGCTCATTTGCCTGCCTGTGTCTTTCCGATTCAGGTGGTCTTAGGTTATAGGCCCAAAAGGTGACCTGCCGCATCATATGGTAGCTCAATTTTTACCTTTTCAAGCAGCTCCATTCAGTTTGTGTTAGTGCTGTTACCACTTTACATCCCACCAGCAGCTAGAAGGTACACAGTTCTCTAAAACCCCTTCAGCATTTATAGTTTATAGACATTTTGCTGATGGAAATGACTGGTGTGAGCTGAAACCTTGTTGAATTTGAATTTGCATGTGTCTAATAATTCCTTATACTGAGCTTTAGGCATGTCCGTTTTTTTCTTTTCCTTTTTTTTAAAGAGTGAGTACAACTTCCCTCCTCTTATTGACTTCTTGAAAAATTTCTCATGTGTTGAATTTTCTTGCCTATTCCCTACCCCAGGGCATTTTTCAGGGCAGGTGTCATTTAGAGCCCTGCAGTCCTTGTGACTATTAAGCAACCATTAGCACTGGGTTTAATGCTGCTGTTGTGGGAAACATCCACAAGGCGGCAGCATTATTACGTTCTCATCTCTTGTTACTAGGGCAACAGAATCTTCCTGGAGGTAGTGTTCCGTGGTTGTAAATTAGAGTGGAATGTGCTGGGACGAGCCCCCAGAAGTTTATGTCTCCTTACTTATGTTTGTTTTTTAAATTTAATTCTATTTCTTTTTGGAGTAAATTTGATTAGAGTTTTTTGATTGTCTGGCTGTACAGAATCTGCTCAATGATTCCTACATATGTCTGTTCATCTTCGGATTCTGTTACCATGTATGTGAATACAGAATGTATATTTTAAAGGTATTGGTGATTATATAATTCATATAGTTTATCTGTTATATGTTTATATGCATGTAACATACATTAGTATATTTATGTTAATCCCATAGTCCTAATTTACCCATCCTCCCCCCTTTCATTTTGGCTAACCATTAGTTTATTTCATAAGTCTGTGAGTGTCTTTTTCTGTGGAAATATGTTCATTGGTAGCAATCTTAGGATAACATGTATAAATGATATCATAGGATATTTGTCATACCCTTTTGACTTACTTAACCTTATATTATTATTTCTAGGCTCTACTGTAGTCCTGAAAACGGCATTGTTCATTTTTTTCCCGAGGCTACTATTCCATTCTGTCCATATACCACTTCTTCTCTGTCCATTCATCTGTTTATGGACCTTTTTTTGCTTCCATGTCTTGGCTATTTCAGTATTGCTGCAGTGCACATGTGACTGCCTGTGTCTTTCCGATTCTGGTGGTCTTAGGTTATAAGCCCGAGAGGTGCCCTGCCGCATCATATGGTAGCTCAATTTCTACCTTTTCAAGCGGCTCCATTCAGTTTGCTTTAGTGCTGTTACCACTTTACATCCCAGCAGCAGATAGAAGGTACACATTTCTCTAAAACACCTTCAGCATTTATAGTTTGTAGACTTTTGCTGATGGCCATTTGACTGTTGTGAGCTGAAACCTTTATGGAGGTTGGATACGCATGTGGCGAATAATTCCTTATACTGATCTTTAGGCATATCCTTTTTCTTCTTTTCCTTTTTTTGTTAAAGTGTGAGTACAACTTCCCTCTTCATATTCACTTTTTGAAAAATTTCTCATGTGTTGAATTTTCTTGCCTATTCCCTACCCAAGGGCACTTTTTGAGGGCAGGTGTCATTTAGACCCCTGCAGTCGTTGTGACCATTAAGCAACCATTAGCACTGGGTTTAAAGCTGCTGTTGTGGGAAACAACCACAAGGCGGCAGCATTATTACGTTCTCAACTCTTGTTACTAGGGCAACAGAATCTTCCTGGAGGTAGTGTTCTGAGGTTGTAAATTAGAGTGGAATGTGCTGGGACAAGCCCCCAGAAGTTTATGTCTCCTTACTTATGTTTGTTTTTTAAATTTCATTTCTATTTCTTATCAGCGTAAATTTGATTAGAGTGTTTTGATTGCCTGGCTGTACAGGATCTGCTCAATGATTCATACATATGTCTGTTCATCTTCGGGTCCTGTTACCATGTATGTGATTACAAAATGTATATTTTAAAGGTATTGGAGATTATATAATTCATACAGTTTATCTGTTATATGTTGTTATACACTTAACATACATTAGTATATGTATGTTAACCCCATAGTCCTAATTTACCCATCCTCCCACCTTTCATTTTGCTAACCATTAGTTTATTTCATAAGTCTGTGAGTGTCTTTTTCTGTGGAAAAATGTTCATTGGTAGCAATCTTAGGATAACATGTATAAATGTTATCATAGGATATTTGTCGTACCCTTTTGAGTTACTTAACCTTATATGATTATTTCTAGGCTCAACTGTAGTCCTGAAAACGGCGTTGTTCATTTTTTTCCCCAGGCTACTATTCTATTTGGTACGTATACTACTTCTTCTTTGTCCATTCATCTGTTTATGAACCTTTTTTCTGCTTCCATGTCTTGGCTATTTCAATATTGCTGCAGTGCTCATTTGCCTGCCTGTGTCTTTCCGATTCAGGTGGTCTTAGGTTATAGGCCCAAAGGGTGACCTGCTGCATCATATGGTAGCTCAATTTTTACCTTTTCAAGAAGCTCCATTCAGTTTGCGTTAGTGCTGTTACCACTTTACATCCCACCAGCAGCTAGAAGGTATACAGTTCTCTAAAACCCCTTCAGCATTTATAGTTTATAGACATTTTGCTGATGGAAATGACTGGTGTGAGCTGAAACCTTTTTGAATTTGAATTTGCATGTGTCTAATAATTCCTTATACTGAGCTTTAGGCATGTCCTTTTTTTTCTTTTCCTTTTTTTTAAAGAGTGAGTACAACTTCCCTCCTCTTATTGACTTCTTGAAAAATTTCTCATGTGTTGAATTTTCTTGCCTATTCCCTACCCCAGGGCATTTTTCAGGGCAGGTGTCATTTAGAGCCCTGCAGTCCTTGTGACTATTATGCAACTATTAGTACTGGGTTTAAAGCTGCTGTTGTGGGAAACAGCCACAAGGCCGCAGCATTATTACGTTCTCAACTCTTGTTACTACGGCAACAGAGTCTTCCTGGAGGTAGTGTTCCGAGGTTGTAAATTAGAGTGGAATGTGCTGGGACAAGCCCCCAGAAGTTTATGTCTCCTTACTTATGTTTGTTTTTTAAATTTAATTTCTATTTCTTATCAGAGTAAATTTGATTAGAGTGTTTTGATTGCCTGGCTGTACAGAATCTGCTCAATGATTCATACATATGTCTGTTCATCTTCGGGTCCTGTTACCATGTATGTGATTACAAAATGTATATTTTAAAGGTATTGGTGATTATATAATTCATACAGTTTATTTGTTATATGTTTTTATACACTTAACATACATTAGTATATGTATGTTAACCCCATAGTCCTAATTTACCCATCCTCCCACCTTTCATTTTGGCTAACCATTAGTTTATTTGATAAGTCTGTGAGTGTCTTTTTCTGTGGAAATATGTTCATTGGTAGCTATCTTAGGATAACATGTATAAATGTTATCATAGGATATTTGTCGTACCCTTTTGAGTTACTTAACCTTATATGATTATTTCTAGGCTCAACTGTAGTCCTGAAAACGGCATTGTTCATGTTTTTCCCGAGGCTACTATTCTATTTGGTACGTATACCACTTCTTCTTTGTCCATTCATCTGTTTATGGACATTTTTTCTGCTTCCATGTCTTTGCTATTTCCATATTGCTGCAGTGCTCATTTGCCTGCCTGTGTCTTTCCGATTCAGGTGGTCTTAGGTTATAGGCCCAAAAGGTGACCTGCCGCATCATATGGTAGCTCAATTTTTATCTTTTCAAGCAGCTCCATTCAGTTTGTGTTAGTGCTGTTACCACTTTACATCCCACCAGCAGCTAGAAGGTACACAGTTCTCTAAAACCCCTTCAGCATTTATAGTTTGTAGACATTTTGCTGATGGAAACGATTGGTGTGAGCTGAAACCTTTTTCCATTTGAATTTGCATGTGTCTAATAATTCATTCTACTGAGGTTTAGGCATGTCCTTTTTTTTCTTTTCCTTTTTTTTTAAAGAGTGAGTACAACTTCCCTCCTCTTATTGATTTCTTGAAAAATTTCTCATGTGTTGAATATTCTTGCCTATTCCTTACCCCAGGGCATTTTTCAGGGCAGGTGTCATTTAGAGCCCTGCAGTCCATGTGATTATTAAGCAACCATTAGCACTGGGTTTAAAGCTGCTGTTGTGGGAAAGAGCCACAAGGCGGCAGCATTATTACGTTCTCATCTCTTGTTACTAGGGCAACAGAATCTTCCTGGAGGTTGTGTTCCGAGGTTGTAAATTAGAGTGGAATGTGCTGGGACAAGCCCCCAGAAGTTTATGTCTCCTTACTTATGTTTGTTTTTTAAATTTCATTTCTATTTCTTATCAGCGTAAATTTGATTAGAGTGTTTTGATTGCCTGGCTGTACAGGATCTGCTCAATGATTCATACATATGTCTGTTCATCTTCGGGTCCTGTTACCATGTATGTGATTACAAAATGTATATTTTAAAGGTATTGGTGATTATATAATTCATACAGTTTATCTGTTATATGTTGTTATACACTTAACATACATTAGTATATGTATGTTAACCCCATAGTCCTAATTTACCCATCCTCCCACCTTTCATTTTGGCTAACCATTAGTTTATTTGATAAGTCTGTGAGTGTCTTTTTCTGTGGAAATATGTTCATTGGTAGCAATCTTAGGATAACATGTATAAATGTTTTCATAGGATATTTGTCGTACCCTTTTGAGTTACTTAACGTTATATGATTATTTCTAGGCTCAACTGTAGTCCTGAAAACGGCATTGTTCATTTTTTTCCCGAGGCTACTATTCTATTTGGTACGTATACCACTTCTTCATTGTCCATTCATCTGTTTATGAACCTTTTTTCTGCTTCCATGTCTTGGCTATTTCAATATTGCTGCAGTGCTCATTTGCCTGCCTGTGTCTTTCCGATTCAGGTGGTCTTAGGTTATAGGCCCAAAAGGTGACCTGCCGCATCATATGGTAGCTCAATTTTTACGTTTTCAACAGCTCAATTCAGTTTGCGTTAGTGCTGTTACCACTTTACATCCAACCAGGATCTAGAAGATACACAGTTCTCTAAAACTCCTTCAGCATTTATAGTTTGTAGACATTTTGCTGATGGAAATGACTGGTGTGAGCTGAAACCTTTTTGAATGTGCATTTGCATGTGTCTAATAATTCCTTATACTGAGGTTGAGGCATGTCCTTTTTTTTCTTTTCCTTTTTTTTTAAAGAGTGAGTACAACTTCCCTCCTCTTATTGACTTCTTGAAAAATTTCTAATGTGTTGAATTTTCTTGCCTATTCCCTACCCCAGGGCATTTTTCAGGGCAGGTGTCATTTAGAGCCCTGCAGTCCTTGTGACTATTAAGCAAACATTAGCACTGGGTTTAAAGCTGCTGTTGTGGGAAAGAGCCACAAGGCGGCAGCATTATTACGTTCTCATCTCTTGTTACTAGGGCAACAGAATCTTCCTGGAGGTAGTGTTCCGAGGTTGTAAATTAGAGTGGAATGTGCTGGGACAAGCCCCCAGAAGTTTATGTCTCCTTACTTATGTTTGTTTTTTTAAATTTAATTTCTATTTCTTATCGGAGTAAATTTGATTAGAGTGTTTTGATTGCCTGGCTGTACAGGATCTGCTCAGTGATTCATACATATGTCTGTTCATCTTCGGGTCCTCTTACCATGTATGTGATTACAAAATGTATATTTTAAAGGTATTGGTGATTATATAATTCATACAGTTTATCTGTTACATGTTTTTATACACTTAACATACATTAGTATATGTATGTTAACCCCATAGTCCTAATTTACCCATCCTCCCACCTTTCATTTTGGCTACCCATTAGTTTATTTCATAAGTCTGTGAGTGGCTTTTTCTGTGGAAATATGTTCATTGGTAGCAATCGTAGGATAACATGTATAAATGTTATCATAGTATATTTGTCGTACCCTTTTGAGTTACTTAACCTTATATGATTATTTCTAGGCTCAACTGTAGTCCTGAAAACGGCATTGTTCATTTTTTTCCCGAGGCTACTATGCTATTTGCTATGTATACCACTTCTTCTTTGTCCATTCATCTGTTTATGAACCCTTTTTCTGCTTCCATGTCTTGGCTATTTCAATATTGCTGCAGTGCACATTTGCCTGCCTGTGTCTTTCCGATTTAGGTGGTCTTAGGTTATAGGCCCAAAAGGTGACCTGCCGCATCATATGGTAGCTCAATTTTTACCTTTTCAAGAAACTCCATTCAGTTTGCGTTAGTGCTGTTACCACTTTACATCCCACCAGCAGCTAGAAGGTACACAGTTCTCTAAAACCCCTTCAGCATTTATAGTTTGTAGACATTTTGCTGATGGAAATGACTGGTGTGAGCTGAAACCTTTTTGAAATTGAATTTGCATGTGTCTAATAATTCCTTATACTGAGCTTTAGGCATGTCCTTTTTTTTCTTTTCCTTTTTTTTTAAAGAATGAGTACAACTTCCCTCCTCTTATTGACTTCTTGAAAAATTTCTCATGTGTTGAATTTTCTTGCCTATTCCCTACCCCAGGGCATTTTTCAGGCCAGGTGTCATTTAGATCCCTGCAGTCCTTGTGACTATTAAGCAACCATTAGCACTGGGTTTAATGCTGCTGTTGTGGGAAAGAGCCACAAGGCGGCAGCATTATTACGTTCTCATCTCTTGTTACTAGGGCAACAGAATCTTCCTGGAGGTAGTGTTCCGAAGTTGTAAATTAGAGTGGAATGTGCTGGGACAAGCCCCCAGAAGTTTATGTCTCCTTACTTAGGTTTGTTTTTTAAATTAAATTTCTATTTCTTATCGGAGTAACTTTGATTAGAGTGTTTTGATTGTCTGGCTGTACAGAAACTGCTCAATGATTCCTACATATGTCTGTTCATCTTTGGATTCTGTTACCATGTATGTTATTACAGAATGTATATTTTAAAGGTATTGGTGATTATATAATTCATACAGTTTATCTGTTATATGTTTTTATACACTTAACATACATTAGTATATGTATGTTAACCCCATAGTCCTAATTTACCCATCCTCCCACCTTTCATTTTGGCTAACAATTAGTTTATTTCATAAGTCTGTGAGTGTCTTTTTCTGTGGAAATATGTTCATTGGTAGCAATCTTAGGATAACATGTATAAATGATATCATAGGATATTTGTCATACCCTTTTGACTTACTTAACCTTATATGATTATTTCTAGGCTCAACTCTAGTCCTTAAAACGGCATTGTTCATTTTTTCTCCGAGGCTACTATTGCATTCTGTCCATATACCGCTTCTTCTCTGTCCATTCATCTGTTTATGGACATTTTTTTTGCTTCCATGTCTTTGCTATTTCCATATTGCTGCAGTGCACATTTGACTGCCTGTGTCTTTCCGATTCTGGTAGTCTTAGGTATAAGCCGAAGAGGTGCCCTTCCGCATCATATGGTAGCTCAATTTTTACCTTTTCAAGCAGCTCCATTCAGTTTGCGTTAGTGCTGTTACCACTTTACATCCCAGCAGCAGATAGAAGGTATACATTTCTCTAAAACCCCTTCAGCATTTATACTTTGTAGACTTTTTGCTGATGGCCATTTGACTGGTGTGAGCTGAAACCTTTTTGGAGGTTGGATACGCATGTGGCGAATAATTCCTTATACTGATCTTTAGGCATATCCTTTTTCTTCTTTTCCTTTTTTTGTTAAAGTGTGAGTACAACCTCCCTCTTCATATTCACTTTTTGAAAAATTTCTCATGTGTTGAATTTTCTTGCGTATTCCCTACCCCAGGGCATTTTTTGAGGGCAGGTGTCATTTTGACCCCTGCAGTCGTTTTGACTATTAAGCAACCATTAGCACTGGGTTTAAAGCTGCTGTTGTGGGAAACAGCCACAAGGCGGCAGCATTATTACGTTCTCAACTCTTGTTACTATGGCAACAGAGTCTTCCTGGAGGTAGTGTTCCGAGGTTGTAAATTAGAGTGGAATGTGCTGGGACAAGCCTCCAGAAGTTTATGTCTCCTTACTTAGGTTTGTTTTTTAAATTTAATTTCTATTTCTTATCAGAGTAAATTTGATTTTAGTGTTTTGATTGCCTGGCTGTACAGAATCTGCTCAATGATTCATACATATGTCTGTTCATCCTCGGGTCCTGTTACCATGTATGTGATTACAAAATGTATATTTTAAAGGTATTGGTGATTATATAATTCATACAGTTTATCTGTTATATGTTTTTATACACTTAACATACATTAGTATATGTATGTTAACCCCATAGTCCTAGTTAACCCATCCTCCCACCTTTCATTTTGGCTAACCATTAGTTTATTTCATAAGTCTGTGAGTGTCTTTTTCTGTGGAAATATGTTCATTGGTAGCAATCTTAGGATAACATGTATAAATGTTATCATAGGATATTTGTCGTACCCTTTTGAGTTACTTAAGCTTATATGATTATTTCTAGGCTCAACTGTAGTCCTGAAAACGGCATTGTTCATGTTTTTCCCGAGGCTACTATTCTATTTGGTACGTATACCACTTCTTCTTTGTCCATTCATCTGTTTATGAACCTTTTTTCTGCTTCCATGTCTTGGCTATTTCAATATTGCTGCAGTGCTCATTTGCCTGCCTGTGTCTTTCCGATTCAGGTGGTCTTAGGTTATAGGCCCAAAAGGTGACCTGCCGCATCATATGGTAGCTCAATTTTTACCTTTTCAAGCAGCTCCATTCAGTTTGTGTTAGTGCTGTTACCACTTTACATCCCACCAGCAGCTAGAAGGTACACAGTTCTCTAAAACCCCTTCAGCATTTATAGTTTATAGACATTTTGCTGATGGAAATGACTGGTGTGAGCTGAAACCTTGTTGAATTTGAATTTGCATGTGTCTAATAATTCCTTATACTGAGCTTTAGGCATGTCCGTTTTTTTCTTTTCCTTTTTTTTAAAGAGTGAGTACAACTTCCCTCCTCTTATTGACTTCTTGAAAAATTTCTCATGTGTTGAATTTTCTTGCCTATTCCCTACCCCAGGGCATTTTTCAGGGCAGGTGTCATTTAGAGCCCTGCAGTCCTTGTGACTATTAAGCAACCATTAGCACTGGGTTTAATGCTGCTGTTGTGGGAAACATCCACAAGGCGGCAGCATTATTACGTTCTCATCTCTTGTTACTAGGGCAACAGAATCTTCCTGGAGGTAGTGTTCCGTGGTTGTAAATTAGAGTGGAATGTGCTGGGACGAGCCCCCAGAAGTTTATGTCTCCTTACTTATGTTTGTTTTTTAAATTTAATTCTATTTCTTTTTGGAGTAAATTTGATTAGAGTTTTTTGATTGTCTGGCTGTACAGAATCTGCTCAATGATTCCTACATATGTCTGTTCATCTTCGGATTCTGTTACCATGTATGTGAATACAGAATGTATATTTTAAAGGTATTGGTGATTATATAATTCATATAGTTTATCTGTTATATGTTTATATGCATGTAACATACATTAGTATATTTATGTTAATCCCATAGTCCTAATTTACCCATCCTCCCCCCTTTCATTTTGGCTAACCATTAGTTTATTTCATAAGTCTGTGAGTGTCTTTTTCTGTGGAAATATGTTCATTGGTAGCAATCTTAGGATAACATGTATAAATGATATCATAGGATATTTGTCATACCCTTTTGACTTACTTAACCTTATATTATTATTTCTAGGCTCTACTGTAGTCCTGAAAACGGCATTGTTCATTTTTTTCCCGAGGCTACTATTCCATTCTGTCCATATACCACTTCTTCTCTGTCCATTCATCTGTTTATGGACCTTTTTTTGCTTCCATGTCTTGGCTATTTCAGTATTGCTGCAGTGCACATTTGACTGCCTGTGTCTTTCCGATTCTGGTGGTCTTAGGTTATAAGCCCGAGAGGTGCCCTGCCGCATCATATGGTAGCTCAATTTCTACCTTTTCAAGCGGCTCCATTCAGTTTGCTTTAGTGCTGTTACCACTTTACATCCCAGCAGCAGATAGAAGGTACACATTTCTCTAAAACACCTTCAGCATTTATAGTTTGTAGACTTTTGCTGATGGCCATTTGACTGTTGTGAGCTGAAACCTTTATGGAGGTTGGATACGCATGTGGCGAATAATTCCTTATACTGATCTTTAGGCATATCCTTTTTCTTCTTTTCCTTTTTTTGTTAAAGTGTGAGTACAACTTCCCTCTTCATATTCACTTTTTGAAAAATTTCTCATGTGTTGAATTTTCTTGCCTATTCCCTACCCAAGGGCACTTTTTGAGGGCAGGTGTCATTTAGACCCCTGCAGTCGTTGTGACCATTAAGCAACCATTAGCACTGGGTTTAAAGCTGCTGTTGTGGGAAACAGCCACAAGGCGGCAGCATTATTACGTTCTCAACTCTTGTTACTAGGGCAACAGAATCTTCCTGGAGGTAGTGTTCTGAGGTTGTAAATTAGAGTGGAATGTGCTGGGACAAGCCCCCAGAAGTTTATGTCTCCTTACTTATGTTTGTTTTTTAAATTTCATTTCTATTTCTTATCAGCGTAAATTTGATTAGAGTGTTTTGATTGCCTGGCTGTACAGGATCTGCTCAATGATTCATACATATGTCTGTTCATCTTCGGGTCCTGTTACCATGTATGTGATTACAAAATATATATTTTAAAGGTATTGGAGATTATATAATTCATACAGTTTATCTGTTATATGTTGTTATACACTTAACATACATTAGTATATGTATGTTAACCCCATAGTCCTAATTTACCCATCCTCCCACCTTTCATTTTGCTAACCATTAGTTTATTTCATAAGTCTGTGAGTGTCTTTTTCTGTGGAAAAATGTTCATTGGTAGCAATCTTAGGATAACATGTATAAATGTTATCATAGGATATTTGTCGTACCCTTTTGAGTTACTTAACCTTATATGATTATTTCTAGGCTCAACTGTAGTCCTGAAAACGGCGTTGTTCATTTTTTTCCCCAGGCTACTATTCTATTTGGTACGTATACTACTTCTTCTTTGTCCATTCATCTGTTTATGAACCTTTTTTCTGCTTCCATGTCTTGGCTATTTCAATATTGCTGCAGTGCTCATTTGCCTGCCTGTGTCTTTCCGATTCAGGTGGTCTTAGGTTATAGGCCCAAAGGGTGACCTGCTGCATCATATGGTAGCTCAATTTTTACCTTTTCAAGAAGCTCCATTCAGTTTGCGTTAGTGCTGTTACCACTTTACATCCCACCAGCAGCTAGAAGGTACACAGTTCTCTAAAACCCCTTCAGCATTTATAGTTTATAGACATTTTGCTGATGGAAATGACTGGTGTGAGCTGAAACCTTTTTGAATTTGAATTTGCATGTGTCTAATAATTCCTTATACTGAGCTTTAGGCATGTCCTTTTTTTTCTTTTCCTTTTTTTTAAAGAGTGAGTACAACTTCCCTCCTCTTATTGACTTCTTGAAAAATTTCTCATGTGTTGAATTTTCTTGCCTATTCCCTACCCCAGGGCATTTTTCAGGGCAGGTGTCATTTAGAGCCCTGCAGTCCTTGTGACTATTAAGCAACTATTAGTACTGGGTTTAAAGCTGCTGTTGTGGGAAACAGCCACAAGGCCGCAGCATTATTACGTTCTCAACTCTTGTTACTACGGCAACAGAGTCTTCCTGGAGGTAGTGTTCCGAGGTTGTAAATTAGAGTGGAATGTGCTGGGACAAGCCCCCAGAAGTTTATGTCTCCTTACTTATGTTTGTTTTTTAAATTTAATTTCTATTTCTTATCAGAGTAAATTTGATTAGAGTGTTTTGATTGCCTGGCTGTACAGAATCTGCTCAATGATTCATACATATGTCTGTTCATCTTCGGGTCCTGTTACCATGTATGTGATTACAAAATGTATATTTTAAAGGTATTGGTGATTATATAATTCATACAGTTTATTTGTTATATGTTTTTATACACTTAACATACATTAGTATATGTATGTTAACCCCATAGTCCTAATTTACCCATCCTCCCACCTTTCATTTTGGCTAACCATTAGTTTATTTGATAAGTCTGTGAGTGTCTTTTTCTGTGGAAATATGTTCATTGGTAGCTATCTTAGGATAACATGTATAAATGTTATCATAGGATATTTGTCGTACCCTTTTGAGTTACTTAACCTTATATGATTATTTCTAGGCTCAACTGTAGTCCTGAAAACGGCATTGTTCATGTTTTTCCCGAGGCTACTATTCTATTTGGTACGTATACCACTTCTTCTTTGTCCATTCATCTGTTTATGGACATTTTTTCTGCTTCCATGTCTTTGCTATTTCCATATTGCTGCAGTGCTCATTTGCCTGCCTGTGTCTTTCCGATTCAGGTGGTCTTAGGTTATAGGCCCAAAAGGTGACCTGCCGCATCATATGGTAGCTCAATTTTTATCTTTTCAAGCAGCTCCATTCAGTTTGTGTTAGTGCTGTTACCACTTTACATCCCACCAGCAGCTAGAAGGTACACAGTTCTCTAAAACCCCTTCAGCATTTATAGTTTGTAGACATTTTGCTGATGGAAACGATTGGTGTGAGCTGAAACCTTTTTCCATTTGAATTTGCATGTGTCTAATAATTCATTCTACTGAGGTTTAGGCATGTCCTTTTTTTTCTTTTCCTTTTTTTTTAAAGAGTGAGTACAACTTCCCTCCTCTTATTGATTTCTTGAAAAATTTCTCATGTGTTGAATATTCTTGCCTATTCCTTACCCCAGGGCATTTTTCAGGGCAGGTGTCATTTAGAGCCCTGCAGTCCATGTGATTATTAAGCAACCATTAGCACTGGGTTTAAAGCTGCTGTTGTGGGAAAGAGCCACAAGGCGGCAGCATTATTACGTTCTCATCTCTTGTTACTAGGGCAACAGAATCTTCCTGGAGGTTGTGTTCCGAGGTTGTAAATTAGAGTGGAATGTGCTGGGACAAGCCCCCAGAAGTTTATGTCTCCTTACTTATGTTTGTTTTTTAAATTTCATTTCTATTTCTTATCAGCGTAAATTTGATTAGAGTGTTTTGATTGCCTGGCTGTACAGGATCTGCTCAATGATTCATACATATGTCTGTTCATCTTCGGGTCCTGTTACCATGTATGTGATTACAAAATGTATATTTTAAAGGTATTGGTGATTATATAATTCATACAGTTTATCTGTTATATGTTGTTATACACTTAACATACATTAGTATATGTATGTTAACCCCATAGTCCTAATTTACCCATCCTCCCACCTTTCATTTTGGCTAACCATTAGTTTATTTGATAAGTCTGTGAGTGTCTTTTTCTGTGGAAATATGTTCATTGGTAGCAATCTTAGGATAACATGTATAAATGTTTTCATAGGATATTTGTCGTACCCTTTTGAGTTACTTAACGTTATATGATTATTTCTAGGCTCAACTGTAGTCCTGAAAACGGCATTGTTCATTTTTTTCCCGAGGCTACTATTCTATTTGGTACGTATACCACTTCTTCATTGTCCATTCATCTGTTTATGAACCTTTTTTCTGCTTCCATGTCTTGGCTATTTCAATATTGCTGCAGTGCTCATTTGCCTGCCTGTGTCTTTCCGATTCAGGTGGTCTTAGGTTATAGGCCCAAAAGGTGACCTGCCGCATCATATGGTAGCTCAATTTTTACGTTTTCAACAGCTCAATTCAGTTTGCGTTAGTGCTGTTACCACTTTACATCCAACCAGGATCTAGAAGATACACAGTTCTCTAAAACTCCTTCAGCATTTATAGTTTGTAGACATTTTGCTGATGGAAATGACTGGTGTGAGCTGAAACCTTTTTGAATGTGCATTTGCATGTGTCTAATAATTCCTTATACTGAGGTTGAGGCATGTCCTTTTTTTTCTTTTCCTTTTTTTTTAAAGAGTGAGTACAACTTCCCTCCTCTTATTGACTTCTTGAAAAATTTCTAATGTGTTGAATTTTCTTGCCTATTCCCTACCCCAGGGCATTTTTCAGGGCAGGTGTCATTTAGAGCCCTGCAGTCCTTGTGACTATTAAGCAAACATTAGCACTGGGTTTAAAGCTGCTGTTGTGGGAAAGAGCCACAAGGCGGCAGCATTATTACG
Organism: Balaenoptera borealis; assembly: GCF_965194805.1. Lineage (NCBI taxonomy): Eukaryota > Metazoa > Chordata > Mammalia > Artiodactyla > Balaenopteridae > Balaenoptera > Balaenoptera borealis. Next base: position 319,978 of record NW_028123592.1, read on the forward strand.
TTCTCATCTCTTGTTACTAGGGCAACAGAATCTTCCTGGAGGTAGTGTTCCGAGGTTGTAAATTAGAGTGGAATGTGCTGGGACAAGCCCCCAGAAGTTTATGTCTCCTTACTTATGTTTGTTTTTTTAAATTTAATTTCTATTTCTTATCGGAGTAAATTTGATTAGAGTGTTTTGATTGCCTGGCTGTACAGGATCTGCTCAGTGATTCATACATATGTCTGTTCATCTTCGGGTCCTCTTACCATGTATGTGATTACAAAATGTATATTTTAAAGGTATTGGTGATTATATAATTCATACAGTTTATCTGTTACATGTTTTTATACACTTAACATACATTAGTATATGTATGTTAACCCCATAGTCCTAATTTACCCATCCTCCCACCTTTCATTTTGGCTACCCATTAGTTTATTTCATAAGTCTGTGAGTGGCTTTTTCTGTGGAAATATGTTCATTGGTAGCAATCGTAGGATAACATGTATAAATGTTATCATAGGATATTTGTCGTACCCTTTTGAGTTACTTAACCTTATATGATTATTTCTAGGCTCAACTGTAGTCCTGAAAACGGCATTGTTCATTTTTTTCCCGAGGCTACTATGCTATTTGCTATGTATACCACTTCTTCTTTGTCCATTCATCTGTTTATGAACCCTTTTTCTGCTTCCATGTCTTGGCTATTTCAATATTGCTGCAGTGCACATTTGCCTGCCTGCGTCTTTCCGATTTAGGTGGTCTTAGGTTATAGGCCCAAAAGGTGACCTGCCGCATCATATGGTAGCTCAATTTTTACCTTTTCAAGAAACTCCATTCAGTTTGCGTTAGTGCTGTTACCACTTTACATCCCACCAGCAGCTAGAAGGTACACAGTTCTCTAAAACCCCTTCAGCATTTATAGTTTGTAGACATTTTGCTGATGGAAATGACTGGTGTGAGCTGAAACCTTTTTGAAATTGAATTTGCATGTGTCTAATAATTCCTTATACTGAGCTTTAGGCATGTCCTTTTTTTTCTTTTCCTTTTTTTTTAAAGAATGAGTACAACTTCCCTCCTCTTATTGACTTCTTGAAAAATTTCTCATGTGTTGAATTTTCTTGCCTATTCCCTACCCCAGGGCATTTTTCAGGCCAGGTGTCATTTAGATCCCTGCAGTCCTTGTGACTATTAAGCAACCATTAGCACTGGGTTTAATGCTGCTGTTGTGGTAAAGAGCCACAAGGCGGCAGCATTATTACGTTCTCATCTCTTGTTACTAGGGCAACAGAATCTTCCTGGAGGTAGTGTTCCGAAGTTGTAAATTAGAGTGGAATGTGCTGGGACAAGCCCCCAGAAGTTTATGTCTCCTTACTTAGGTTTGTTTTTTAAATTAAATTTCTATTTCTTATCGGAGTAACTTTGATTAGAGTGTTTTGATTGTCTGGCTGTACAGAAACTGCTCAATGATTCCTACATATGTCTGTTCATCTTTGGATTCTGTTACCATGTATGTTATTACAGAATGTATATTTTAAAGGTATTGGTGATTATATAATTCATACAGTTTATCTGTTATATGTTTTTATACACTTAACATACATTAGTATATGTATGTTAACCCCATAGTCCTAATTTACCCATCCTCCCACCTTTCATTTTGGCTAACAATTAGTTTATTTCATAAGTCTGTCAGTGTCTTTTTCTGTGGAAATATGTTCATTGGTAGCAATCTTAGGATAACATGTATAAATGATATCATAGGATATTTGTCATACCCTTTTGACTTACTTAACCTTATATGATTATTTCTAGGCTCAACTCTAGTCCTTAAAACGGCATTGTTCATTTTTTCTCCGAGGCTACTATTGCATTCTGTCCATATACCGCTTCTTCTCTGTCCATTCATCTGTTTATGGACATTTTTTTTGCTTCCATGTCTTTGCTATTTCCATATTGCTGCAGTGCACATTTGACTGCCTGTGTCTTTCCGATTCTGGTAGTCTTAGGTTATAAGCCGAAGAGGTGCCCTTCCGCATCATATGGTAGCTCAATTTTTACCTTTTCAAGCAGCTCCATTCAGTTTGCGTTAGTGCTGTTACCACTTTACATCCCAGCAGCAGATAGAAGGTATACATTTCTCTAAAACCCCTTCAGCATTTATACTTTGTAGACTTTTTGCTGATGGCCATTTGACTGGTGTGAGCTGAAACCTTTTTGGAGGTTGGATACGCATGTGGCGAATAATTCCTTATACTGATCTTTAGGCATATCCTTTTTCTTCTTTTCCTTTTTTTGTTAAAGTGTGAGTACAACCTCCCTCTTCATATTCACTTTTTGAAAAATTTCTCATGTGTTGAATTTTCTTGCGTATTCCCTACCCCAGGGCATTTTTTGAGGGCAGGTGTCATTTTGACCCCTGCAGTCGTTTTGACTATTAAGCAACCATTAGCACTGGGTTTAAAGCTGCTGTTGTGGGAAACAGCCACAAGGCGGCAGCATTATTACGTTCTCAACTCTTGTTACTATGGCAACAGAGTCTTCCTGGAGGTAGTGTTCCGAGGTTGTAAATTAGAGTGGAATGTGCTGGGACAAGCCTCCAGAAGTTTATGTCTCCTTACTTAGGTTTGTTTTTTAAATTTAATTTCTATTTCTTATCAGAGTAAATTTGATTTTAGTGTTTTGATTGCCTGGCTGTACAGAATCTGCTCAATGATTCATACATATGTCTGTTCATCCTCGGGTCCTGTTACCATGTATGTGATTACAAAATGTATATTTTAAAGGTATTGGTGATTATATAATTCATACAGTTTATCTGTTATATGTTTTTATACACTTAACATACATTAGTATATGTATGTTAACCCCATAGTCCTAGTTAACCCATCCTCCCACCTTTCATTTTGGCTAACCATTAGTTTATTTCATAAGTCTGTGAGTGTCTTTTTCTGTGGAAATATGTTCATTGGTAGCAATCTTAGGATAACATGTATAAATGTTATCATAGGATATTTGTCGTACCCTTTTGAGTTACTTAAGCTTATATGATTATTTCTAGGCTCAACTGTAGTCCTGAAAACGGCATTGTTCATGTTTTTCCCGAGGCTACTATTCTATTTGGTACGTATACCACTTCTTCTTTGTCCATTCATCTGTTTATGAACCTTTTTTCTGCTTCCATGTCTTGGCTATTTCAATATTGCTGCAGTGCTCATTTGCCTGCCTGTGTCTTTCCGATTCAGGTGGTCTTAGGTTATAGGCCCAAAAGGTGACCTGCCGCATCATATGGTAGCTCAATTTTTACCTTTTCAAGCAGCTCCATTCAGTTTGTGTTAGTGCTGTTACCACTTTACATCCCACCAGCAGCTAGAAGGTACACAGTTCTCTAAAACCCCTTCAGCATTTATAGTTTATAGACATTTTGCTGATGGAAATGACTGGTGTGAGCTGAAACCTTGTTGAATTTGAATTTGCATGTGTCTAATAATTCCTTATACTGAGCTTTAGGCATGTCCGTTTTTTTCTTTTCCTTTTTTTTAAAGAGTGAGTACAACTTCCCTCCTCTTATTGACTTCTTGAAAAATTTCTCATGTGTTGAATTTTCTTGCCTATTCCCTACCCCAGGGCATTTTTCAGGGCAGGTGTCATTTAGAGCCCTGCAGTCCTTGTGACTATTAAGCAACCATTAGCACTGGGTTTAATGCTGCTGTTGTGGGAAACATCCACAAGGCGGCAGCATTATTACGTTCTCATCTCTTGTTACTAGGGCAACAGAATCTTCCTGGAGGTAGTGTTCCGTGGTTGTAAATTAGAGTGGAATGTGCTGGGACGAGCCCCCAGAAGTTTATGTCTCCTTACTTATGTTTGTTTTTTAAATTTAATTCTATTTCTTTTTGGAGTAAATTTGATTAGAGTTTTTTGATTGTCTGGCTGTACAGAATCTGCTCAATGATTCCTACATATGTCTGTTCATCTTCGGATTCTGTTACCATGTATGTGAATACAGAATGTATATTTTAAAGGTATTGGTGATTATATAATTCATATAGTTTATCTGTTATATGTTTATATGCATGTAACATACATTAGTATATTTATGTTAATCCCATAGTCCTAATTTACCCATCCTCCCCCCTTTCATTTTGGCTAACCATTAGTTTATTTCATAAGTCTGTGAGTGTCTTTTTCTGTGGAAATATGTTCATTGGTAGCAATCTTAGGATAACATGTATAAATGATATCATAGGATATTTGTCATACCCTTTTGACTTACTTAACCTTATATTATTATTTCTAGGCTCTACTGTAGTCCTGAAAACGGCATTGTTCATTTTTTTCCCGAGGCTACTATTCCATTCTGTCCATATACCACTTCTTCTCTGTCCATTCATCTGTTTATGGACCTTTTTTTGCTTCCATGTCTTGGCTATTTCAGTATTGCTGCAGTGCACATTTGACTGCCTGTGTCTTTCCGATTCTGGTGGTCTTAGGTTATAAGCCCGAGAGGTGCCCTGCCGCATCATATGGTAGCTCAATTTCTACCTTTTCAAGCGGCTCCATTCAGTTTGCTTTAGTGCTGTTACCACTTTACATCCCAGCAGCAGATAGAAGGTACACATTTCTCTAAAACACCTTCAGCATTTATAGTTTGTAGACTTTTGCTGATGGCCATTTGACTGTTGTGAGCTGAAACCTTTATGGAGGTTGGATACGCATGTGGCGAATAATTCCTTATACTGATCTTTAGGCATATCCTTTTTCTTCTTTTCCTTTTTTTGTTAAAGTGTGAGTACAACTTCCCTCTTCATATTCACTTTTTGAAAAATTTCTCATGTGTTGAATTTTCTTGCCTATTCCCTACCCAAGGGCACTTTTTGAGGGCAGGTGTCATTTAGACCCCTGCAGTCGTTGTGACCATTAAGCAACCATTAGCACTGGGTTTAAAGCTGCTGTTGTGGGAAACAGCCACAAGGCGGCAGCATTATTACGTTCTCAACTCTTGTTACTAGGGCAACAGAATCTTCCTGGAGGTAGTGTTCTGAGGTTGTAAATTAGAGTGGAATGTGCTGGGACAAGCCCCCAGAAGTTTATGTCTCCTTACTTATGTTTGTTTTTTAAATTTCATTTCTATTTCTTATCAGCGTAAATTTGATTAGAGTGTTTTGATTGCCTGGCTGTACAGGATCTGCTCAATGATTCATACATATGTCTGTTCATCTTCGGGTCCTGTTACCATGTATGTGATTACAAAATGTATATTTTAAAGGTATTGGAGATTATATAATTCATACAGTTTATCTGTTATATGTTGTTATACACTTAACATACATTAGTATATGTATGTTAACCCCATAGTCCTAATTTACCCATCCTCCCACCTTTCATTTTGCTAACCATTAGTTTATTTCATAAGTCTGTGAGTGTCTTTTTCTGTGGAAAAATGTTCATTGGTAGCAATCTTAGGATAACATGTATAAATGTTATCATAGGATATTTGTCGTACCCTTTTGAGTTACTTAACCTTATATGATTATTTCTAGGCTCAACTGTAGTCCTGAAAACGGCGTTGTTCATTTTTTTCCCCAGGCTACTATTCTATTTGGTACGTATACTACTTCTTCTTTGTCCATTCATCTGTTTATGAACCTTTTTTCTGCTTCCATGTCTTGGCTATTTCAATATTGCTGCAGTGCTCATTTGCCTGCCTGTGTCTTTCCGATTCAGGTGGTCTTAGGTTATAGGCCCAAAGGGTGACCTGCTGCATCATATGGTAGCTCAATTTTTACCTTTTCAAGAAGCTCCATTCAGTTTGCGTTAGTGCTGTTACCACTTTACATCCCACCAGCAGCTAGAAGGTACACAGTTCTCTAAAACCCCTTCAGCATTTATAGTTTATAGACATTTTGCTGATGGAAATGACTGGTGTGAGCTGAAACCTTTTTGAATTTGAATTTGCATGTGTCTAATAATTCCTTATACTGAGCTTTAGGCATGTCCTTTTTTTTCTTTTCCTTTTTTTTAAAGAGTGAGTACAACTTCCCTCCTCTTATTGACTTCTTGAAAAATTTCTCATGTGTTGAATTTTCTTGCCTATTCCCTACCCCAGGGCATTTTTCAGGGCAGGTGTCATTTAGAGCCCTGCAGTCCTTGTGACTATTAAGCAACTATTAGTACTGGGTTTAAAGCTGCTGTTGTGGGAAACAGCCACAAGGCCGCAGCATTATTACGTTCTCAACTCTTGTTACTACGGCAACAGAGTCTTCCTGGAGGTAGTGTTCCGAGGTTGTAAATTAGAGTGGAATGTGCTGGGACAAGCCCCCAGAAGTTTATGTCTCCTTACTTAGGTTTGTTTTTTAAATTTAATTTCTATTTCTTATCAGAGTAAATTTGATTAGAGTGTTTTGATTGCCTGGCTGTACAGAATCTGCTCAATGATTCATACATATGTCTGTTCATCTTCGGGTCCTGTTACCATGTATGTGATTACAAAATGTATATTTTAAAGGTATTGGTGATTATATAATTCATACAGTTTATCTGTTATATGTTTTTATACACTTAACATACATTAGTATATGTATGTTAACCCCATAGTCCTAGTTAACCCATCCTCCCACCTTTCATTTTGGCTAACCATTAGTTTATTTCATAAGTCTGTGAGTGTCTTTTTCTGTGGAAATATGTTCATTGGTAGCAATCTTAGGATAACATGTATAAATGTTATCATAGGATATTTGTCGTACCCTTTTGAGTTACTTAAGCTTATATGATTATTTCTAGGCTCAACTGTAGTCCTGAAAACGGCATTGTTCATGTTTTTCCCGAGGCTACTATTCTATTTGGTACGTATACCACTTCTTCTTTGTCCATTCATCTGTTTATGAACCTTTTTTCTGCTTCCATGTCTTGGCTATTTCAATATTGCTGCAGTGCTCATTTGCCTGCCTGTGTCTTTCCGATTCAGGTGGTCTTAGGTTATAGGCCCAAAAGGTGACCTGCCGCATCATATGGTAGCTCAATTTTTACCTTTTCAAGCAGCTCCATTCAGTTTGTGTTAGTGCTGTTACCACTTTACATCCCACCAGCAGCTAGAAGGTACACAGTTCTCTAAAACCCCTTCAGCATTTATAGTTTATAGACATTTTGCTGATGGAAATGACTGGTGTGAGCTGAAACCTTGTTGAATTTGAATTTGCATGTGTCTAATAATTCCTTATACTGAGCTTTAGGCATGTCCGTTTTTTTCTTTTCCTTTTTTTTAAAGAGTGAGTACAACTTCCCTCCTCTTATTGACTTCTTGAAAAATTTCTCATGTGTTGAATTTTCTTGCCTATTCCCTACCCCAGGGCATTTTTCAGGGCAGGTGTCATTTAGAGCCCTGCAGTCCTTGTGACTATTAAGCAACCATTAGCACTGGGTTTAATGCTGCTGTTGTGGGAAACATCCACAAGGCGGCAGCATTATTACGTTCTCATCTCTTGTTACTAGGGCAACAGAATCTTCCTGGAGGTAGTGTTCCGTGGTTGTAAATTAGAGTGGAATGTGCTGGGACGAGCCCCCAGAAGTTTATGTCTCCTTACTTATGTTTGTTTTTTAAATTTAATTCTATTTCTTTTTGGAGTAAATTTGATTAGAGTTTTTTGATTGTCTGGCTGTACAGAATCTGCTCAATGATTCATACATATGTCTGTTCATCTTCGGGTCCTGTTACCATGTATGTGAATACAGAATGTATATTTTAAAGGTATTGGTGATTATATAATTCATATAGTTTATCTGTTATATGTTTATATGCATGTAACATACATTAGTATATTTATGTTAATCCCATAGTCCTAATTTACCCATCCTCCCCCCTTTCATTTTGGCTAACCATTAGTTTATTTCATAAGTCTGTGAGTGTCTTTTTCTGTGGAAAAATGTTCATTGGTAGCAATCTTAGGATAACATGTATAAATGATATCATAGGATATTTGTCATACCCTTTTGACTTACTTAACCTTATATGATTATTTCTAGGCTCAACTGTAGTCCTGAAAACGGCGTTGTTCATTTTTTTCCCGAGGCTACTATTCCATTCTGTCCATATACCACTTCTTCTCTGTCCATTCATCTGTTTATGGACCTTTTTTTGCTTCCATGTCTTGGCTATTTCAATATTGCTGCAGTGCTCATTTGCCTGCCTGTGTCTTTCCGATTCAGGTGGTCTTAGGTTATAGGCCCAAAGGGTGACCTGCCGCATCATATGGTAGCTCAATTTCTACCTTTTCAAGCGGCTCCATTCAGTTTGCTTTAGTGCTGTTACCACTTTACATCCCAGCAGCAGATAGAAGGTACACATTTCTCTAAAACACCTTCAGCATTTATAGTTTGTAGACTTTTGCTGATGGCCATTTGACTGTTGTGAGCTGAAACCTTTATGGAGGTTGGATACGCATGTGGCGAATAATTCCTTATACTGATCTTTAGGCATATCCTTTTTCTTCTTTTCCTTTTTTTGTTAAAGTGTGAGTACAACTTCCCTCTTCATATTCACTTTTTGAAAAATTTCTCATGTGTTGAATTTTCTTGCCTATTCCCTACCCAAGGGCACTTTTTGAGGGCAGGTGTCATTTAGACCCCTGCAGTCGTTGTGACCATTAAGCAACCATTAGCACTGGGTTTAAAGCTGCTGTTGTGGGAAACAGCCACAAGGCGGCAGCATTATTACGTTCTCAACTCTTGTTACTAGGGCAACAGAATCTTCCTGGAGGTAGTGTTCCGAGGTTGTAAATTAGAGTGGAATGTGCTGGGACAAGCCCCCAGAAGTTTATGTCTCCTTACTTATGTTTGTTTTTTAAATTTCATTTCTATTTCTTATCAGCGTAAATTTGATTAGAGTGTTTTGATTGCCTGGCTGTACAGAATCTGCTCAATGATTCATACATATGTCTGTTCATCTTCGGGTCCTGTTACCATGTATGTGATTACAAAATGTATATTTTAAAGGTATTGGTGATTATATAATTCATACAGTTTATCTGTTATATGTTTTTATACACTTAACATACATTAGTATATGTATGTTAACCCCATAGTCCTAATTTACCCATCCTCCCACCTTTCATTTTGGCTAACCATTAGTTTATTTGATAAGTCTGTGAGTGTCTTTTTCTGTGGAAATATGTTCATTGGTAGCAATCTTAGGATAACATGTATAAATGTTTTCATAGGATATTTGTCGTACCCTTTTGAGTTACTTAACGTTATATGATTATTTCTAGGCTCAACTGTAGTCCTGAAAACGGCATTGTTCATTTTTTTCCCGAGGCTACTGTTCTATTTGGTACGTATACCACTTCTTCTTTGTCCATTCATCTGTTTATGAACCTTTTTTCTGCTTCCATGTCTTGGCTATTTCAATATTGCTGCAGTGCTCATTTGCCTGCCTGTGTCTTTCCGATTCAGGTGGTCTTAGGTTATAGGCCCAAAAGGTGACCTGCCGCATCATATGGTAGCTCAATTTTTATCTTTTCAAGCAGCTCCATTCAGTTTGTGTTAGTGCTGTTACCACTTTACATCCCACCAGCAGCTAGAAGGTACACAGTTCTCTAAAACCCCTTCAGCATTTATAGTTTGTAGACATTTTGCTGATGGAAACGACTGGTGTGAGCTGAAACCTTTTTGAATTTGAATTTGCATGTGTCTAATAATTCATTCTACTGAGCTTTAGGCATGTCCTTTTTTTTCTTTTCCTTTTTTTTTAAAGAGTGAGTACAACTTCCCTCCTCTTATTGACTTCTTGAAAAATTTCTCATGTGTTGAATATTATTGCCTATTCCCTACCCCAGGGCATTTTTCAGGGCAGGTGTCATTTAGAGCCCTGCAGTCCATGTGACTATTAAGCAACCATTAGCACTGGGTTTAAAGCTGCTGTTGTGGGAAAGAGCCACAAGGCGGCAGCATTATTACGTTCTCATCTCTTGTTACTAGGGCAACAGAATCTTCCTGGAGGTAGTGTTCCGAGGTTGTAAATTAGAGTGGAATGTGCTGGGACAAGCCCCCAGAAGTTTATGTCTCCTTACTTAGGTTTGTTTTTTAAATTTAATTTCTATTTCTTATCGGAGTAAATTTGATTAGAGTGTTTTGATTGTCTGGCTGTACAGAAACTGCTCAATGATTCCTACATATGTCTGTTCATCTTCGGATTCTGTTACCATGTATGTGATTACAGAATGTATATTTTAAAGGTATTGGTGATTATATAATTCATACAGTTTATCTGTTATATGTTTTTATACACTTAACATACATTAGTATATGTATGTTAACCCCATAGTCCTAGTTTACCCATCCTCCCACCTTTCATTTTGTCTAACCATTAGTTTATTTCATAAGTCTGTGAGTGTCTTTTTCTGTGGAAATATGTTCATTGGTAGCTATCTTAGGATAACATGTATAAATGTTATCATAGGATATTTGTCGTACCCTTTTGAGTTACTTAACCTTATATGATTATTTCTAGGCTCAACTGTAGTCCTGAAAACGGCATTGTTCATTTTTTTCCCGAGGCTACTATTCTATTTGGTACGTATACCACTTCTTCTTTGTCCATTCATCTGTTTATGAACCTTTTTTCTGCTTCCATGTCTTGGCTATTTCAATATTGCTGCAGTGCTCATTTGCCTGCCTGTGTCTTTCCGATTCAGGTGGTCTTAGGTTATAGGCCCAAAAGGTGACCTGCCGCATCATATGGTAGCTCAATTTTTACCTTTTCAAGCAGCTCCATTCAGTTTGCGTTAGTGCTGTTACCACTTTACATCCCAGCAGCAGATAGAAGGTATACATTTCTCTAAAACTCCTTCAGCATTTATAGTTTATAGACTTTTTGCTGATGGCCATTTGACTGGTGTGAGCTGAAACCTTTTTGGAGGTTGGATACGCATGTGGCGAATAATTCCTTATACTGATCTTTAGGCATATCCTTTTTCTTCTTTTCCTTTTTTTGTTAAAGTGTGAGTACAACTTCCCTCTTCATATTCACTTTTTGAAAAATTTCTCATGTGTTGAATTTTCTTGCGTATTCCCTACCCCAGGGCATTTTTTGAGGGCAGGTGTCATTTAGACCCCTGCAGTCGTTTTGACTATTAAGCAACCATTAGCACTGGGTTTAAAGCTGCTGTTGTGGGAAACAGCCACAAGGCGGCAGCATTATTACGTTCTCAACTCTTGTTACTATGGCAACAGAGTCTTCCTGGAGGTAGTGTTCCGAGGTTGTAAATTAGAGTGGAATGTGCTGGGACAAGCCTCCAGAAGTTTATGTCTCCTTACTTATGTTTGTTTTTTAAATTTAATTTCTATTTCTTATCGGAGTAAATTTGATTTTAGTGTTTTGATTGCCTGGCTGTACAGAATCTGCTCAATGATTCATACATATGTCTGTTCATCCTCGGGTCCTGTTACCATGTATGTGATTACAAAATGTATATTTTAAAGGTATTGGTGATTATATAATTCATACAGTTTATCTGTTATATGTTTTTATACACTTAACATACATTAGTATATGTATGTTAACCCCATAGTCCTAGTTAACCCATCCTCCCACCTTTCATTTTGGCTAACCATTAGTTTATTTGATAAGTCTGTGAGTGTCTTTTTCTGTGGAAATATGTTCATTGGTAGCAATCTTAGGATAACATGTATAAATGTTATCATAGGATATTTGTCGTACCCTTTTGAGTTACTTAACGTTATATGATTATTTCTAGGCTCAACTGTAGTCCTGAAAACGGCATTGTTCATTTTTTTCCCGAGGCTACTATTCTATTTGCTACGTATACCACTTCTTCTTTGTCCATTCATCTGTTTATGAACCTTTTTTCTGCTTCCATGTCTTGGCTATTTCAATATTGCTGCAGTGCTCATTTGCCTGCCTGTGTCTTTCCGATTCAGGTGGTCTTAGGTTATAGGCCCAAAAGGTGACCTGCCGCATCATATGGTAGCTCAATTTTTATCTTTTCAAGCAGCTCCATTCAGTTTGTGTTAGTGCTGTTACCACTTTACATCCCACCAGCAGCTAGAAGGTACACAGTTCTCTAAAACCCCTTCAGCATTTATACTTTGTAGACATTTTGCTGATGGAAACGATTGGTGTGAGCTGAAACCTTTTTCCATTTGAATTTGCATGTGTCTAATAATTCATTCTACTGAGCTTTAGGCATGTCCTTTTTTTCTTTTCCTTTTTTTTTAAAGAGTGAGTACAACTTCCCTCCTCTTATTGATTTCTTGAAAAATTTCTCATGTGTTGAATATTCTTGCCTATTCCTTACCCCAGGGCATTTTTCAGGGCAGGTGTCATTTAGAGCCCTGCAGTCCATGTGACTATTAAGCAACCATTAGCACTGGGTTTAAAGCTGCTGTTGTGGGAAAGAGCCACAAGGCGGCAGCATTATTACGTTCTCATCTCTTGTTACTAGGGCAACAGAATCTTCCTGGAGGTAGTGTTCTGAGGTTGTAAATTAGAGTGGAATGTGCTGGGACAAGCCCCCAGAAGTTTATGTCTCCTTACTTATGTTTGTTTTTTAAATTTCATTTCTATTTCTTATCAGCGTAAATTTGATTAGAGTGTTTTGATTGCCTGGCTGTACAGGATCTGCTCAATGATTCATACATATGTCTGTTCATCTTCGGGTCCTGTTACCATGTATGTGATTACAAAATGTATATTTTAAAGGTATTGGAGATTATATAATTCATACAGTTTATCTGTTATATGTTGTTATACACTTAACATACATTAGTATATGTATGTTAACCCCATAGTCCTAATTTACCCATCCTCCCACCTTTCATTTTGCTAACCATTAGTTTATTTCATAAGTCTGTGAGTGTCTTTTTCTGTGGAAATATGTTCATTGGTAGCAATCTTAGGATAACATGTATAAATGTTATCATAGGATATTTGTCGTACCCTTTTGAGTTACTTAACCTTATATGATTATTTCTAGGCTCAACTGTAGTCCTGAAAACGGCGTTGTTCATTTTTTTCCCCAGGCTACTATTCTATTTGGTACGTATACTACTTCTTCTTTGTCCATTCATCTGTTTATGAACCTTTTTTCTGCTTCCATGTCTTGGCTATTTCAATATTGCTGCAGTGCTCATTTGCCTGCCTGTGTCTTTCCGATTCAGGTGGTCTTAGGTTATAGGCCCAAAGGGTGACCTGCTGCATCATATGGTAGCTCAATTTTTACCTTTTCAAGAAGCTCCATTCAGTTTGCGTTAGTGCTGTTACCACTTTACATCCCACCAGCAGCTAGAAGGTACACAGTTCTCTAAAACCCCTTCAGCATTTATAGTTTATAGACATTTTGCTGATGGAAATGACTGGTGTGAGCTGAAACCTTTTTGAATTTGAATTTGCATGTGTCTAATAATTCCTTATACTGAGCTTTAGGCATGTCCTTTTTTTTCTTTTCCTTTTTTTTAAAGAGTGAGTACAACTTCCCTCCTCTTATTGACTTCTTGAAAAATTTCTCATGTGTTGAATTTTCTTGCCTATTCCCTACCCCAGGGCATTTTTCAGGGCAGGTGTCATTTAGAGCCCTGCAGTCCTTGTGACTATTAAGCAACTATTAGTACTGGGTTTAAAGCTGCTGTTGTGGGAAACAGCCACAAGGCCGCAGCATTATTACGTTCTCAACTCTTGTTACTACGGCAACAGAGTCTTCCTGGAGGTAGTGTTCCGAGGTTGTAAATTAGAGTGGAATGTGCTGGGACAAGCCCCCAGAAGTTTATGTCTCCTTACTTAGGTTTGTTTTTTAAATTTAATTTCTATTTCTTATCAGAGTAAATTTGATTAGAGTGTTTTGATTGCCTGGCTGTACAGAATCTGCTCAATGATTCATACATATGTCTGTTCATCTTCGGGTCCTGTTACCATGTATGTGATTACAAAATGTATATTTTAAAGGTATTGGTGATTATATAATTCATACAGTTTATCTGTTATATGTTTTTATACACTTAACATACATTAGTATATGTATGTTAACCCCATAGTCCTAATCTACCCATCCTCCCACCTTTCATTTTGGCTAACCATTAGTTTATTTGATAAGTCTGTGAGTGTCTTTTTCTGTGGAAATATGTTCATTGGTAGCAATCTTAGGATAACATGTATAAATGTTTTCATAGGATATTTGTCGTACCCTTTTGAGTTACTTAACGTTATATGATTATTTCTAGGCTCAACTGTAGTCCTGAAAACGGCATTGTTCATTTTTTTCCCGAGGCTACTATTCTATTTGCTACGTATACCACTTCTTCTTTGTCCATTCATCTGTTTATGAACCTTTTTTCTGCTTCCATGTCTTGGCTATTTCAATATTGCTGCAGTGCTCATTTGCCTGCCTGTGTCTTTCCGATTCAGGTGGTCTTAGGTTATAGGCCCAAAAGGTGACCTGCCGCATCATATGGTAGCTCAATTTTTATCTTTTCAAGCAGCTCCATTCAGTTTGTGTTAGTGCTGTTACCACTTTACATCCCACCAGCAGCTAGAAGGTACACAGTTCTCTAAAACCCCTTCAGCATTTATAGTTTGTAGACATTTTGCTGATGGAAACGACTGGTGTGAGCTGAAACCTTTTTGAATTTGAATTTGCATGTGTCTAATAATTCATTCTACTGAGCTTTAGGCATGTCCTTTTTTTTCTTTTCCTATTTTTTTTAAAGAGTGAGTACAACTTCCCTCCTCTTATTGACTTCTTGAAAAATTTCTCATGTGTTGAATATTATTGCCTATTCCCTACCCCAGGGCATTTTTCAGGGCAGGTGTCATTTAGAGCCCTGCAGTCCATGTGACTATTAAGCAACCATTAGCACTGGGTTTAAAGCTGCTGTTGTGGGAAACAGCCACAAGGCGGCAGCATTATTACGTTCTCAACTCTTGTTACTATGGCAACAGAGTCTTCCTGGAGGTAGTGTTCCGAGGTTGTAAATTAGAGTGGAATGTGCTGGGACAAGCCCCCAGAAGTTTATGTCTCCTTACTTAGGTTTGTTTTTTAAATTTAGTTTCTATTTCTTATCGGAGTAAATTTGATTAGAGTGTTTTGATTGTCTGGCTGTACAGAAACTGCTCAATGATTCCTACATATGTCTGTTCATCTTCGGGTTCTGTTACCATGTATGTGATTACAGAATGTATATTTTAAAGGTATTGGTGATTATATAATTCATACAGTTTCTCTGTTATATGTTTTTATACACTTAACATACATTAGTATATGTATGTTAACCCCATAGTCCTAATTTACCCGTCCTCCCACCTTTCATTTTGGCTAACAATTAGTTTATTTCATAAGTCTGTGAGTGTCTTTTTCTGTGGAAATATGTTCATTGGTAGCAATCTTAGGATAACATGTATAAATGATATCATAGGATAATTGTCATACCCTTTTGACTTACTTAACCTTATATGATTATTTCTAGGCTCTACTGTAGTCCTGAAAACTGCATTGTTCATTTTTTCCCCGAGGCTACTATTCCATTCTGTCCATATACCACTTCTTCTCTGTCCATTCATCTGTTTATGGACATTTTTTTTGCTTCCATGTCTTTGCTATTTCAATATTGCTGCAGTGCACATTTGACTGCCTGTGTCTTTCCGATTCTGGTAGTCTTAGGTTATAAGCCCAAGAGGTGCCCTGCCGCATCATATGGTAGCTCCATTTTTACCTTTTCAAGCAGCTCCATTCAGTTTGCGTTAGTGCTGTTACCACTTTACATCCCACCAGCAGCTAGAAGGTACACAGTTCTCTAAAACCCCTTCAGCATTTATAGTTTATAGACATTTTGCTGATGGAAATGACTGGTGTGAGCTGAAACCTTGTTGAATTTGAATTTGCATGTGTCTAATAATTCCTTATACTGAGCTTTAGGCATGTCCTTTTTTTTCTTTTCCTTTTTTTTTAAAGAGTGAGTACAACTTCCCTCCTCTTATTGACTTCTTGAAAAATTTCTCATGTGTTGAATTTTCGTGCCTATTCCCTACCCCAGGGCATTTTTCAGGGCAGGTGTCATTTAGAGCCCTGCAGTCCTTGTGACTATTAAGCAACCATTAGCACTGGGTTTAATGCTGCTATTGTGGGAAACAGCCACAAGGCGGCAGCATTATTACGTTCTCATCTCTTGTTACTAGGGCAACAGAATCTTCCTGGAGGTAGTGTTCCGTGGTTGTAAATTAGAGTGGAATGTGCTGGGACGAGCCCCCAGAAGTTTATGTCTCCTTACTTATGTTTGTTTTTTAAATTTAATTTCTATTTCTTATCAGAGTAAATTTGATTAGAGTGTTTTGATTGCCTGGCTGTACAGAATCTGCTCAATGATTCATACATATGTCTGTTCATCTTCGGTTCCTGTTACCATGTATGTGATTACAAAATGTATATTTTAAAGGTATTGGTGATTATATAATTCATACAGTTTATCTGTTATATGTTTTTATACACTTAACATACATTAGTATATGTATGTTAACCCCATAGTCCTAATTTACCCATCCTCCCACCTTTCATTTTGGCTAACCATTAGTTTATTTGATAAGTCTGTGAGTGTCTTTTTCTGTGGAAATATGTTCATTGGTAGCAATCTTAGGATAACATGTATAAATGTTATCATAGGATATTTGTCGTACCCTTTTGAGTTACTTAACCTTATATGATTATTTCTAGGCTCAACTGTAGTCCTGAAAACGGCGTTGTTCATTTTTTTCCCCAGGCTACTATTCTATTTGGTACGTATACCACTTCTTCTTTGTCCATTCATCTGTTTATGAACCTTTTTTCTGCTTCCATGTCTTAGCTATTTCAATATTGCTGCAGTGCTCATTTGCCTGCCTGTGTCTTTCCGATTCAGGTGGTCTTAGGTTATAGGCCCAAAAGGTGACCTGCCGCATCATATGGTAGCTCAATTTTTATCTTTTCAAGCAGCTCCATTCAGTTTGTGTTAGTGCTGTTACCACTTTACATCCCACCAGCAGCTAGAAGGTACACAGTTCTCTAAAACCCCTTCAGCATTTATAGTTTGTAGACATTTTGCTGATGGAAACGACTGGTTTGAGCTGAAACCTTTTTGAATTTGAATTTGCATGTGTCTAATAATTCATTCTACTGAGCTTTAGGCATGTCCTTTTTTTTCTTTTCCTTTTTTTTTAAAGAGTGAGTACAACTTCCCTCCTCTTATTGACTTCTTGAAAAATTTCTCATGTGTTGAATATTATTGCCTATTCCCTACCCCAGGGCATTTTTCAGGGCAGGTGTCATTTAGAGCCCTGCAGTCCATGTGACTATTAAGCAACCATTAGCGCTGGGTTTAAAGCTGCTGTTGTGGGAAAGAGCCACAAGGCGGCAGCATTATTACGTTCTCATCTCTTGTTACTAGGGCAACAGAATCTTCCTGGAGGTAGTGTTCCGAGGTTGTAAATTAGAGTGGAATGTGCTGGGACAAGCCCCCAGAAGTTTATGTCTCCTTACTTAGGTTTGTTTTTTAAATTTAATTTCTATGTCTTATCTGAGTAAATTTGATTAGAGTGTTTTGATTGTCTGGCTGTACAGAAACTGCTCAATGATTCCTACATATGTCTGTTCATCTTCGGATTCTGTTACCATGTATGTGATTACAGAATGTATATTTTAAAGGTATTGGTGATTATATAATTCATACAGTTTATCTGTTATATGTTTTTATACACTTAACATACATTAGTATATGTATGTTAACCCCATAGTCCTAGTTTACCCATCCTCCCACCTTTCATTTTGACTAACCATTAGTTTATTTCATAAGTCTGTGCGTGTCTTTTTCTGTGAAAATATGTTCATTGGTAGCTATCTTAGGATAACATGTATAAATGTTATCATAGGATATTTGTCGTACCCTTTTGAGTTACTTAACCTTATATGATTATTTCTAGGCTCAACTGTAGTCCTGAAAACGGCATTGTTCATTTTTTTCCCGAGGCTACTATTCTATTTGGTACGTATACCACTTCTTCTTTGTCCATTCATCTGTTTATGAACCTTTTTTCTGCTTCCATGTCTTGGCTATTTCAATATTGCTGCAGTGCTCATTTGCCTGCCTGTGTCTTTCCGATTCAGGTGGTCTTAGGTTATAGGCCCAAAAGGTGACCTGCCGCATCATATGGTAGCTCAATTTTTATCTTTTCAAGCAGCTCCATTCAGTTTGCGTTAGTGCTGTTACCACTTTACATCCCACCAGCAGCTAGAAGGTACACAGTTCTCTAAAACCCCTTCAGCATTTATAGTTTGTAGACATTTTGCTGATGGAAACGACTGGTGTGAGCTGAAACCTTTTTGAATTTGAATTTGCATGTGTCTAATAATTCATTCTACTGAGCTTTAGGCATGTCCTTTTTTTTCTTTTCCTTTTTTTTTAAAGAGTGAGTACAACTTCCCTCCTCTTATTGACTTCTTGAAAAATTTCTCATGTGTTGAATATTCTTGCCTATTCCCTACCCCAGGGCATTTTTCAGGGCAGGTGTCATTTAGAGCCCTGCAGTCCATGTGACTATTAAGCAACCATTAGCACTGGGTTTAAAGCTGCTGTTGTGGGAAAGAGCCACAAGGCGGCAGCATTATTACGTTCTCATCTCTTGTTACTAGGGCAACAGAATCTTCCTGGTGGTAGTGTTCCGAGGTTGTAAATTAGAGTGGAATGTGCTGGGACAAGCCCCCAGAAGTTTATGTCTCCTTACTTAGGTTTGTTTTTTAAATTAAATTTCTATTTCTTATCGGAGTAAATTTGATTAGAGTGTTTTGATTGTCTGGCTGTACAGAAACTGCTCAATGATTCCTACATATGTCTGTTCATCTTCGGATTCTGTTACCATGTATGTGATTACAGAATGTATATTTTAAAGGTATTGGTGATTATATAATTCATACAGTTTATCTGTTATATGTTTTTATACACTTAACATACATTAGTATATGTATGTTAACCCCATAGTCCTAATTTACCCATCCTCCCACCTTTCATTTTGGCTAACAATTAGTTTATTTCATAAGTCTGTGAGTGTCTTTTTCTGTGGAAATATGTTCATTGGTAGCAATCTTAGGTTAACATGTATAAATGATATCATAGGATAATTGTCATACCCTTTTGACTTACTTAACCTTATATGATTATTTCTAGGCTCAACTCTAGTCCTTAAAACGACATTGTTCATTTTTTCCCCGAGGCTACTATTGCATTCTGTCCATATACCACTTCTTCTCTGTCCATTCATCTGTTTATGGACATTTTTTTTGCTTCCATGTCTTTGCTATTTCCATATTGCTGCAGTGCACATTTGACTGCCTGTGTCTTTCCGAATCTGGTAGTCTTAGGTTATAAGCCGAAGAGGTGCCCTGCCGCATCATATGGTAGCTCAATTTTTACCTTTTCAAGCAGCTCCATTCAGTTTGCGTTAGTGCTGTTACCACTTTACATCCCAGTAGCAGATAGAAGGTACACATTTCTCTAAAACCCCTTCAGCATTTATAGTTTGTAGACTTTTTGCTGATGGCCATTTGACTGGTGTGAGCTGAAACCTTTTTGGAGGTTGGATACGCATGTGGCGAATAATTCCTTATACTGATCTTTAGGCATATCCTTTTTCTTCTTTTCCTTTTTTTGTTAAAGTGTGAGTACAACTTCCCTCTTCATATTCACTTTTTGAAAAATTTCTCATGTGTTGAATTTTTTTGCGTATTCCCTACCCCAGGGCATTTTTTGAGGGCAGGTGTCATTTAGACCCCTGCAGTCGTTTTGACTATTAAGCAACCCTTAGCACTGGGTTTAAAGCTGCTGTTGTGGGAAACAGCCACAAGGCGGCAGCATTATTACGTTCTCAACTCTTGTTACTATGGCAACAGAGTCTTCCTGGAGGTAGTGTTCCGAGGTTGTAAATTAGAGTGGAATGTGCTGGGACAAGCCTCCAGAAGTTTATGTCTCCTTACTTATGTTTGTTTTTTAAATTTAATTTCTATTTCTTATCGGAGTAAATTTGATTTTAGTGTTTTGATTGCCTGGCTGTACAGAATCTGCTCAATGATTCATACATATGTCTGTTCATCCTCGGGTCCTGTTACCATGTATGTGATTACAAAATGTATATTTTAAAGGTATTGGTGATTATATAATTCATACAGTTTATCTGTTATATGTTTTTATACACTTAACATATATTAGTATATGTATGTTAACCCCATAGTCCTAGTTAACCCATCCTCCCACCTTTCATTTTGGCTAACCATTAGTTTATTTGATAAGTCTGTGAGTGTCTTTTTCTGTGGAAATATGTTCATTGGTAGCAATCTTAGGATAACATGTATAAATGTTATCATAGGATATTTGTCGTACCCTTTTGAGTTACTTAACGTTATATGATTATTTCTAGGCTCAACTGTAGTCCTGAAAACGGCATTGTTCATTTTTTTCCCGAGGCTACTATTCTATTTGGCACGTATACCACTTCTTCTTTGTCCATTCATCTGTTTATGAACCTTTTTTCTGCTTCCATGTCTTGGCTATTTCAGTATTGCTGCAGTGCTCATTTGCCTGCCTGTGTCTTTCCGATTCAGGTGGTCTTAGGTTATAGGCCCAAAAGGTGACCTGCCGCATCATATGGTAGCTCAATTTTTATCTTTTCATGCAGCTCCATTCAGTTTGTGTTAGTGCTGTTACCACTTTACATCCCACCAGCAGCTAGAAGGTACACAGTTCTCTAAAACCCCTTCAGCATTTATAGTTTGTAGACATTTTGCTGATGGAAACGATTGGTGTGAGCTGAAACCTTTTTCCATTTGAATTTGCATGTGTCTAATAATTCATTCTACTGAGCTTTAGGCATGTCCTTTTTTTTTCTTTTCCTTTTTTTTTAAAGAGTGAGTACAACTTCCCTCCTCTTATTGATTTCTTGAAAAATTTCTCATGTGTTGAATATTCTTGCCTATTCCTTACCCCAGGGCATTTTTCAGGGCAGGTGTCATTTAGAGCCCTGCAGTCCATGTGACTATTAAGCAACCATTAGCACTGTGTTTAAATCTGCTGTTGTGGGAAAGAGCCACAAGGCGGCAGCATTATTACATTCTCATCTATTGTTACTAGGGCAACAGAATCTTCCTAGAGGTAGTGTTCCGAGGTTGTAAATTAGAGTGGAATGTGCTGGGACAAGCCCCCAGAAGTTTATGTCTCCTTACTTAGGTTTGTTTTTTAAATTTAATTTCTATTTCTTATCGGAGTAAATTTGATTAGAGTGTTTTGATTGTCTGGCTGTACAGAAACTGCTCAATGATTCCTACATATGTCTGTTCATCTTCGGATTCTGTTACCATGTATGTGATTACAGAATGTATATTTTAAAGGTATTGGTGATTATATAATTCATACAGTTTATCTGTTATATGTTTTTATACACTTAACATACATTAGTATATGTATGTTAACCCCATAGTCCTAATTTACCCGTCCTCCCACCTTTCATTTTGGCTAACAATTAGTTTATTTCATAAGTCTGTGAGTGTCTTTTTCTGTGGAAATATGTTCATTGGTAGCAATCTTAGGATAACATGTATAAATGATATCATAGGATAATTGTCATACCCTTTTGACTTACTTAACCTTATATGATTATTTCTAGGCTCAACTGTAGTCCTGAAAACGGCGTTGTTCATTTTTTTCCCCAGGCTACTATTCTATTTGGTACGTATACTACTTCTTCTTTGTCCATTCATCTGTTTATGAACCTTTTTTCTGCTTCCATGTCTTGGCTATTTCAATATTGCTGCAGTGCTCATTTGCCTGCCTGTGTCTTTCCGATTCAGGTGGTCTTAGGTTATAGGCCCAAAGGGTGACCTGCTGCATCATATGGTAGCTCAATTTTTACCTTTTCAAGAAGCTCCATTCAGTTTGCGTTAGTGCTGTTACCACTTTACATCCCACCAGCAGCTAGAAGGTACACAGTTCTCTAAAACCCCTTCAGCATTTATAGTTTATAGACATTTTGCTGATGGAAATGACTGGTGTGAGCTGAAACCTTTTTGAATTTGAATTTGCATGTGTCTAATAATTCCTTATACTGAGCTTTAGGCATGTCCTTTTTTTTCTTTTCCTTTTTTTTAAAGAGTGAGTACAACTTCCCTCCTCTTATTGACTTCTTGAAAAATTTCTCATGTGTTGAATTTTCTTGCCTATTCCCTACCCCAGGGCATTTTTCAGGGCAGGTGTCATTTAGAGCCCTGCAGTCCTTGTGACTATTAAGCAACTATTAGTACTGGGTTTAAAGCTGCTGTTGTGGGAAACAGCCACAAGGCCGCAGCATTATTACGTTCTCAACTCTTGTTACTACGGCAACAGAGTCTTCCTGGAGGTAGTGTTCCGAGGTTGTAAATTAGAGTGGAATGTGCTGGGACAAGCCCCCAGAAGTTTATGTCTCCTTACTTATGTTTGTTTTTTAAATTTAATTTCTATTTCTTATCAGAGTAAATTTGATTAGAGTGTTTTGATTGCCTGGCTGTACAGAATCTGCTCAATGATTCATACATATGTCTGTTCATCTTCGGGTCCTGTTACCATGTATGTGATTACAAAATGTATATTTTAAAGGTATTGGTGATTATATAATTCATACAGTTTATTTGTTATATGTTTTTATACACTTAACATACATTAGTATATGTATGTTAACCCCATAGTCCTAATTTACCCATCCTCCCACCTTTCATTTTGGCTAACCATTAGTTTATTTGATAAGTCTGTGAGTGTCTTTTTCTGTGGAAATATGTTCATTGGTAGCTATCTTAGGATAACATGTATAAATGTTATCATAGGATATTTGTCGTACCCTTTTGAGTTACTTAACCTTATATGATTATTTCTAGGCTCAACTGTAGTCCTGAAAACGGCATTGTTCATGTTTTTCCCGAGGCTACTATTCTATTTGGTACGTATACCACTTCTTCTTTGTCCATTCATCTGTTTATGGACATTTTTTCTGCTTCCATGTCTTTGCTATTTCCATATTGCTGCAGTGCTCATTTGCCTGCCTGTGTCTTTCCGATTCAGGTGGTCTTAGGTTATAGGCCCAAAAGGTGACCTGCCGCATCATATGGTAGCTCAATTTTTATCTTTTCAAGCAGCTCCATTCAGTTTGTGTTAGTGCTGTTACCACTTTACATCCCACCAGCAGCTAGAAGGTACACAGTTCTCTAAAACCCCTTCAGCATTTATAGTTTGTAGACATTTTGCTGATGGAAACGATTGGTGTGAGCTGAAACCTTTTTCCATTTGAATTTGCATGTGTCTAATAATTCATTCTACTGAGGTTTAGGCATGTCCTTTTTTTTCTTTTCCTTTTTTTTTAAAGAGTGAGTACAACTTCCCTCCTCTTATTGATTTCTTGAAAAATTTCTCATGTGTTGAATATTCTTGCCTATTCCTTACCCCAGGGCATTTTTCAGGGCAGGTGTCATTTAGAGCCCTGCAGTCCATGTGATTATTAAGCAACCATTAGCACTGGGTTTAAAGCTGCTGTTGTGGGAAAGAGCCACAAGGCGGCAGCATTATTACGTTCTCATCTCTTGTTACTAGGGCAACAGAATCTTCCTGGAGGTTGTGTTCCGAGGTTGTAAATTAGAGTGGAATGTGCTGGGACAAGCCCCCAGAAGTTTATGTCTCCTTACTTATGTTTGTTTTTTAAATTTCATTTCTATTTCTTATCAGCGTAAATTTGATTAGAGTGTTTTGATTGCCTGGCTGTACAGGATCTGCTCAATGATTCATACATATGTCTGTTCATCTTCGGGTCCTGTTACCATGTATGTGATTACAAAATGTATATTTTAAAGGTATTGGTGATTATATAATTCATACAGTTTATCTGTTATATGTTGTTATACACTTAACATACATTAGTATATGTATGTTAACCCCATAGTCCTAATTTACCCATCCTCCCACCTTTCATTTTGGCTAACCATTAGTTTATTTCATAAGTCTGTGAGTGTCTTTTTCTGTGGAAATATGTTCATTGGTAGCAATCTTAGGATAACATGTATAAATGTTTTCATAGGATATTTGTCGTACCCTTTTGAGTTACTTAACGTTATATGATTATTTCTAGGCTCAACTGTAGTCCTGAAAACGGCATTGTTCATTTTTTTCCCGAGGCTACTATTCTATTTGGTACGTATACCACTTCTTCATTGTCCATTCATCTGTTTATGAACCTTTTTTCTGCTTCCATGTCTTGGCTATTTCAATATTGCTGCAGTGCTCATTTGCCTGCCTGTGTCTTTCCGATTCAGGTGGTCTTAGGTTATAGGCCCAAAAGGTGACCTGCCGCATCATATGGTAGCTCAATTTTTACGTTTTCAACAGCTCAATTCAGTTTGCGTTAGTGCTGTTACCACTTTACATCCAACCAGGATCTAGAAGATACACAGTTCTCTAAAACTCCTTCAGCATTTATAGTTTGTAGACATTTTGCTGATGGAAATGACTGGTGTGAGCTGAAACCTTTTTGAATGTGCATTTGCATGTGTCTAATAATTCCTTATACTGAGGTTGAGGCATGTCCTTTTTTTTCTTTTCCTTTTTTTTTAAAGAGTGAGTACAACTTCCCTCCTCTTATTGACTTCTTGAAAAATTTCTAATGTGTTGAATTTTCTTGCCTATTCCCTACCCCAGGGCATTTTTCAGGGCAGGTGTCATTTAGAGCCCTGCAGTCCTTGTGACTATTAAGCAACCATTAGCACTGGGTTTAATGCTGCTGTTGTGGGAAACATCCACAAGGCGGCAGCATTATTACGTTCTCATCTCTTGTTACTAGGGCAACAGAATCTTCCTGGAGGTAGTGTTCCGTGGTTGTAAATTAGAGTGGAATGTGCTGGGACGAGCCCCCAGAAGTTTATGTCTCCTTACTTATGTTTGTTTTTTAAATTTAATTCTATTTCTTTTTGGAGTAAATTTGATTAGAGTTTTTTGATTGTCTGGCTGTACAGAATCTGCTCAATGATTCCTACATATGTCTGTTCATCTTCGGATTCTGTTACCATGTATGTGAATACAGAATGTATATTTTAAAGGTATTGGTGATTATATAATTCATATAGTTTATCTGTTATATGTTTATATGCATGTAACATACATTAGTATATTTATGTTAATCCCATAGTCCTAATTTACCCATCCTCCCCCCTTTCATTTTGGCTAACCATTAGTTTATTTCATAAGTCTGTGAGTGTCTTTTTCTGTGGAAATATGTTCATTGGTAGCAATCTTAGGATAACATGTATAAATGATATCATAGGATATTTGTCATACCCTTTTGACTTACTTAACCTTATATTATTATTTCTAGGCTCTACTGTAGTCCTGAAAACGGCATTGTTCATTTTTTTCCCGAGGCTACTATTCCATTCTGTCCATATACCACTTCTTCTCTGTCCATTCATCTGTTTATGGACCTTTTTTTGCTTCCATGTCTTGGCTATTTCAGTATTGCTGCAGTGCACATTTGACTGCCTGTGTCTTTCCGATTCTGGTGGTCTTAGGTTATAAGCCCGAGAGGTGCCCTGCCGCATCATATGGTAGCTCAATTTCTACCTTTTCAAGCGGCTCCATTCAGTTTGCTTTAGTGCTGTTACCACTTTACATCCCAGCAGCAGATAGAAGGTACACATTTCTCTAAAACACCTTCAGCATTTATAGTTTGTAGACTTTTGCTGATGGCCATTTGACTGTTGTGAGCTGAAACCTTTATGGAGGTTGGATACGCATGTGGCGAATAATTCCTTATACTGATCTTTAGGCATATCCTTTTTCTTCTTTTCCTTTTTTTGTTAAAGTGTGAGTACAACTTCCCTCTTCATATTCACTTTTTGAAAAATTTCTCATGTGTTGAATTTTCTTGCCTATTCCCTACCCAAGGGCACTTTTTGAGGGCAGGTGTCATTTAGACCCCTGCAGTCGTTGTGACCATTAAGCAACCATTAGCACTGGGTTTAAAGCTGCTGTTGTGGGAAACAGCCACAAGGCGGCAGCATTATTACGTTCTCAACTCTTGTTACTAGGGCAACAGAATCTTCCTGGAGGTAGTGTTCTGAGGTTGTAAATTAGAGTGGAATGTGCTGGGACAAGCCCCCAGAAGTTTATGTCTCCTTACTTATGTTTGTTTTTTAAATTTCATTTCTATTTCTTATCAGCGTAAATTTGATTAGAGTGTTTTGATTGCCTGGCTGTACAGGATCTGCTCAATGATTCATACATATGTCTGTTCATCTTCGGGTCCTGTTACCATGTATGTGATTACAAAATGTATATTTTAAAGGTATTGGAGATTATATAATTCATACAGTTTATCTGTTATATGTTGTTATACACTTAACATACATTAGTATATGTATGTTAACCCCATAGTCCTAATTTACCCATCCTCCCACCTTTCATTTTGCTAACCATTAGTTTATTTCATAAGTCTGTGAGTGTCTTTTTCTGTGGAAAAATGTTCATTGGTAGCAATCTTAGGATAACATGTATAAATGTTATCATAGGATATTTGTCGTACCCTTTTGAGTTACTTAACCTTATATGATTATTTCTAGGCTCAACTGTAGTCCTGAAAACGGCGTTGTTCATTTTTTTCCCCAGGCTACTATTCTATTTGGTACGTATACTACTTCTTCTTTGTCCATTCATCTGTTTATGAACCTTTTTTCTGCTTCCATGTCTTGGCTATTTCAATATTGCTGCAGTGCTCATTTGCCTGCCTGTGTCTTTCCGATTCAGGTGGTCTTAGGTTATAGGCCCAAAGGGTGACCTGCTGCATCATATGGTAGCTCAATTTTTACCTTTTCAAGAAGCTCCATTCAGTTTGCGTTAGTGCTGTTACCACTTTACATCCCACCAGCAGCTAGAAGGTACACAGTTCTCTAAAACCCCTTCAGCATTTATAGTTTATAGACATTTTGCTGATGGAAATGACTGGTGTGAGCTGAAACCTTTTTGAATTTGAATTTGCATGTGTCTAATAATTCCTTATACTGAGCTTTAGGCATGTCCTTTTTTTTCTTTTCCTTTTTTTTAAAGAGTGAGTACAACTTCCCTCCTCTTATTGACTTCTTGAAAAATTTCTCATGTGTTGAATTTTCTTGCCTATTCCCTACCCCAGGGCATTTTTCAGGGCAGGTGTCATTTAGAGCCCTGCAGTCCTTGTGACTATTAAGCAACTATTAGTACTGGGTTTAAAGCTGCTGTTGTGGGAAACAGCCACAAGGCCGCAGCATTATTACGTTCTCAACTCTTGTTACTACGGCAACAGAGTCTTCCTGGAGGTAGTGTTCCGAGGTTGTAAATTAGAGTGGAATGTGCTGGGACAAGCCCCCAGAAGTTTATGTCTCCTTACTTAGGTTTGTTTTTTAAATTTAATTTCTATTTCTTATCAGAGTAAATTTGATTAGAGTGTTTTGATTGCCTGGCTGTACAGAATCTGCTCAATGATTCATACATATGTCTGTTCATCTTCGGGTCCTGTTACCATGTATGTGATTACAAAATGTATATTTTAAAGGTATTGGTGATTATATAATTCATACAGTTTATCTGTTATATGTTTTTATACACTTAACATACATTAGTATATGTATGTTAACCCCATAGTCCTAGTTAACCCATCCTCCCACCTTTCATTTTGGCTAACCATTAGTTTATTTCATAAGTCTGTGAGTGTCTTTTTCTGTGGAAATATGTTCATTGGTAGCAATCTTAGGATAACATGTATAAATGTTATCATAGGATATTTGTCGTACCCTTTTGAGTTACTTAAGCTTATATGATTATTTCTAGGCTCAACTGTAGTCCTGAAAACGGCATTGTTCATGTTTTTCCCGAGGCTACTATTCTATTTGGTACGTATACCACTTCTTCTTTGTCCATTCATCTGTTTATGAACCTTTTTTCTGCTTCCATGTCTTGGCTATTTCAATATTGCTGCAGTGCTCATTTGCCTGCCTGTGTCTTTCCGATTCAGGTGGTCTTAGGTTATAGGCCCAAAAGGTGACCTGCCGCATCATATGGTAGCTCAATTTTTACCTTTTCAAGCAGCTCCATTCAGTTTGTGTTAGTGCTGTTACCACTTTACATCCCACCAGCAGCTAGAAGGTACACAGTTCTCTAAAACCCCTTCAGCATTTATAGTTTATAGACATTTTGCTGATGGAAATGACTGGTGTGAGCTGAAACCTTGTTGAATTTGAATTTGCATGTGTCTAATAATTCCTTATACTGAGCTTTAGGCATGTCCGTTTTTTTCTTTTCCTTTTTTTTAAAGAGTGAGTACAACTTCCCTCCTCTTATTGACTTCTTGAAAAATTTCTCATGTGTTGAATTTTCTTGCCTATTCCCTACCCCAGGGCATTTTTCAGGGCAGGTGTCATTTAGAGCCCTGCAGTCCTTGTGACTATTAAGCAACCATTAGCACTGGGTTTAATGCTGCTGTTGTGGGAAACATCCACAAGGCGGCAGCATTATTACGTTCTCATCTCTTGTTACTAGGGCAACAGAATCTTCCTGGAGGTAGTGTTCCGTGGTTGTAAATTAGAGTGGAATGTGCTGGGACGAGCCCCCAGAAGTTTATGTCTCCTTACTTATGTTTGTTTTTTAAATTTAATTCTATTTCTTTTTGGAGTAAATTTGATTAGAGTTTTTTGATTGTCTGGCTGTACAGAATCTGCTCAATGATTCATACATATGTCTGTTCATCTTCGGGTCCTGTTACCATGTATGTGAATACAGAATGTATATTTTAAAGGTATTGGTGATTATATAATTCATATAGTTTATCTGTTATATGTTTATATGCATGTAACATACATTAGTATATTTATGTTAATCCCATAGTCCTAATTTACCCATCCTCCCCCCTTTCATTTTGGCTAACCATTAGTTTATTTCATAAGTCTGTGAGTGTCTTTTTCTGTGGAAAAATGTTCATTGGTAGCAATCTTAGGATAACATGTATAAATGATATCATAGGATATTTGTCATACCCTTTTGACTTACTTAACCTTATATGATTATTTCTAGGCTCAACTGTAGTCCTGAAAACGGCGTTGTTCATTTTTTTCCCGAGGCTACTATTCCATTCTGTCCATATACCACTTCTTCTCTGTCCATTCATCTGTTTATGGACCTTTTTTTGCTTCCATGTCTTGGCTATTTCAATATTGCTGCAGTGCTCATTTGCCTGCCTGTGTCTTTCCGATTCAGGTGGTCTTAGGTTATAGGCCCAAAGGGTGACCTGCCGCATCATATGGTAGCTCAATTTCTACCTTTTCAAGCGGCTCCATTCAGTTTGCTTTAGTGCTGTTACCACTTTACATCCCAGCAGCAGATAGAAGGTACACATTTCTCTAAAACACCTTCAGCATTTATAGTTTGTAGACTTTTGCTGATGGCCATTTGACTGTTGTGAGCTGAAACCTTTATGGAGGTTGGATACGCATGTGGCGAATAATTCCTTATACTGATCTTTAGGCATATCCTTTTTCTTCTTTTCCTTTTTTTGTTAAAGTGTGAGTACAACTTCCCTCTTCATATTCACTTTTTGAAAAATTTCTCATGTGTTGAATTTTCTTGCCTATTCCCTACCCAAGGGCACTTTTTGAGGGCAGGTGTCATTTAGACCCCTGCAGTCGTTGTGACCATTAAGCAACCATTAGCACTGGGTTTAAAGCTGCTGTTGTGGGAAACAGCCACAAGGCGGCAGCATTATTACGTTCTCAACTCTTGTTACTAGGGCAACAGAATCTTCCTGGAGGTAGTGTTCCGAGGTTGTAAATTAGAGTGGAATGTGCTGGGACAAGCCCCCAGAAGTTTATGTCTCCTTACTTATGTTTGTTTTTTAAATTTCATTTCTATTTCTTATCAGCGTAAATTTGATTAGAGTGTTTTGATTGCCTGGCTGTACAGAATCTGCTCAATGATTCATACATATGTCTGTTCATCTTCGGGTCCTGTTACCATGTATGTGATTACAAAATGTATATTTTAAAGGTATTGGTGATTATATAATTCATACAGTTTATCTGTTATATGTTTTTATACACTTAACATACATTAGTATATGTATGTTAACCCCATAGTCCTAATTTACCCATCCTCCCACCTTTCATTTTGGCTAACCATTAGTTTATTTGATAAGTCTGTGAGTGTCTTTTTCTGTGGAAATATGTTCATTGGTAGCAATCTTAGGATAACATGTATAAATGTTTTCATAGGATATTTGTCGTACCCTTTTGAGTTACTTAACGTTATATGATTATTTCTAGGCTCAACTGTAGTCCTGAAAACGGCATTGTTCATTTTTTTCCCGAGGCTACTGTTCTATTTGGTACGTATACCACTTCTTCTTTGTCCATTCATCTGTTTATGAACCTTTTTTCTGCTTCCATGTCTTGGCTATTTCAATATTGCTGCAGTGCTCATTTGCCTGCCTGTGTCTTTCCGATTCAGGTGGTCTTAGGTTATAGGCCCAAAAGGTGACCTGCCGCATCATATGGTAGCTCAATTTTTATCTTTTCAAGCAGCTCCATTCAGTTTGTGTTAGTGCTGTTACCACTTTACATCCCACCAGCAGCTAGAAGGTACACAGTTCTCTAAAACCCCTTCAGCATTTATAGTTTGTAGACATTTTGCTGATGGAAACGACTGGTGTGAGCTGAAACCTTTTTGAATTTGAATTTGCATGTGTCTAATAATTCATTCTACTGAGCTTTAGGCATGTCCTTTTTTTTCTTTTCCTTTTTTTTTAAAGAGTGAGTACAACTTCCCTCCTCTTATTGACTTCTTGAAAAATTTCTCATGTGTTGAATATTATTGCCTATTCCCTACCCCAGGGCATTTTTCAGGGCAGGTGTCATTTAGAGCCCTGCAGTCCATGTGACTATTAAGCAACCATTAGCACTGGGTTTAAAGCTGCTGTTGTGGGAAAGAGCCACAAGGCGGCAGCATTATTACGTTCTCATCTCTTGTTACTAGGGCAACAGAATCTTCCTGGAGGTAGTGTTCCGAGGTTGTAAATTAGAGTGGAATGTGCTGGGACAAGCCCCCAGAAGTTTATGTCTCCTTACTTAGGTTTGTTTTTTAAATTTAATTTCTATTTCTTATCGGAGTAAATTTGATTAGAGTGTTTTGATTGTCTGGCTGTACAGAAACTGCTCAATGATTCCTACATATGTCTGTTCATCTTCGGATTCTGTTACCATGTATGTGATTACAGAATGTATATTTTAAAGGTATTGGTGATTATATAATTCATACAGTTTATCTGTTATATGTTTTTATACACTTAACATACATTAGTATATGTATGTTAACCCCATAGTCCTAGTTTACCCATCCTCCCACCTTTCATTTTGTCTAACCATTAGTTTATTTCATAAGTCTGTGAGTGTCTTTTTCTGTGGAAATATGTTCATTGGTAGCTATCTTAGGATAACATGTATAAATGTTATCATAGGATATTTGTCGTACCCTTTTGAGTTACTTAACCTTATATGATTATTTCTAGGCTCAACTGTAGTCCTGAAAACGGCATTGTTCATTTTTTTCCCGAGGCTACTATTCTATTTGGTACGTATACCACTTCTTCTTTGTCCATTCATCTGTTTATGAACCTTTTTTCTGCTTCCATGTCTTGGCTATTTCAATATTGCTGCAGTGCTCATTTGCCTGCCTGTGTCTTTCCGATTCAGGTGGTCTTAGGTTATAGGCCCAAAAGGTGACCTGCCGCATCATATGGTAGCTCAATTTTTACCTTTTCAAGCAGCTCCATTCAGTTTGCGTTAGTGCTGTTACCACTTTACATCCCAGCAGCAGATAGAAGGTATACATTTCTCTAAAACTCCTTCAGCATTTATAGTTTATAGACTTTTTGCTGATGGCCATTTGACTGGTGTGAGCTGAAACCTTTTTGGAGGTTGGATACGCATGTGGCGAATAATTCCTTATACTGATCTTTAGGCATATCCTTTTTCTTCTTTTCCTTTTTTTGTTAAAGTGTGAGTACAACTTCCCTCTTCATATTCACTTTTTGAAAAATTTCTCATGTGTTGAATTTTCTTGCGTATTCCCTACCCCAGGGCATTTTTTGAGGGCAGGTGTCATTTAGACCCCTGCAGTCGTTTTGACTATTAAGCAACCATTAGCACTGGGTTTAAAGCTGCTGTTGTGGGAAACAGCCACAAGGCGGCAGCATTATTACGTTCTCAACTCTTGTTACTATGGCAACAGAGTCTTCCTGGAGGTAGTGTTCCGAGGTTGTAAATTAGAGTGGAATGTGCTGGGACAAGCCTCCAGAAGTTTATGTCTCCTTACTTATGTTTGTTTTTTAAATTTAATTTCTATTTCTTATCGGAGTAAATTTGATTTTAGTGTTTTGATTGCCTGGCTGTACAGAATCTGCTCAATGATTCATACATATGTCTGTTCATCCTCGGGTCCTGTTACCATGTATGTGATTACAAAATGTATATTTTAAAGGTATTGGTGATTATATAATTCATACAGTTTATCTGTTATATGTTTTTATACACTTAACATACATTAGTATATGTATGTTAACCCCATAGTCCTAGTTAACCCATCCTCCCACCTTTCATTTTGGCTAACCATTAGTTTATTTGATAAGTCTGTGAGTGTCTTTTTCTGTGGAAATATGTTCATTGGTAGCAATCTTAGGATAACATGTATAAATGTTATCATAGGATATTTGTCGTACCCTTTTGAGTTACTTAACGTTATATGATTATTTCTAGGCTCAACTGTAGTCCTGAAAACGGCATTGTTCATTTTTTTCCCGAGGCTACTATTCTATTTGCTACGTATACCACTTCTTCTTTGTCCATTCATCTGTTTATGAACCTTTTTTCTGCTTCCATGTCTTGGCTATTTCAATATTGCTGCAGTGCTCATTTGCCTGCCTGTGTCTTTCCGATTCAGGTGGTCTTAGGTTATAGGCCCAAAAGGTGACCTGCCGCATCATATGGTAGCTCAATTTTTATCTTTTCAAGCAGCTCCATTCAGTTTGTGTTAGTGCTGTTACCACTTTACATCCCACCAGCAGCTAGAAGGTACACAGTTCTCTAAAACCCCTTCAGCATTTATACTTTGTAGACATTTTGCTGATGGAAACGATTGGTGTGAGCTGAAACCTTTTTCCATTTGAATTTGCATGTGTCTAATAATTCATTCTACTGAGCTTTAGGCATGTCCTTTTTTTCTTTTCCTTTTTTTTTAAAGAGTGAGTACAACTTCCCTCCTCTTATTGATTTCTTGAAAAATTTCTCATGTGTTGAATATTCTTGCCTATTCCTTACCCCAGGGCATTTTTCAGGGCAGGTGTCATTTAGAGCCCTGCAGTCCATGTGACTATTAAGCAACCATTAGCACTGGGTTTAAAGCTGCTGTTGTGGGAAAGAGCCACAAGGCGGCAGCATTATTACGTTCTCATCTCTTGTTACTAGGGCAACAGAATCTTCCTGGAGGTAGTGTTCTGAGGTTGTAAATTAGAGTGGAATGTGCTGGGACAAGCCCCCAGAAGTTTATGTCTCCTTACTTATGTTTGTTTTTTAAATTTCATTTCTATTTCTTATCAGCGTAAATTTGATTAGAGTGTTTTGATTGCCTGGCTGTACAGGATCTGCTCAATGATTCATACATATGTCTGTTCATCTTCGGGTCCTGTTACCATGTATGTGATTACAAAATGTATATTTTAAAGGTATTGGAGATTATATAATTCATACAGTTTATCTGTTATATGTTGTTATACACTTAACATACATTAGTATATGTATGTTAACCCCATAGTCCTAATTTACCCATCCTCCCACCTTTCATTTTGCTAACCATTAGTTTATTTCATAAGTCTGTGAGTGTCTTTTTCTGTGGAAATATGTTCATTGGTAGCAATCTTAGGATAACATGTATAAATGTTATCATAGGATATTTGTCGTACCCTTTTGAGTTACTTAACCTTATATGATTATTTCTAGGCTCAACTGTAGTCCTGAAAACGGCGTTGTTCATTTTTTTCCCCAGGCTACTATTCTATTTGGTACGTATACTACTTCTTCTTTGTCCATTCATCTGTTTATGAACCTTTTTTCTGCTTCCATGTCTTGGCTATTTCAATATTGCTGCAGTGCTCATTTGCCTGCCTGTGTCTTTCCGATTCAGGTGGTCTTAGGTTATAGGCCCAAAGGGTGACCTGCTGCATCATATGGTAGCTCAATTTTTACCTTTTCAAGAAGCTCCATTCAGTTTGCGTTAGTGCTGTTACCACTTTACATCCCACCAGCAGCTAGAAGGTACACAGTTCTCTAAAACCCCTTCAGCATTTATAGTTTATAGACATTTTGCTGATGGAAATGACTGGTGTGAGCTGAAACCTTTTTGAATTTGAATTTGCATGTGTCTAATAATTCCTTATACTGAGCTTTAGGCATGTCCTTTTTTTTCTTTTCCTTTTTTTTAAAGAGTGAGTACAACTTCCCTCCTCTTATTGACTTCTTGAAAAATTTCTCATGTGTTGAATTTTCTTGCCTATTCCCTACCCCAGGGCATTTTTCAGGGCAGGTGTCATTTAGAGCCCTGCAGTCCTTGTGACTATTAAGCAACTATTAGTACTGGGTTTAAAGCTGCTGTTGTGGGAAACAGCCACAAGGCCGCAGCATTATTACGTTCTCAACTCTTGTTACTACGGCAACAGAGTCTTCCTGGAGGTAGTGTTCCGAGGTTGTAAATTAGAGTGGAATGTGCTGGGACAAGCCCCCAGAAGTTTATGTCTCCTTACTTAGGTTTGTTTTTTAAATTTAATTTCTATTTCTTATCAGAGTAAATTTGATTAGAGTGTTTTGATTGCCTGGCTGTACAGAATCTGCTCAATGATTCATACATATGTCTGTTCATCTTCGGGTCCTGTTACCATGTATGTGATTACAAAATGTATATTTTAAAGGTATTGGTGATTATATAATTCATACAGTTTATCTGTTATATGTTTTTATACACTTAACATACATTAGTATATGTATGTTAACCCCATAGTCCTAATCTACCCATCCTCCCACCTTTCATTTTGGCTAACCATTAGTTTATTTGATAAGTCTGTGAGTGTCTTTTTCTGTGGAAATATGTTCATTGGTAGCAATCTTAGGATAACATGTATAAATGTTTTCATAGGATATTTGTCGTACCCTTTTGAGTTACTTAACGTTATATGATTATTTCTAGGCTCAACTGTAGTCCTGAAAACGGCATTGTTCATTTTTTTCCCGAGGCTACTATTCTATTTGCTACGTATACCACTTCTTCTTTGTCCATTCATCTGTTTATGAACCTTTTTTCTGCTTCCATGTCTTGGCTATTTCAATATTGCTGCAGTGCTCATTTGCCTGCCTGTGTCTTTCCGATTCAGGTGGTCTTAGGTTATAGGCCCAAAAGGTGACCTGCCGCATCATATGGTAGCTCAATTTTTATCTTTTCAAGCAGCTCCATTCAGTTTGTGTTAGTGCTGTTACCACTTTACATCCCACCAGCAGCTAGAAGGTACACAGTTCTCTAAAACCCCTTCAGCATTTATAGTTTGTAGACATTTTGCTGATGGAAACGACTGGTGTGAGCTGAAACCTTTTTGAATTTGAATTTGCATGTGTCTAATAATTCATTCTACTGAGCTTTAGGCATGTCCTTTTTTTTCTTTTCCTATTTTTTTTAAAGAGTGAGTACAACTTCCCTCCTCTTATTGACTTCTTGAAAAATTTCTCATGTGTTGAATATTATTGCCTATTCCCTACCCCAGGGCATTTTTCAGGGCAGGTGTCATTTAGAGCCCTGCAGTCCATGTGACTATTAAGCAACCATTAGCACTGGGTTTAAAGCTGCTGTTGTGGGAAACAGCCACAAGGCGGCAGCATTATTACGTTCTCAACTCTTGTTACTATGGCAACAGAGTCTTCCTGGAGGTAGTGTTCCGAGGTTGTAAATTAGAGTGGAATGTGCTGGGACAAGCCCCCAGAAGTTTATGTCTCCTTACTTAGGTTTGTTTTTTAAATTTAGTTTCTATTTCTTATCGGAGTAAATTTGATTAGAGTGTTTTGATTGTCTGGCTGTACAGAAACTGCTCAATGATTCCTACATATGTCTGTTCATCTTCGGGTTCTGTTACCATGTATGTGATTACAGAATGTATATTTTAAAGGTATTGGTGATTATATAATTCATACAGTTTCTCTGTTATATGTTTTTATACACTTAACATACATTAGTATATGTATGTTAACCCCATAGTCCTAATTTACCCGTCCTCCCACCTTTCATTTTGGCTAACAATTAGTTTATTTCATAAGTCTGTGAGTGTCTTTTTCTGTGGAAATATGTTCATTGGTAGCAATCTTAGGATAACATGTATAAATGATATCATAGGATAATTGTCATACCCTTTTGACTTACTTAACCTTATATGATTATTTCTAGGCTCTACTGTAGTCCTGAAAACTGCATTGTTCATTTTTTCCCCGAGGCTACTATTCCATTCTGTCCATATACCACTTCTTCTCTGTCCATTCATCTGTTTATGGACATTTTTTTTGCTTCCATGTCTTTGCTATTTCAATATTGCTGCAGTGCACATTTGACTGCCTGTGTCTTTCCGATTCTGGTAGTCTTAGGTTATAAGCCCAAGAGGTGCCCTGCCGCATCATATGGTAGCTCCATTTTTACCTTTTCAAGCAGCTCCATTCAGTTTGCGTTAGTGCTGTTACCACTTTACATCCCACCAGCAGCTAGAAGGTACACAGTTCTCTAAAACCCCTTCAGCATTTATAGTTTATAGACATTTTGCTGATGGAAATGACTGGTGTGAGCTGAAACCTTGTTGAATTTGAATTTGCATGTGTCTAATAATTCCTTATACTGAGCTTTAGGCATGTCCTTTTTTTTCTTTTCCTTTTTTTTTAAAGAGTGAGTACAACTTCCCTCCTCTTATTGACTTCTTGAAAAATTTCTCATGTGTTGAATTTTCGTGCCTATTCCCTACCCCAGGGCATTTTTCAGGGCAGGTGTCATTTAGAGCCCTGCAGTCCTTGTGACTATTAAGCAACCATTAGCACTGGGTTTAATGCTGCTATTGTGGGAAACAGCCACAAGGCGGCAGCATTATTACGTTCTCATCTCTTGTTACTAGGGCAACAGAATCTTCCTGGAGGTAGTGTTCCGTGGTTGTAAATTAGAGTGGAATGTGCTGGGACGAGCCCCCAGAAGTTTATGTCTCCTTACTTATGTTTGTTTTTTAAATTTAATTTCTATTTCTTATCAGAGTAAATTTGATTAGAGTGTTTTGATTGCCTGGCTGTACAGAATCTGCTCAATGATTCATACATATGTCTGTTCATCTTCGGTTCCTGTTACCATGTATGTGATTACAAAATGTATATTTTAAAGGTATTGGTGATTATATAATTCATACAGTTTATCTGTTATATGTTTTTATACACTTAACATACATTAGTATATGTATGTTAACCCCATAGTCCTAATTTACCCATCCTCCCACCTTTCATTTTGGCTAACCATTAGTTTATTTGATAAGTCTGTGAGTGTCTTTTTCTGTGGAAATATGTTCATTGGTAGCAATCTTAGGATAACATGTATAAATGTTATCATAGGATATTTGTCGTACCCTTTTGAGTTACTTAACCTTATATGATTATTTCTAGGCTCAACTGTAGTCCTGAAAACGGCGTTGTTCATTTTTTTCCCCAGGCTACTATTCTATTTGGTACGTATACCACTTCTTCTTTGTCCATTCATCTGTTTATGAACCTTTTTTCTGCTTCCATGTCTTAGCTATTTCAATATTGCTGCAGTGCTCATTTGCCTGCCTGTGTCTTTCCGATTCAGGTGGTCTTAGGTTATAGGCCCAAAAGGTGACCTGCCGCATCATATGGTAGCTCAATTTTTATCTTTTCAAGCAGCTCCATTCAGTTTGTGTTAGTGCTGTTACCACTTTACATCCCACCAGCAGCTAGAAGGTACACAGTTCTCTAAAACCCCTTCAGCATTTATAGTTTGTAGACATTTTGCTGATGGAAACGACTGGTTTGAGCTGAAACCTTTTTGAATTTGAATTTGCATGTGTCTAATAATTCATTCTACTGAGCTTTAGGCATGTCCTTTTTTTTCTTTTCCTTTTTTTTTAAAGAGTGAGTACAACTTCCCTCCTCTTATTGACTTCTTGAAAAATTTCTCATGTGTTGAATATTATTGCCTATTCCCTACCCCAGGGCATTTTTCAGGGCAGGTGTCATTTAGAGCCCTGCAGTCCATGTGACTATTAAGCAACCATTAGCGCTGGGTTTAAAGCTGCTGTTGTGGGAAAGAGCCACAAGGCGGCAGCATTATTACGTTCTCATCTCTTGTTACTAGGGCAACAGAATCTTCCTGGAGGTAGTGTTCCGAGGTTGTAAATTAGAGTGGAATGTGCTGGGACAAGCCCCCAGAAGTTTATGTCTCCTTACTTAGGTTTGTTTTTTAAATTTAATTTCTATGTCTTATCTGAGTAAATTTGATTAGAGTGTTTTGATTGTCTGGCTGTACAGAAACTGCTCAATGATTCCTACATATGTCTGTTCATCTTCGGATTCTGTTACCATGTATGTGATTACAGAATGTATATTTTAAAGGTATTGGTGATTATATAATTCATACAGTTTATCTGTTATATGTTTTTATACACTTAACATACATTAGTATATGTATGTTAACCCCATAGTCCTAGTTTACCCATCCTCCCACCTTTCATTTTGACTAACCATTAGTTTATTTCATAAGTCTGTGCGTGTCTTTTTCTGTGAAAATATGTTCATTGGTAGCTATCTTAGGATAACATGTATAAATGTTATCATAGGATATTTGTCGTACCCTTTTGAGTTACTTAACCTTATATGATTATTTCTAGGCTCAACTGTAGTCCTGAAAACGGCATTGTTCATTTTTTTCCCGAGGCTACTATTCTATTTGGTACGTATACCACTTCTTCTTTGTCCATTCATCTGTTTATGAACCTTTTTTCTGCTTCCATGTCTTGGCTATTTCAATATTGCTGCAGTGCTCATTTGCCTGCCTGTGTCTTTCCGATTCAGGTGGTCTTAGGTTATAGGCCCAAAAGGTGACCTGCCGCATCATATGGTAGCTCAATTTTTATCTTTTCAAGCAGCTCCATTCAGTTTGCGTTAGTGCTGTTACCACTTTACATCCCACCAGCAGCTAGAAGGTACACAGTTCTCTAAAACCCCTTCAGCATTTATAGTTTGTAGACATTTTGCTGATGGAAACGACTGGTGTGAGCTGAAACCTTTTTGAATTTGAATTTGCATGTGTCTAATAATTCATTCTACTGAGCTTTAGGCATGTCCTTTTTTTTCTTTTCCTTTTTTTTTAAAGAGTGAGTACAACTTCCCTCCTCTTATTGACTTCTTGAAAAATTTCTCATGTGTTGAATATTCTTGCCTATTCCCTACCCCAGGGCATTTTTCAGGGCAGGTGTCATTTAGAGCCCTGCAGTCCATGTGACTATTAAGCAACCATTAGCACTGGGTTTAAAGCTGCTGTTGTGGGAAAGAGCCACAAGGCGGCAGCATTATTACGTTCTCATCTCTTGTTACTAGGGCAACAGAATCTTCCTGGTGGTAGTGTTCCGAGGTTGTAAATTAGAGTGGAATGTGCTGGGACAAGCCCCCAGAAGTTTATGTCTCCTTACTTAGGTTTGTTTTTTAAATTAAATTTCTATTTCTTATCGGAGTAAATTTGATTAGAGTGTTTTGATTGTCTGGCTGTACAGAAACTGCTCAATGATTCCTACATATGTCTGTTCATCTTCGGATTCTGTTACCATGTATGTGATTACAGAATGTATATTTTAAAGGTATTGGTGATTATATAATTCATACAGTTTATCTGTTATATGTTTTTATACACTTAACATACATTAGTATATGTATGTTAACCCCATAGTCCTAATTTACCCATCCTCCCACCTTTCATTTTGGCTAACAATTAGTTTATTTCATAAGTCTGTGAGTGTCTTTTTCTGTGGAAATATGTTCATTGGTAGCAATCTTAGGTTAACATGTATAAATGATATCATAGGATAATTGTCATACCCTTTTGACTTACTTAACCTTATATGATTATTTCTAGGCTCAACTCTAGTCCTTAAAACGACATTGTTCATTTTTTCCCCGAGGCTACTATTGCATTCTGTCCATATACCACTTCTTCTCTGTCCATTCATCTGTTTATGGACATTTTTTTTGCTTCCATGTCTTTGCTATTTCCATATTGCTGCAGTGCACATTTGACTGCCTGTGTCTTTCCGAATCTGGTAGTCTTAGGTTATAAGCCGAAGAGGTGCCCTGCCGCATCATATGGTAGCTCAATTTTTACCTTTTCAAGCAGCTCCATTCAGTTTGCGTTAGTGCTGTTACCACTTTACATCCCAGTAGCAGATAGAAGGTACACATTTCTCTAAAACCCCTTCAGCATTTATAGTTTGTAGACTTTTTGCTGATGGCCATTTGACTGGTGTGAGCTGAAACCTTTTTGGAGGTTGGATACGCATGTGGCGAATAATTCCTTATACTGATCTTTAGGCATATCCTTTTTCTTCTTTTCCTTTTTTTGTTAAAGTGTGAGTACAACTTCCCTCTTCATATTCACTTTTTGAAAAATTTCTCATGTGTTGAATTTTTTTGCGTATTCCCTACCCCAGGGCATTTTTTGAGGGCAGGTGTCATTTAGACCCCTGCAGTCGTTTTGACTATTAAGCAACCCTTAGCACTGGGTTTAAAGCTGCTGTTGTGGGAAACAGCCACAAGGCGGCAGCATTATTACGTTCTCAACTCTTGTTACTATGGCAACAGAGTCTTCCTGGAGGTAGTGTTCCGAGGTTGTAAATTAGAGTGGAATGTGCTGGGACAAGCCTCCAGAAGTTTATGTCTCCTTACTTATGTTTGTTTTTTAAATTTAATTTCTATTTCTTATCGGAGTAAATTTGATTTTAGTGTTTTGATTGCCTGGCTGTACAGAATCTGCTCAATGATTCATACATATGTCTGTTCATCCTCGGGTCCTGTTACCATGTATGTGATTACAAAATGTATATTTTAAAGGTATTGGTGATTATATAATTCATACAGTTTATCTGTTATATGTTTTTATACACTTAACATACATTAGTATATGTATGTTAACCCCATAGTCCTAGTTAACCCATCCTCCCACCTTTCATTTTGGCTAACCATTAGTTTATTTGATAAGTCTGTGAGTGTCTTTTTCTGTGGAAATATGTTCATTGGTAGCAATCTTAGGATAACATGTATAAATGTTATCATAGGATATTTGTCGTACCCTTTTGAGTTACTTAACGTTATATGATTATTTCTAGGCTCAACTGTAGTCCTGAAAACGGCATTGTTCATTTTTTTCCCGAGGCTACTATTCTATTTGGCACGTATACCACTTCTTCTTTGTCCATTCATCTGTTTATGAACCTTTTTTCTGCTTCCATGTCTTGGCTATTTCAGTATTGCTGCAGTGCTCATTTGCCTGCCTGTGTCTTTCCGATTCAGGTGGTCTTAGGTTATAGGCCCAAAAGGTGACCTGCCGCATCATATGGTAGCTCAATTTTTATCTTTTCATGCAGCTCCATTCAGTTTGTGTTAGTGCTGTTACCACTTTACATCCCACCAGCAGCTAGAAGGTACACAGTTCTCTAAAACCCCTTCAGCATTTATAGTTTGTAGACATTTTGCTGATGGAAACGATTGGTGTGAGCTGAAACCTTTTTCCATTTGAATTTGCATGTGTCTAATAATTCATTCTACTGAGCTTTAGGCATGTCCTTTTTTTTTCTTTTCCTTTTTTTTTAAAGAGTGAGTACAACTTCCCTCCTCTTATTGATTTCTTGAAAAATTTCTCATGTGTTGAATATTCTTGCCTATTCCTTACCCCAGGGCATTTTTCAGGGCAGGTGTCATTTAGAGCCCTGCAGTCCATGTGACTATTAAGCAACCATTAGCACTGTGTTTAAATCTGCTGTTGTGGGAAAGAGCCACAAGGCGGCAGCATTATTACATTCTCATCTATTGTTACTAGGGCAACAGAATCTTCCTAGAGGTAGTGTTCCGAGGTTGTAAATTAGAGTGGAATGTGCTGGGACAAGCCCCCAGAAGTTTATGTCTCCTTACTTAGGTTTGTTTTTTAAATTTAATTTCTATTTCTTATCGGAGTAAATTTGATTAGAGTGTTTTGATTGTCTGGCTGTACAGAAACTGCTCAATGATTCCTACATATGTCTGTTCATCTTCGGATTCTGTTACCATGTATGTGATTACAGAATGTATATTTTAAAGGTATTGGTGATTATATAATTCATACAGTTTATCTGTTATATGTTTTTATACACTTAACATACATTAGTATATGTATGTTAACCCCATAGTCCTAATTTACCCGTCCTCCCACCTTTCATTTTGGCTAACAATTAGTTTATTTCATAAGTCTGTGAGTGTCTTTTTCTGTGGAAATATGTTCATTGGTAGCAATCTTAGGATAACATGTATAAATGATATCATAGGATAATTGTCATACCCTTTTGACTTACTTAACCTTATATGATTATTTCTAGGCTCAACTGTAGTCCTGAAAACGGCGTTGTTCATTTTTTTCCCCAGGCTACTATTCTATTTGGTACGTATACTACTTCTTCTTTGTCCATTCATCTGTTTATGAACCTTTTTTCTGCTTCCATGTCTTGGCTATTTCAATATTGCTGCAGTGCTCATTTGCCTGCCTGTGTCTTTCCGATTCAGGTGGTCTTAGGTTATAGGCCCAAAGGGTGACCTGCTGCATCATATGGTAGCTCAATTTTTACCTTTTCAAGAAGCTCCATTCAGTTTGCGTTAGTGCTGTTACCACTTTACATCCCACCAGCAGCTAGAAGGTACACAGTTCTCTAAAACCCCTTCAGCATTTATAGTTTATAGACATTTTGCTGATGGAAATGACTGGTGTGAGCTGAAACCTTTTTGAATTTGAATTTGCATGTGTCTAATAATTCCTTATACTGAGCTTTAGGCATGTCCTTTTTTTTCTTTTCCTTTTTTTTAAAGAGTGAGTACAACTTCCCTCCTCTTATTGACTTCTTGAAAAATTTCTCATGTGTTGAATTTTCTTGCCTATTCCCTACCCCAGGGCATTTTTCAGGGCAGGTGTCATTTAGAGCCCTGCAGTCCTTGTGACTATTAAGCAACTATTAGTACTGGGTTTAAAGCTGCTGTTGTGGGAAACAGCCACAAGGCCGCAGCATTATTACGTTCTCAACTCTTGTTACTACGGCAACAGAGTCTTCCTGGAGGTAGTGTTCCGAGGTTGTAAATTAGAGTGGAATGTGCTGGGACAAGCCCCCAGAAGTTTATGTCTCCTTACTTATGTTTGTT
Organism: Balaenoptera borealis; assembly: GCF_965194805.1. Lineage (NCBI taxonomy): Eukaryota > Metazoa > Chordata > Mammalia > Artiodactyla > Balaenopteridae > Balaenoptera > Balaenoptera borealis. The sequence goes on from NW_028123592.1 coordinate 363,558, forward strand.
TTTTAAATTTAATTTCTATTTCTTATCAGAGTAAATTTGATTAGAGTGTTTTGATTGCCTGGCTGTACAGAATCTGCTCAATGATTCATACATATGTCTGTTCATCTTCGGGTCCTGTTACCATGTATGTGATTACAAAATGTATATTTTAAAGGTATTGGTGATTATATAATTCATACAGTTTATTTGTTATATGTTTTTATACACTTAACATACATTAGTATATGTATGTTAACCCCATAGTCCTAATTTACCCATCCTCCCACCTTTCATTTTGGCTAACCATTAGTTTATTTGATAAGTCTGTGAGTGTCTTTTTCTGTGGAAATATGTTCATTGGTAGCTATCTTAGGATAACATGTATAAATGTTATCATAGGATATTTGTCGTACCCTTTTGAGTTACTTAACCTTATATGATTATTTCTAGGCTCAACTGTAGTCCTGAAAACGGCATTGTTCATGTTTTTCCCGAGGCTACTATTCTATTTGGTACGTATACCACTTCTTCTTTGTCCATTCATCTGTTTATGGACATTTTTTCTGCTTCCATGTCTTTGCTATTTCCATATTGCTGCAGTGCTCATTTGCCTGCCTGTGTCTTTCCGATTCAGGTGGTCTTAGGTTATAGGCCCAAAAGGTGACCTGCCGCATCATATGGTAGCTCAATTTTTATCTTTTCAAGCAGCTCCATTCAGTTTGTGTTAGTGCTGTTACCACTTTACATCCCACCAGCAGCTAGAAGGTACACAGTTCTCTAAAACCCCTTCAGCATTTATAGTTTGTAGACATTTTGCTGATGGAAACGATTGGTGTGAGCTGAAACCTTTTTCCATTTGAATTTGCATGTGTCTAATAATTCATTCTACTGAGGTTTAGGCATGTCCTTTTTTTTCTTTTCCTTTTTTTTTAAAGAGTGAGTACAACTTCCCTCCTCTTATTGATTTCTTGAAAAATTTCTCATGTGTTGAATATTCTTGCCTATTCCTTACCCCAGGGCATTTTTCAGGGCAGGTGTCATTTAGAGCCCTGCAGTCCATGTGATTATTAAGCAACCATTAGCACTGGGTTTAAAGCTGCTGTTGTGGGAAAGAGCCACAAGGCGGCAGCATTATTACGTTCTCATCTCTTGTTACTAGGGCAACAGAATCTTCCTGGAGGTTGTGTTCCGAGGTTGTAAATTAGAGTGGAATGTGCTGGGACAAGCCCCCAGAAGTTTATGTCTCCTTACTTATGTTTGTTTTTTAAATTTCATTTCTATTTCTTATCAGCGTAAATTTGATTAGAGTGTTTTGATTGCCTGGCTGTACAGGATCTGCTCAATGATTCATACATATGTCTGTTCATCTTCGGGTCCTGTTACCATGTATGTGATTACAAAATGTATATTTTAAAGGTATTGGTGATTATATAATTCATACAGTTTATCTGTTATATGTTGTTATACACTTAACATACATTAGTATATGTATGTTAACCCCATAGTCCTAATTTACCCATCCTCCCACCTTTCATTTTGGCTAACCATTAGTTTATTTCATAAGTCTGTGAGTGTCTTTTTCTGTGGAAATATGTTCATTGGTAGCAATCTTAGGATAACATGTATAAATGTTTTCATAGGATATTTGTCGTACCCTTTTGAGTTACTTAACGTTATATGATTATTTCTAGGCTCAACTGTAGTCCTGAAAACGGCATTGTTCATTTTTTTCCCGAGGCTACTATTCTATTTGGTACGTATACCACTTCTTCATTGTCCATTCATCTGTTTATGAACCTTTTTTCTGCTTCCATGTCTTGGCTATTTCAATATTGCTGCAGTGCTCATTTGCCTGCCTGTGTCTTTCCGATTCAGGTGGTCTTAGGTTATAGGCCCAAAAGGTGACCTGCCGCATCATATGGTAGCTCAATTTTTACGTTTTCAACAGCTCAATTCAGTTTGCGTTAGTGCTGTTACCACTTTACATCCAACCAGGATCTAGAAGATACACAGTTCTCTAAAACTCCTTCAGCATTTATAGTTTGTAGACATTTTGCTGATGGAAATGACTGGTGTGAGCTGAAACCTTTTTGAATGTGCATTTGCATGTGTCTAATAATTCCTTATACTGAGGTTGAGGCATGTCCTTTTTTTTCTTTTCCTTTTTTTTTAAAGAGTGAGTACAACTTCCCTCCTCTTATTGACTTCTTGAAAAATTTCTAATGTGTTGAATTTTCTTGCCTATTCCCTACCCCAGGGCATTTTTCAGGGCAGGTGTCATTTAGAGCCCTGCAGTCCTTGTGACTATTAAGCAACCATTAGCACTGGGTTTAAAGCTGCTGTTGTGGGAAAGAGCCACAAGGCGGCAGCATTATTACGTTCTCATCTCTTGTTACTAGGGCAACAGAATCTTCCTGGAGGTAGTGTTCCGAGGTTGTAAATTAGAGTGGAATGTGCTGGGACAAGCCCCCAGAAGTTTATGTCTCCTTACTTATGTTTGTTTTTTTAAATTTAATTTCTATTTCTTATCGGAGTAAATTTGATTAGAGTGTTTTGATTGCCTGGCTGTACAGGATCTGCTCAGTGATTCATACATATGTCTGTTCATCTTCGGGTCCTCTTACCATGTATGTGATTACAAAATGTATATTTTAAAGGTATTGGTGATTATATAATTCATACAGTTTATCTGTTACATGTTTTTATACACTTAACATACATTAGTATATGTATGTTAACCCCATAGTCCTAATTTACCCATCCTCCCACCTTTCATTTTGGCTACCCATTAGTTTATTTCATAAGTCTGTGAGTGGCTTTTTCTGTGGAAATATGTTCATTGGTAGCAATCGTAGGATAACATGTATAAATGTTATCATAGGATATTTGTCGTACCCTTTTGAGTTACTTAACCTTATATGATTATTTCTAGGCTCAACTGTAGTCCTGAAAACGGCATTGTTCATTTTTTTCCCGAGGCTACTATGCTATTTGCTATGTATACCACTTCTTCTTTGTCCATTCATCTGTTTATGAACCCTTTTTCTGCTTCCATGTCTTGGCTATTTCAATATTGCTGCAGTGCACATTTGCCTGCCTGTGTCTTTCCGATTTAGGTGGTCTTAGGTTATAGGCCCAAAAGGTGACCTGCCGCATCATATGGTAGCTCAATTTTTACCTTTTCAAGAAACTCCATTCAGTTTGCGTTAGTGCTGTTACCACTTTACATCCCACCAGCAGCTAGAAGGTACACAGTTCTCTAAAACCCCTTCAGCATTTATAGTTTGTAGACATTTTGCTGATGGAAATGACTGGTGTGAGCTGAAACCTTTTTGAAATTGAATTTGCATGTGTCTAATAATTCCTTATACTGAGCTTTAGGCATGTCCTTTTTTTTCTTTTCCTTTTTTTTTAAAGAATGAGTACAACTTCCCTCCTCTTATTGACTTCTTGAAAAATTTCTCATGTGTTGAATTTTCTTGCCTATTCCCTACCCCAGGGCATTTTTCAGGCCAGGTGTCATTTAGATCCCTGCAGTCCTTGTGACTATTAAGCAACCATTAGCACTGGGTTTAATGCTGCTGTTGTGGGAAAGAGCCACAAGGCGGCAGCATTATTACGTTCTCATCTCTTGTTACTAGGGCAACAGAATCTTCCTGGAGGTAGTGTTCCGAAGTTGTAAATTAGAGTGGAATGTGCTGGGACAAGCCCCCAGAAGTTTATGTCTCCTTACTTAGGTTTGTTTTTTAAATTAAATTTCTATTTCTTATCGGAGTAACTTTGATTAGAGTGTTTTGATTGTCTGGCTGTACAGAAACTGCTCAATGATTCCTACATATGTCTGTTCATCTTTGGATTCTGTTACCATGTATGTTATTACAGAATGTATATTTTAAAGGTATTGGTGATTATATAATTCATACAGTTTATCTGTTATATGTTTTTATACACTTAACATACATTAGTATATGTATGTTAACCCCATAGTCCTAATTTACCCATCCTCCCACCTTTCATTTTGGCTAACAATTAGTTTATTTCATAAGTCTGTGAGTGTCTTTTTCTGTGGAAATATGTTCATTGGTAGCAATCTTAGGATAACATGTATAAATGATATCATAGGATATTTGTCATACCCTTTTGACTTACTTAACCTTATATGATTATTTCTAGGCTCAACTCTAGTCCTTAAAACGGCATTGTTCATTTTTTCTCCGAGGCTACTATTGCATTCTGTCCATATACCGCTTCTTCTCTGTCCATTCATCTGTTTATGGACATTTTTTTTGCTTCCATGTCTTTGCTATTTCCATATTGCTGCAGTGCACATTTGACTGCCTGTGTCTTTCCGATTCTGGTAGTCTTAGGTTATAAGCCGAAGAGGTGCCCTTCCGCATCATATGGTAGCTCAATTTTTACCTTTTCAAGCAGCTCCATTCAGTTTGCGTTAGTGCTGTTACCACTTTACATCCCAGCAGCAGATAGAAGGTATACATTTCTCTAAAACCCCTTCAGCATTTATACTTTGTAGACTTTTTGCTGATGGCCATTTGACTGGTGTGAGCTGAAACCTTTTTGGAGGTTGGATACGCATGTGGCGAATAATTCCTTATACTGATCTTTAGGCATATCCTTTTTCTTCTTTTCCTTTTTTTGTTAAAGTGTGAGTACAACCTCCCTCTTCATATTCACTTTTTGAAAAATTTCTCATGTGTTGAATTTTCTTGCGTATTCCCTACCCCAGGGCATTTTTTGAGGGCAGGTGTCATTTTGACCCCTGCAGTCGTTTTGACTATTAAGCAACCATTAGCACTGGGTTTAAAGCTGCTGTTGTGGGAAACAGCCACAAGGCGGCAGCATTATTACGTTCTCAACTCTTGTTACTATGGCAACAGAGTCTTCCTGGAGGTAGTGTTCCGAGGTTGTAAATTAGAGTGGAATGTGCTGGGACAAGCCTCCAGAAGTTTATGTCTCCTTACTTAGGTTTGTTTTTTAAATTTAATTTCTATTTCTTATCAGAGTAAATTTGATTAGAGTGTTTTGATTGCCTGGCTGTACAGAATCTGCTCAATGATTCATACATATGTCTGTTCATCTTCGGGTCCTGTTACCATGTATGTGATTACAAAATGTATATTTTAAAGGTATTGGTGATTATATAATTCATACAGTTTATCTGTTATATGTTTTTATACACTTAACATACATTAGTATATGTATGTTAACCCCATAGTCCTAGTTAACCCATCCTCCCACCTTTCATTTTGGCTAACCATTAGTTTATTTCATAAGTCTGTGAGTGTCTTTTTCTGTGGAAATATGTTCATTGGTAGCAATCTTAGGATAACATGTATAAATGTTATCATAGGATATTTGTCGTACCCTTTTGAGTTACTTAAGCTTATATGATTATTTCTAGGCTCAACTGTAGTCCTGAAAACGGCATTGTTCATGTTTTTCCCGAGGCTACTATTCTATTTGGTACGTATACCACTTCTTCTTTGTCCATTCATCTGTTTATGAACCTTTTTTCTGCTTCCATGTCTTGGCTATTTCAATATTGCTGCAGTGCTCATTTGCCTGCCTGTGTCTTTCCGATTCAGGTGGTCTTAGGTTATAGGCCCAAAAGGTGACCTGCCGCATCATATGGTAGCTCAATTTTTACCTTTTCAAGCAGCTCCATTCAGTTTGTGTTAGTGCTGTTACCACTTTACATCCCACCAGCAGCTAGAAGGTACACAGTTCTCTAAAACCCCTTCAGCATTTATAGTTTATAGACATTTTGCTGATGGAAATGACTGGTGTGAGCTGAAACCTTGTTGAATTTGAATTTGCATGTGTCTAATAATTCCTTATACTGAGCTTTAGGCATGTCCGTTTTTTTCTTTTCCTTTTTTTTAAAGAGTGAGTACAACTTCCCTCCTCTTATTGACTTCTTGAAAAATTTCTCATGTGTTGAATTTTCTTGCCTATTCCCTACCCCAGGGCATTTTTCAGGGCAGGTGTCATTTAGAGCCCTGCAGTCCTTGTGACTATTAAGCAACCATTAGCACTGGGTTTAATGCTGCTGTTGTGGGAAACATCCACAAGGCGGCAGCATTATTACGTTCTCATCTCTTGTTACTAGGGCAACAGAATCTTCCTGGAGGTAGTGTTCCGTGGTTGTAAATTAGAGTGGAATGTGCTGGGACGAGCCCCCAGAAGTTTATGTCTCCTTACTTATGTTTGTTTTTTAAATTTAATTCTATTTCTTTTTGGAGTAAATTTGATTAGAGTTTTTTGATTGTCTGGCTGTACAGAATCTGCTCAATGATTCCTACATATGTCTGTTCATCTTCGGATTCTGTTACCATGTATGTGAATACAGAATGTATATTTTAAAGGTATTGGTGATTATATAATTCATATAGTTTATCTGTTATATGTTTATATGCATGTAACATACATTAGTATATTTATGTTAATCCCATAGTCCTAATTTACCCATCCTCCCCCCTTTCATTTTGGCTAACCATTAGTTTATTTCATAAGTCTGTGAGTGTCTTTTTCTGTGGAAATATGTTCATTGGTAGCAATCTTAGGATAACATGTATAAATGATATCATAGGATATTTGTCATACGCTTTTGACTTACTTAACCTTATATTATTATTTCTAGGCTCTACTGTAGTCCTGAAAACGGCATTGTTCATTTTTTTCCCGAGGCTACTATTCCATTCTGTCCATATACCACTTCTTCTCTGTCCATTCATCTGTTTATGGACCTTTTTTTGCTTCCATGTCTTGGCTATTTCAGTATTGCTGCAGTGCACATTTGACTGCCTGTGTCTTTCCGATTCTGGTGGTCTTAGGTTATAAGCCCGAGAGGTGCCCTGCCGCATCATATGGTAGCTCAATTTCTACCTTTTCAAGCGGCTCCATTCAGTTTGCTTTAGTGCTGTTACCACTTTACATCCCAGCAGCAGATAGAAGGTACACATTTCTCTAAAACACCTTCAGCATTTATAGTTTGTAGACTTTTGCTGATGGCCATTTGACTGTTGTGAGCTGAAACCTTTATGGAGGTTGGATACGCATGTGGCGAATAATTCCTTATACTGATCTTTAGGCATATCCTTTTTCTTCTTTTCCTTTTTTTGTTAAAGTGTGAGTACAACTTCCCTCTTCATATTCACTTTTTGAAAAATTTCTCATGTGTTGAATTTTCTTGCCTATTCCCTACCCAAGGGCACTTTTTGAGGGCAGGTGTCATTTAGACCCCTGCAGTCGTTGTGACCATTAAGCAACCATTAGCACTGGGTTTAAAGCTGCTGTTGTGGGAAACAGCCACAAGGCGGCAGCATTATTACGTTCTCAACTCTTGTTACTAGGGCAACAGAATCTTCCTGGAGGTAGTGTTCTGAGGTTGTAAATTAGAGTGGAATGTGCTGGGACAAGCCCCCAGAAGTTTATGTCTCCTTACTTATGTTTGTTTTTTAAATTTCATTTCTATTTCTTATCAGCGTAAATTTGATTAGAGTGTTTTGATTGCCTGGCTGTACAGGATCTGCTCAATGATTCATACATATGTCTGTTCATCTTCGGGTCCTGTTACCATGTATGTGATTACAAAATGTATATTTTAAAGGTATTGGAGATTATATAATTCATACAGTTTATCTGTTATATGTTGTTATACACTTAACATACATTAGTATATGTATGTTAACCCCATAGTCCTAATTTACCCATCCTCCCACCTTTCATTTTGCTAACCATTAGTTTATTTCATAAGTCTGTGAGTGTCTTTTTCTGTGGAAAAATGTTCATTGGTAGCAATCTTAGGATAACATGTATAAATGTTATCATAGGATATTTGTCGTACCCTTTTGAGTTACTTAACCTTATATGATTATTTCTAGGCTCAACTGTAGTCCTGAAAACGGCGTTGTTCATTTTTTTCCCCAGGCTACTATTCTATTTGGTACGTATACTACTTCTTCTTTGTCCATTCATCTGTTTATGAACCTTTTTTCTGCTTCCATGTCTTGGCTATTTCAATATTGCTGCAGTGCTCATTTGCCTGCCTGTGTCTTTCCGATTCAGGTGGTCTTAGGTTATAGGCCCAAAGGGTGACCTGCTGCATCATATGGTAGCTCAATTTTTACCTTTTCAAGAAGCTCCATTCAGTTTGCGTTAGTGCTGTTACCACTTTACATCCCACCAGCAGCTAGAAGGTACACAGTTCTCTAAAACCCCTTCAGCATTTATAGTTTATAGACATTTTGCTGATGGAAATGACTGGTGTGAGCTGAAACCTTTTTGAATTTGAATTTGCATGTGTCTAATAATTCCTTATACTGAGCTTTAGGCATGTCCTTTTTTTTCTTTTCCTTTTTTTTAAAGAGTGAGTACAACTTCCCTCCTCTTATTGACTTCTTGAAAAATTTCTCATGTGTTGAATTTTCTTGCCTATTCCCTACCCCAGGGCATTTTTCAGGGCAGGTGTCATTTAGAGCCCTGCAGTCCTTGTGACTATTAAGCAACTATTAGTACTGGGTTTAAAGCTGCTGTTGTGGGAAACAGCCACAAGGCCGCAGCATTATTACGTTCTCAACTCTTGTTACTACGGCAACAGAGTCTTCCTGGAGGTAGTGTTCCGAGGTTGTAAATTAGAGTGGAATGTGCTGGGACAAGCCCCCAGAAGTTTATGTCTCCTTACTTAGGTTTGTTTTTTAAATTTAATTTCTATTTCTTATCAGAGTAAATTTGATTAGAGTGTTTTGATTGCCTGGCTGTACAGAATCTGCTCAATGATTCATACATATGTCTGTTCATCTTCGGGTCCTGTTACCATGTATGTGATTACAAAATGTATATTTTAAAGGTATTGGTGATTATATAATTCATACAGTTTATCTGTTATATGTTTTTATACACTTAACATACATTAGTATATGTATGTTAACCCCATAGTCCTAATTTACCCATCCTCCCACCTTTCATTTTGGCTAACCATTAGTTTATTTGATAAGTCTGTGAGTGTCTTTTTCTGTGGAAATATGTTCATTGGTAGCAATCTTAGGATAACATGTATAAATGTTTTCATAGGATATTTGTCGTACCCTTTTGAGTTACTTAACGTTATATGATTATTTCTAGGCTCAACTGTAGTCCTGAAAACGGCATTGTTCATTTTTTTCCCGAGGCTACTGTTCTATTTGGTACGTATACCACTTCTTCTTTGTCCATTCATCTGTTTATGAACCTTTTTTCTGCTTCCATGTCTTGGCTATTTCAATATTGCTGCAGTGCTCATTTGCCTGCCTGTGTCTTTCCGATTCAGGTGGTCTTAGGTTATAGGCCCAAAAGGTGACCTGCCGCATCATATGGTAGCTCAATTTTTATCTTTTCAAGCAGCTCCATTCAGTTTGTGTTAGTGCTGTTACCACTTTACATCCCACCAGCAGCTAGAAGGTACACAGTTCTCTAAAACCCCTTCAGCATTTATAGTTTGTAGACATTTTGCTGATGGAAACGACTGGTGTGAGCTGAAACCTTTTTGAATTTGAATTTGCATGTGTCTAATAATTCATTCTACTGAGCTTTAGGCATGTCCTTTTTTTTCTTTTCCTTTTTTTTTAAAGAGTGAGTACAACTTCCCTCCTCTTATTGACTTCTTGAAAAATTTCTCATGTGTTGAATATTATTGCCTATTCCCTACCCCAGGGCATTTTTCAGGGCAGGTGTCATTTAGAGCCCTGCAGTCCATGTGACTATTAAGCAACCATTAGCACTGGGTTTAAAGCTGCTGTTGTGGGAGAGAGCCACAAGGCGGCAGCATTATTACGTTCTCATCTCTTGTTACTAGGGCAACAGAATCTTCCTGGAGGTAGTGTTCCGAGGTTGTAAATTAGAGTGGAATGTGCTGGGACAAGCCCCCAGAAGTTTATGTCTCCTTACTTAGGTTTGTTTTTTAAATTTAATTTCTATTTCTTATCTGAGTAAATTTGATTAGAGTGTTTTGATTGTCTGGCTGTACAGAAACTGCTCAATGATTCCTACATATGTCTGTTCATCTTCGGATTCTGTTACCATGTATGTGATTACAGAATGTATATTTTAAAGGTATTGGTGATTATATAATTCATACAGTTTATCTGTTATATGTTTTTATACACTTAACATACATTAGTATATGTATGTTAACCCCATAGTCCTAGTTTACCCATCCTCCCACCTTTCATTTTGTCTAACCATTAGTTTATTTCATAAGTCTGTGAGTGTCTTTTTCTGTGGAAATATGTTCATTGGTAGCTATCTTAGGATAACATGTATAAATGTTATCATAGGATATTTGTCGTACCCTTTTGAGTTACTTAACCTTATATGATTATTTCTAGGCTCAACTGTAGTCCTGAAAACGGCATTGTTCATTTTTTTCCCGAGGCTACTATTCTATTTGGTACGTATACCACTTCTTCTTTGTCCATTCATCTGTTTATGAACCTTTTTTCTGCTTCCATGTCTTGGCTATTTCAATATTGCTGCAGTGCTCATTTGCCTGCCTGTGTCTTTCCGATTCAGGTGGTCTTAGGTTATAGGCCCAAAAGGTGACCTGCCGCATCATATGGTAGCTCAATTTTTACCTTTTCAAGCAGCTCCATTCAGTTTGCGTTAGTGCTGTTACCACTTTACATCCCAGCAGCAGATAGAAGGTATACATTTCTCTAAAACTCCTTCAGCATTTATAGTTTATAGACTTTTTGCTGATGGCCATTTGACTGGTGTGAGCTGAAACCTTTTTGGAGGTTGGATACGCATGTGGCGAATAATTCCTTATACTGATCTTTAGGCATATCCTTTTTCTTCTTTTCCTTTTTTTGTTAAAGTGTGAGTACAACTTCCCTCTTCATATTCACTTTTTGAAAAATTTCTCATGTGTTGAATTTTCTTGCGTATTCCCTACCCCAGGGCATTTTTTGAGGGCAGGTGTCATTTAGACCCCTGCAGTCGTTTTGACTATTAAGCAACCATTAGCACTGGGTTTAAAGCTGCTGTTGTGGGAAACAGCCACAAGGCGGCAGCATTATTACGTTCTCAACTCTTGTTACTATGGCAACAGAGTCTTCCTGGAGGTAGTGTTCCGAGGTTGTAAATTAGAGTGGAATGTGCTGGGACAAGCCTCCAGAAGTTTATGTCTCCTTACTTATGTTTGTTTTTTAAATTTAATTTCTATTTCTTATCGGAGTAAATTTGATTTTAGTGTTTTGATTGCCTGGCTGTACAGAATCTGCTCAATGATTCATACATATGTCTGTTCATCCTCGGGTCCTGTTACCATGTATGTGATTACAAAATGTATATTTTAAAGGTATTGGTGATTATATAATTCATACAGTTTATCTGTTATATGTTTTTATACACTTAACATACATTAGTATATGTATGTTAACCCCATAGTCCTAGTTAACCCATCCTCCCACCTTTCATTTTGGCTAACCATTAGTTTATTTGATAAGTCTGTGAGTGTCTTTTTCTGTGGAAATATGTTCATTGGTAGCAATCTTAGGATAACATGTATAAATGTTATCATAGGATATTTGTCGTACCCTTTTGAGTTACTTAACGTTATATGATTATTTCTAGGCTCAACTGTAGTCCTGAAAACGGCATTGTTCATTTTTTTCCCGAGGCTACTATTCTATTTGCTACGTATACCACTTCTTCTTTGTCCATTCATCTGTTTATGAACCTTTTTTCTGCTTCCATGTCTTGGCTATTTCAATATTGCTGCAGTGCTCATTTGCCTGCCTGTGTCTTTCCGATTCAGGTGGTCTTAGGTTATAGGCCCAAAAGGTGACCTGCCGCATCATATGGTAGCTCAATTTTTATCTTTTCAAGCAGCTCCATTCAGTTTGTGTTAGTGCTGTTACCACTTTACATCCCACCAGCAGCTAGAAGGTACACAGTTCTCTAAAACCCCTTCAGCATTTATACTTTGTAGACATTTTGCTGATGGAAACGATTGGTGTGAGCTGAAACCTTTTTCCATTTGAATTTGCATGTGTCTAATAATTCATTCTACTGAGCTTTAGGCATGTCCTTTTTTTCTTTTCCTTTTTTTTTAAAGAGTGAGTACAACTTCCCTCCTCTTATTGATTTCTTGAAAAATTTCTCATGTGTTGAATATTCTTGCCTATTCCTTACCCCAGGGCATTTTTCAGGGCAGGTGTCATTTAGAGCCCTGCAGTCCATGTGACTATTAAGCAACCATTAGCACTGGGTTTAAAGCTGCTGTTGTGGGAAAGAGCCACAAGGCGGCAGCATTATTACGTTCTCATCTCTTGTTACTAGGGCAACAGAATCTTCCTGGAGGTAGTGTTCTGAGGTTGTAAATTAGAGTGGAATGTGCTGGGACAAGCCCCCAGAAGTTTATGTCTCCTTACTTATGTTTGTTTTTTAAATTTCATTTCTATTTCTTATCAGCGTAAATTTGATTAGAGTGTTTTGATTGCCTGGCTGTACAGGATCTGCTCAATGATTCATACATATGTCTGTTCATCTTCGGGTCCTGTTACCATGTATGTGATTACAAAATGTATATTTTAAAGGTATTGGAGATTATATAATTCATACAGTTTATCTGTTATATGTTGTTATACACTTAACATACATTAGTATATGTATGTTAACCCCATAGTCCTAATTTACCCATCCTCCCACCTTTCATTTTGCTAACCATTAGTTTATTTCATAAGTCTGTGAGTGTCTTTTTCTGTGGAAATATGTTCATTGGTAGCAATCTTAGGATAACATGTATAAATGTTATCATAGGATATTTGTCGTACCCTTTTGAGTTACTTAACCTTATATGATTATTTCTAGGCTCAACTGTAGTCCTGAAAACGGCGTTGTTCATTTTTTTCCCCAGGCTACTATTCTATTTGGTACGTATACTACTTCTTCTTTGTCCATTCATCTGTTTATGAACCTTTTTTCTGCTTCCATGTCTTGGCTATTTCAATATTGCTGCAGTGCTCATTTGCCTGCCTGTGTCTTTCCGATTCAGGTGGTCTTAGGTTATAGGCCCAAAGGGTGACCTGCTGCATCATATGGTAGCTCAATTTTTACCTTTTCAAGAAGCTCCATTCAGTTTGCGTTAGTGCTGTTACCACTTTACATCCCACCAGCAGCTAGAAGGTACACAGTTCTCTAAAACCCCTTCAGCATTTATAGTTTATAGACATTTTGCTGATGGAAATGACTGGTGTGAGCTGAAACCTTTTTGAATTTGAATTTGCATGTGTCTAATAATTCCTTATACTGAGCTTTAGGCATGTCCTTTTTTTTCTTTTCCTTTTTTTTAAAGAGTGAGTACAACTTCCCTCCTCTTATTGACTTCTTGAAAAATTTCTCATGTGTTGAATTTTCTTGCCTATTCCCTACCCCAGGGCATTTTTCAGGGCAGGTGTCATTTAGAGCCCTGCAGTCCTTGTGACTATTAAGCAACTATTAGTACTGGGTTTAAAGCTGCTGTTGTGGGAAACAGCCACAAGGCCGCAGCATTATTACGTTCTCAACTCTTGTTACTACGGCAACAGAGTCTTCCTGGAGGTAGTGTTCCGAGGTTGTAAATTAGAGTGGAATGTGCTGGGACAAGCCCCCAGAAGTTTATGTCTCCTTACTTAGGTTTGTTTTTTAAATTTAATTTCTATTTCTTATCAGAGTAAATTTGATTAGAGTGTTTTGATTGCCTGGCTGTACAGAATCTGCTCAATGATTCATACATATGTCTGTTCATCTTCGGGTCCTGTTACCATGTATGTGATTACAAAATGTATATTTTAAAGGTATTGGTGATTATATAATTCATACAGTTTATCTGTTATATGTTTTTATACACTTAACATACATTAGTATATGTATGTTAACCCCATAGTCCTAATTTACCCATCCTCCCACCTTTCATTTTGGCTAACCATTAGTTTATTTGATAAGTCTGTGAGTGTCTTTTTCTGTGGAAATATGTTCATTGGTAGCAATCTTAGGATAACATGTATAAATGTTTTCATAGGATATTTGTCGTACCCTTTTGAGTTACTTAACGTTATATGATTATTTCTAGGCTCAACTGTAGTCCTGAAAACGGCATTGTTCATTTTTTTCCCGAGGCTACTATTCTATTTGCTACGTATACCACTTCTTCTTTGTCCATTCATCTGTTTATGAACCTTTTTTCTGCTTCCATGTCTTGGCTATTTCAATATTGCTGCAGTGCTCATTTGCCTGCCTGTGTCTTTCCGATTCAGGTGGTCTTAGGTTATAGGCCCAAAAGGTGACCTGCCGCATCATATGGTAGCTCAATTTTTATCTTTTCAAGCAGCTCCATTCAGTTTGTGTTAGTGCTGTTACCACTTTACATCCCACCAGCAGCTAGAAGGTACACAGTTCTCTAAAACCCCTTCAGCATTTATAGTTTGTAGACATTTTGCTGATGGAAACGACTGGTGTGAGCTGAAACCTTTTTGAATTTGAATTTGCATGTGTCTAATAATTCATTCTACTGAGCTTTAGGCATGTCCTTTTTTTTCTTTTCCTATTTTTTTTAAAGAGTGAGTACAACTTCCCTCCTCTTATTGACTTCTTGAAAAATTTCTCATGTGTTGAATATTATTGCCTATTCCCTACCCCAGGGCATTTTTCAGGGCAGGTGTCATTTAGAGCCCTGCAGTCCATGTGACTATTAAGCAACCATTAGCACTGGGTTTAAAGCTGCTGTTGTGGGAAACAGCCACAAGGCGGCAGCATTATTACGTTCTCAACTCTTGTTACTATGGCAACAGAGTCTTCCTGGAGGTAGTGTTCCGAGGTTGTAAATTAGAGTGGAATGTGCTGGGACAAGCCTCCAGAAGTTTATGTCTCCTTACTTATGTTTGTTTTTTAAATTTAATTTCTATTTCTTATCGGAGTAAATTTGATTTTAGTGTTTTGATTGCCTGGCTGTACAGAATCTGCTCAATGATTCATACATATGTCTGTTCATCCTCGGGTCCTGTTACCATGTATGTGATTACAAAATGTATATTTTAAAGGTATTGGTGATTATATAATTCATACAGTTTATCTGTTATATGTTTTTATACACTTAACATACATTAGTATATGTATGTTAACCCCATAGTCCTAGTTAACCCATCCTCCCACCTTTCATTTTGGCTAACCATTAGTTTATTTGATAAGTCTGTGAGTGTCTTTTTCTGTGGAAATATGTTCATTGGTAGCAATCTTAGGATAACATGTATAAATGTTATCATAGGATATTTGTCGTACCCTTTTGAGTTACTTAACGTTATATGATTATTTCTAGGCTCAACTGTAGTCCTGAAAACGGCATTGTTCATTTTTTTCCCGAGGCTACTATTCTATTTGGTACGTATACCACTTCTTCTTTGTCCATTCATCTGTTTATGAACCTTTTTTCTGCTTCCATGTCTTGGCTATTTCAATATTGCTGCAGTGCTCATTTGCCTGCCTGTGTCTTTCCGATTCAGGTGGTCTTAGGTTATAGGCCCAAAAGGTGACCTGCCGCATCATATGGTAGCTCAATTTTTATCTTTTCAAGCAGCTCCATTCAGTTTGTGTTAGTGCTGTTACCACTTTACATCCCACCAGCAGCTAGAAGGTACACAGTTCTCTAAAACCCCTTCAGCATTTATACTTTGTAGACATTTTGCTGATGGAAACGATTGGTGTGAGCTGAAACCTTTTTCCATTTGAATTTGCATGTGTCTAATAATTCATTCTACTGAGCTTTAGGCATGTCCTTTTTTTCTTTTCCTTTTTTTTTAAAGAGTGAGTACAACTTCCCTCCTCTTATTGATTTCTTGAAAAATTTCTCATGTGTTGAATATTCTTGCCTATTCCTTACCCCAGGGCATTTTTCAGGGCAGGTGTCATTTAGAGCCCTGCAGTCCATGTGACTATTAAGCAACCATTAGCACTGGGTTTAAAGCTGCTGTTGTGGGAAAGAGCCAAAAGGCGGCAGCATTATTACGTTCTCATCTCTTGTTACTAGGGCAACAGAATCTTCCTGGAGGTAGTGTTCTGAGGTTGTAAATTAGAGTGGAATGTGCTGGGACAAGCCCCCAGAAGTTTATGTCTCCTTACTTAGGTTTGTTTTTTAAATTTAGTTTCTATTTCTTATCGGAGTAAATTTGATTAGAGTGTTTTGATTGTCTGGCTGTACAGAAACTGCTCAATGATTCCTACATATGTCTGTTCATCTTCGGGTTCTGTTACCATGTATGTGATTACAGAATGTATATTTTAAAGGTATTGGTGATTATATAATTCATACAGTTTCTCTGTTATATGTTTTTATACACTTAACATACATTAGTATATGTATGTTAACCCCATAGTCCTAATTTACCCGTCCTCCCACCTTTCATTTTGGCTAACAATTAGTTTATTTCATAAGTCTGTGAGTGTCTTTTTCTGTGGAAATATGTTCATTGGTAGCAATCTTAGGATAACATGTATAAATGATATCATAGGATAATTGTCATACCCTTTTGACTTACTTAACCTTATATGATTATTTCTAGGCTCTACTGTAGTCCTGAAAACTGCATTGTTCATTTTTTCCCCGAGGCTACTATTCCATTCTGTCCATATACCACTTCTTCTCTGTCCATTCATCTGTTTATGGACATTTTTTTTGCTTCCATGTCTTTGCTATTTCAATATTGCTGCAGTGCACATTTGACTGCCTGTGTCTTTCCGATTCTGGTAGTCTTAGGTTATAAGCCCAAGAGGTGCCCTGCCGCATCATATGGTAGCTCCATTTTTACCTTTTCAAGCAGCTCCATTCAGTTTGCGTTAGTGCTGTTACCACTTTACATCCCACCAGCAGCTAGAAGGTACACAGTTCTCTAAAACCCCTTCAGCATTTATAGTTTATAGACATTTTGCTGATGGAAATGACTGGTGTGAGCTGAAACCTTGTTGAATTTGAATTTGCATGTGTCTAATAATTCCTTATACTGAGCTTTAGGCATGTCCTTTTTTTTCTTTTCCTTTTTTTTTAAAGAGTGAGTACAACTTCCCTCCTCTTATTGACTTCTTGAAAAATTTCTCATGTGTTGAATTTTCGTGCCTATTCCCTACCCCAGGGCATTTTTCAGGGCAGGTGTCATTTAGAGCCCTGCAGTCCTTGTGACTATTAAGCAACCATTAGCACTGGGTTTAATGCTGCTGTTGTGGGAAACAGCCACAAGGCGGCAGCATTATTACGTTCTCATCTCTTGTTACTAGGGCAACAGAATCTTCCTGGAGATAGTGTTCCGTGGTTGTAAATTAGAGTGGAATGTGCTGGGACGAGCCCCCAGAAGTTTATGTCTCCTTACTTATGTTTGTTTTTTAAATTTAATTTCTATTTCTTATCAGAGTAAATTTGATTAGAGTGTTTTGATTGCCTGGCTGTACAGAATCTGCTCAATGATTCATACATATGTCTGTTCATCTTCGGTTCCTGTTACCATGTATGTGATTACAAAATGTATATTTTAAAGGTATTGGTGATTATATAATTCATACAGTTTATCTGTTATATGTTTTTATACACTTAACATACATTAGTATATGTATGTTAACCCCATAGTCCTAATTTACCCATCCTCCCACCTTTCATTTTGGCTAACCATTAGTTTATTTGATAAGTCTGTGAGTGTCTTTTTCTGTGGAAATATGTTCATTGGTAGCAATCTTAGGATAACATGTATAAATGTTATCATAGGATATTTGTCGTACCCTTTTGAGTTACTTAACCTTATATGATTATTTCTAGGCTCAACTGTAGTCCTGAAAACGGCGTTGTTCATTTTTTTCCCCAGGCTACTATTCTATTTGGTACCTATACCACTTCTTCTTTGTCCATTCATCTGTTTATGAACCTTTTTTCTGCTTCCATGTCTTAGCTATTTCAATATTGCTGCAGTGCTCATTTGCCTGCCTGTGTCTTTCCGATTCAGGTGGTCTTAGGTTATAGGCCCAAAAGGTGACCTGCCGCATCATATGGTAGCTCAATTTTTATCTTTTCAAGCAGCTCCATTCAGTTTGTGTTAGTGCTGTTACCACTTTACATCCCACCAGCAGCTAGAAGGTACACAGTTCTCTAAAACCCCTTCAGCATTTATAGTTTGTAGACATTTTGCTGATGGAAACGACTGGTTTGAGCTGAAACCTTTTTGAATTTGAATTTGCATGTGTCTAATAATTCATTCTACTGAGCTTTAGGCATGTCCTTTTTTTTCTTTTCCTTTTTTTTTAAAGAGTGAGTACAACTTCCCTCCTCTTATTGACTTCTTGAAAAATTTCTCATGTGTTGAATATTATTGCCTATTCCCTACCCCAGGGCATTTTTCAGGGCAGGTGTCATTTAGAGCCCTGCAGTCCATGTGACTATTAAGCAACCATTAGCACTGGGTTTAAAGCTGCTGTTGTGGGAAAGAGCCACAAGGCGGCAGCATTATTACGTTCTCATCTCTTGTTACTAGGGCAACAGAATCTTCCTGGAGGTAGTGTTCCGAGGTTGTAAATTAGAGTGGAATGTGCTGGGACAAGCCCCCAGAAGTTTATGTCTCCTTACTTAGGTTTGTTTTTTAAATTTAATTTCTATGTCTTATCTGAGTAAATTTGATTAGAGTGTTTTGATTGTCTGGCTGTACAGAAACTGCTCAATGATTCCTACATATGTCTGTTCATCTTCGGATTCTGTTACCATGTATGTGATTACAGAATGTATATTTTAAAGGTATTGGTGATTATATAATTCATACAGTTTATCTGTTATATGTTTTTATACACTTAACATACATTAGTATATGTATGTTAACCCCATAGTCCTAGTTTACCCATCCTCCCACCTTTCATTTTGACTAACCATTAGTTTATTTCATAAGTCTGTGCGTGTCTTTTTCTGTGAAAATATGTTCATTGGTAGCTATCTTAGGATAACATGTATAAATGTTATCATAGGATATTTGTCGTACCCTTTTGAGTTACTTAACCTTATATGATTATTTCTAGGCTCAACTGTAGTCCTGAAAACGGCATTGTTCATTTTTTTCCCGAGGCTACTATTCTATTTGGTACGTATACCACTTCTTCTTTGTCCATTCATCTGTTTATGAACCTTTTTTCTGCTTCCATGTCTTGGCTATTTCAATATTGCTGCAGTGCTCATTTGCCTGCCTGTGTCTTTCCGATTCAGGTGGTCTTAGGTTATAGGCCCAAAAGGTGACCTGCCGCATCATATGGTAGCTCAATTTTTATCTTTTCAAGCAGCTCCATTCAGTTTGCGTTAGTGCTGTTACCACTTTACATCCCACCAGCAGCTAGAAGGTACACAGTTCTCTAAAACCCCTTCAGCATTTATAGTTTGTAGACATTTTGCTGATGGAAACGACTGGTGTGAGCTGAAACCTTTTTGAATTTGAATTTGCATGTGTCTAATAATTCATTCTACTGAGCTTTAGGCATGTCCTTTTTTTTCTTTTCCTTTTTTTTTAAAGAGTGAGTACAACTTCCCTCCTCTTATTGACTTCTTGAAAAATTTCTCATGTGTTGAATATTCTTGCCTATTCCCTACCCCAGGGCATTTTTCAGGGCAGGTGTCATTTAGAGCCCTGCAGTCCATGTGACTATTAAGCAACCATTAGCACTGGGTTTAAAGCTGCTGTTGTGGGAAAGAGCCACAAGGCGGCAGCATTATTACGTTCTCATCTCTTGTTACTAGGGCAACAGAATCTTCCTGGTGGTAGTGTTCCGAGGTTGTAAATTAGAGTGGAATGTGCTGGGACAAGCCCCCAGAAGTTTATGTCTCCTTACTTAGGTTTGTTTTTTAAATTAAATTTCTATTTCTTATCGGAGTAAATTTGATTAGAGTGTTTTGATTGTCTGGCTGTACAGAAACTGCTCAATGATTCCTACATATGTCTGTTCATCTTCGGATTCTGTTACCATGTATGTGATTACAGAATGTATATTTTAAAGGTATTGGTGATTATATAATTCATACAGTTTATCTGTTATATGTTTTTATACACTTAACATACATTAGTATATGTATGTTAACCACATAGTCCTAATTTACCCATCCTCCCACCTTTCATTTTGGCTAACAATTAGTTTATTTCATAAGTCTGTGAGTGTCTTTTTCTGTGGAAATATGTTCATTGGTAGCAATCTTAGGTTAACATGTGTAAATGATATCATAGGATAATTGTCATACCCTTTTGACTTACTTAACCTTATATGATTATTTCTAGGCTCAACTCTAGTCCTTAAAACGACATTGTTCATTTTTTCCCCGAGGCTACTATTGCATTCTGTCCATATACCACTTCTTCTCTGTCCATTCATCTGTTTATGGACATTTTTTTTGCTTCCATGTCTTTGCTATTTCCATATTGCTGCAGTGCACATTTGACTGCCTGTGTCTTTCCGAATCTGGTAGTCTTAGGTTATAAGCCGAAGAGGTGCCCTGCCGCATCATATGGTAGCTCAATTTTTACCTTTTCAAGCAGCTCCATTCAGTTTGCGTTAGTGCTGTTACCACTTTACATCCCAGTAGCAGATAGAAGGTACACATTTCTCTAAAACCCCTTCAGCATTTATAGTTTGTAGACTTTTTGCTGATGGCCATTTGACTGGTGTGAGCTGAAACCTTTTTGGAGGTTGGATACGCATGTGGCGAATAATTCCTTATACTGATCTTTAGGCATATCCTTTTTCTTCTTTTCCTTTTTTTGTTAAAGTGTGAGTACAACTTCCCTCTTCATATTCACTTTTTGAAAAATTTCTCATGTGTTGAATTTTTTTGCGTATTCCCTACCCCAGGGCATTTTTTGAGGGCAGGTGTCATTTAGACCCCTGCAGTCGTTTTGACTATTAAGCAACCCTTAGCACTGGGTTTAAAGCTGCTGTTGTGGGAAACAGCCACAAGGCGGCAGCATTATTACGTTCTCAACTCTTGTTACTATGGCAACAGAGTCTTCCTGGAGGTAGTGTTCCGAGGTTGTAAATTAGAGTGGAATGTGCTGGGACAAGCCTCCAGAAGTTTATGTCTCCTTACTTATGTTTGTTTTTTAAATTTAATTTCTATTTCTTATCGGAGTAAATTTGATTTTAGTGTTTTGATTGCCTGGCTGTACAGAATCTGCTCAATGATTCATACATATGTCTGTTCATCCTCGGGTCCTGTTACCATGTATGTGATTACAAAATGTATATTTTAAAGGTATTGGTGATTATATAATTCATACAGTTTATCTGTTATATGTTTTTATACACTTAACATACATTAGTATATGTATGTTAACCCCATAGTCCTAGTTAACCCATCCTCCCACCTTTCATTTTGGCTAACCATTAGTTTATTTGATAAGTCTGTGAGTGTCTTTTTCTGTGGAAATATGTTCATTGGTAGCAATCTTAGGATAACATGTATAAATGTTATCATAGGATATTTGTCGTACCCTTTTGAGTTACTTAACGTTATATGATTATTTCTAGGCTCAACTGTAGTCCTGAAAACGGCATTGTTCATTTTTTTCCCGAGGCTACTATTCTATTTGGCACGTATACCACTTCTTCTTTGTCCATTCATCTGTTTATGAACCTTTTTTCTGCTTCCATGTCTTGGCTATTTCAGTATTGCTGCAGTGCTCATTTGCCTGCCTGTGTCTTTCCGATTCAGGTGGTCTTAGGTTATAGGCCCAAAAGGTGACCTGCCGCATCATATGGTAGCTCAATTTTTATCTTTTCATGCAGCTCCATTCAGTTTGTGTTAGTGCTGTTACCACTTTACATCCCACCAGCAGCTAGAAGGTACACAGTTCTCTAAAACCCCTTCAGCATTTATAGTTTGTAGACATTTTGCTGATGGAAACGATTGGTGTGAGCTGAAACCTTTTTCCATTTGAATTTGCATGTGTCTAATAATTCATTCTACTGAGCTTTAGGCATGTCCTTTTTTTTTCTTTTCCTTTTTTTTTAAAGAGTGAGTACAACTTCCCTCCTCTTATTGATTTCTTGAAAAATTTCTCATGTGTTGAATATTCTTGCCTATTCCTTACCCCAGGGCATTTTTCAGGGCAGGTGTCATTTAGAGCCCTGCAGTCCATGTGACTATTAAGCAACCATTAGCACTGTGTTTAAATCTGCTGTTGTGGGAAAGAGCCACAAGGCGGCAGCATTATTACATTCTCATCTATTGTTACTAGGGCAACAGAATCTTCCTAGAGGTAGTGTTCCGAGGTTGTAAATTAGAGTGGAATGTGCTGGGACAAGCCCCCAGAAGTTTATGTCTCCTTACTTAGGTTTGTTTTTTAAATTTAATTTCTATTTCTTATCGGAGTAAATTTGATTAGAGTGTTTTGATTGTCTGGCTGTACAGAAACTGCTCAATGATTCCTACATATGTCTGTTCATCTTCGGATTCTGTTACCATGTATGTGATTACAGAATGTATATTTTAAAGGTATTGGTGATTATATAATTCATACAGTTTATCTGTTATATGTTTTTATACACTTAACATACATTAGTATATGTATGTTAACCCCATAGTCCTAATTTACCCGTCCTCCCACCTTTCATTTTGGCTAACAATTAGTTTATTTCATAAGTCTGTGAGTGTCTTTTTCTGTGGAAATATGTTCATTGGTAGCAATCTTAGGATAACATGTATAAATGATATCATAGGATAATTGTCATACCCTTTTGACTTACTTAACCTTATATGATTATTTCTAGGCTCTACTGTAGTCCTGAAAACGGCATTGTTCATTTTTTCCCCGAGGCTACTATTCCATTCTGTCCATATACCACTTCTTCTCTGTCCATTCATCTGTTTATGGACATTTTTTTTGCTTCCATGTCTTTGCTATTTCAATATTGCTGCAGTGCACATTTGACTGCCTGTGCCTTTCCGATTCTGGTAGTCTTAGGTTATAAGCCCAAGAGGTGCCCTGCTGCATCATATGGTAGCTCAATTTTTACCTTTTCAAGCAGCTCCATTCAGTTTGCGTTAGTGCTGTTACCACTTTACATCCCATCAGCAGCTAGAAGGTATACATTTCTCTAAAACCCCTTCAGCATTTATAGTTTATAGACATTTTGCTGATGGAAATGACTGGTGTGAGCTGAAACCTTTTTGGAGGTTGGATACGCATGTGGCGAATAATTCCTTATACTGATCTTTAGGCATATCCTTTTTCTTCTTTTCCTTTTTTTGTTAAAGTGTGAGTACAACTTCCCTCTTCATATTCACTTTTTGAAAAATTTCTCATGTGTTGAATTTTCTTGCGTATTCCCTACCCCAGGGCATTTTTTGAGGGCAGGTGTCATTTAGACCCCTGCAGTCGTTTTGACTATTAAGCAACCATTAGCACTGGGTTTAAAGCTACTGTTGTGGGAAACAGCCACAAGGCGGCAGCATTATTACGTTCTCAACTCTTGTTACTATGGCAACAGAGTCTTCCTGGAGGTAGTGTTCCGAGGTTGTAAATTAGAGTGGAATGTGCTGGGACAAGCCTCCAGAAGTTTATGTCTCCTTACTTATGTTTGTTTTTTAAATTTAATTTCTATTTCTTATCGGAGTAAATTTGATTTTAGTGTTTTGATTGCCTGGCTATACAGAATCTGCTCAATGATTCATACATATGTCTGTTCATCCTCGGGTCCTGTTACCATGTATGTGATTACAAAATGTATATTTTAAAGGTATTGGTGATTATATAATTCATACAGTTTATCTGTTATATGTTTTTATACACTTAACATACATTAGTATATGTATGTTAACCCCATAGTCCTAGTTAACCCATCCTCCCACCTTTCATTTTGGCTAACCATTAGTTTATTTGATAAGTCTGTGAGTGTCTTTTTCTGTGGAAATATGTTCATTGGTAGCAATCTTAGGATAACATGTATAAATGTTATCATAGGATATTTGTCGTACCCTTTTGAGTTAGTTAACCTTATATGATTATTTCTAGGCTCAACTGTAGTCCTGAAAACGGCGTTGTTCATTTTTTTCCCCAGGCTACTATTCTATTTGGTACGTATACTACTTCTTCTTTGTCCATTCATCTGTTTATGAACCTTTTTTCTGCTTCCATGTCTTGGCTATTTCAATATTGCTGCAGTGCTCATTTGCCTGCCTGTGTCTTTCCGATTCAGGTGGTCTTAGGTTATAGGCCCAAAGGGTGACCTGCTGCATCATATGGTAGCTCAATTTTTACCTTTTCAAGCAGCTCCATTCAGTTTGCGTTTGTGCTGTTACCACTTTACATCCCACCAGCAGCTAGAAGGTACACAGTTCTCTAAAACCCCTTCAGCATTTATAGTTTGTACACATTTTGCTGATGGAAACGACTGGTGTGAGCTGAAACCTTTTTGAATTTGAATTTGCATGTGTCTAATAATTCATTCTACTGAGCTTTAGGCATGTCCTTTTTTTTCTTTTCCTTTTTTTTTAAAGAGTGAGTACAACTTCCCTCCTCTTATTGACTTCTTGAAAAATTTCTCATGTGTTGAATATTATTGCCTATTCCCTACCCCAGGGCATTTTTCAGGGCAGGTGTCATTTAGAGCCCTGCAGTCCATGTGACTATTAAGCAACCATTAGCACTGGGTTTAAAGCTGCTGTTGTGGGAAAGAGCCACAAGGCGGCAGCATTATTACGTTCTCATCTCTTGTTACTAGGGCAACAGAATCTTCCTGGAGGTAGTGTTCCGAGGTTGTAAATTAGAGTGGAATGTGCTGGGACAAGCCCCCAGAAGTTTATGTCTCCTTACTTAGGTTTGTTTTTTAAATTTAATTTCTATGTCTTATCTGAGTAAATTTGATTAGAGTGTTTTGATTGTCTGGCTGTACAGAAACTGCTCAATGATTCCTACATATGTCTGTTCATCTTCGGATTCTGTTACCATGTATGTGATTACAGAATGTATATTTTAAAGGTATTGGTGATTATATAATTCATACAGTTTATCTGTTATATGTTTTTATACACTTAACATACATTAGTATATGTATGTTAACCCCATAGTCCTAATTTACCCGTCCTCCCACCTTTCATTTTGGCTAACTATTAGTTTATTTCATAAGTCTGTGAGTGTCTTTTTCTGTGGAAATATGTTCATTGGTAGCAATCTTAGGATAACATGTATAAATGATATCATAGGATAATTGTCATACCCTTTTGACTTACTTAACCTTATATGATTATTTCTAGGCTCTACTGTAGTCCTGAAAACGGCATTGTTCATTTTTTCCCCGAGGCTACTATTCCATTCTGTCCATATACCACTTCTTCTCTGTCCATTCATCTGTTTATGGACATTTTTTTTGCTTCCATGTCTTTGCTATTTCAATATTGCTGCAGTGCACATTTGACTGCCTGTGCCTTTCCGATTCTGGTAGTCTTAGGTTATAAGCCCAAGAGGTGCCCTGCTGCATCATATGGTAGCTCAATTTTTACCTTTTCAAGCAGCTCCATTCAGTTTGCGTTAGTGCTGTTACCACTTTACATCCCATCAGCAGCTAGAAGGTATACATTTCTCTAAAACCCCTTCAGCATTTATAGTTTATAGACATTTTGCTGATGGAAATGACTGGTGTGAGCTGAAACCTTTTTGGAGGTTGGATACGCATGTGGCGAATAATTCCTTATACTGATCTTTAGGCATATCCTTTTTCTTCTTTTCCTTTTTTTGTTAAAGTGTGAGTACAACTTCCCTCTTCATATTCACTTTTTGAAAAATTTCTCATGTGTTGAATTTTCTTGCGTATTCCCTACCCCAGGGCATTTTTTGAGGGCAGGTGTCATTTAGACCCCTGCAGTCGTTTTGACTATTAAGCAACCATTAGCACTGGGTTTAAAGCTACTGTTGTGGGAAACAGCCACAAGGCGGCAGCATTATTACGTTCTCAACTCTTGTTACTATGGCAACAGAGTCTTCCTGGAGGTAGTGTTCCGAGGTTGTAAATTAGAGTGGAATGTGCTGGGACAAGCCTCCAGAAGTTTATGTCTCCTTACTTATGTTTGTTTTTTAAATTTAATTTCTATTTCTTATCGGAGTAAATTTGATTTTAGTGTTTTGATTGCCTGGCTATACAGAATCTGCTCAATGATTCATACATATGTCTGTTCATCCTCGGGTCCTGTTACCATGTATGTGATTACAAAATGTATATTTTAAAGGTATTGGTGATTATATAATTCATACAGTTTATCTGTTATATGTTTTTATACACTTAACATACATTAGTATATGTATGTTAACCCCATAGTCCTAGTTAACCCATCCTCCCACCTTTCATTTTGGCTAACCATTAGTTTATTTGATAAGTCTGTGAGTGTCTTTTTCTGTGGAAATATGTTCATTGGTAGCAATCTTAGGATAACATGTATAAATGTTATCATAGGATATTTGTCGTACCCTTTTGAGTTAGTTAACCTTATATGATTATTTCTAGGCTCAACTGTAGTCCTGAAAACGGCGTTGTTCATTTTTTTCCCCAGGCTACTATTCTATTTGGTACGTATACTACTTCTTCTTTGTCCATTCATCTGTTTATGAACCTTTTTTCTGCTTCCATGTCTTGGCTATTTCAATATTGCTGCAGTGCTCATTTGCCTGCCTGTGTCTTTCCGATTCAGGTGGTCTTAGGTTATAGGCCCAAAGGGTGACCTGCTGCATCATATGGTAGCTCAATTTTTACCTTTTCAAGCAGCTCCATTCAGTTTGCGTTTGTGCTGTTACCACTTTACATCCCACCAGCAGCTAGAAGGTACACAGTTCTCTAAAACCCCTTCAGCATTTATAGTTTGTACACATTTTGCTGATGGAAACGACTGGTGTGAGCTGAAACCTTTTTGAATTTGAATTTGCATGTGTCTAATAATTCATTCTACTGAGCTTTAGGCATGTCCTTTTTTTTCTTTTCCTTTTTTTTTAAAGAGTGAGTACAACTTCCCTCCTCTTATTGACTTCTTGAAAAATTTCTCATGTGTTGAATATTATTGCCTATTCCCTACCCCAGGGCATTTTTCAGGGCAGGTGTCATTTAGAGCCCTGCAGTCCATGTGACTATTAAGCAACCATTAGCACTGGGTTTAAAGCTGCTGTTGTGGGAAAGAGCCACAAGGCGGCAGCATTATTACGTTCTCATCTCTTGTTACTAGGGCAACAGAATCTTCCTGGAGGTAGTGTTCCGAGGTTGTAAATTAGAGTGGAATGTGCTGGGACAAGCCCCCAGAAGTTTATGTCTCCTTACTTAGGTTTGTTTTTTAAATTTAATTTCTATGTCTTATCTGAGTAAATTTGATTAGAGTGTTTTGATTGTCTGGCTGTACAGAAACTGCTCAATGATTCCTACATATGTCTGTTCATCTTCGGATTCTGTTACCATGTATGTGATTACAGAATGTATATTTTAAAGGTATTGGTGATTATATAATTCATACAGTTTATCTGTTATATGTTTTTATACACTTAACATACATTAGTATATGTATGTTAACCCCATAGTCCTAATTTACCCATCCTCCCACCTTTCATTTTGACTAACCATTAGTTTATTTCATAAGTCTGTGAGTGTCTTTTTCTGTGAAAATATGTTCATTGGTAGCTATCTTAGGATAACATGTATAAATGTTATCATAGGATATTTGTCGTACCCTTTTGAGTTACTTAACCTTATATGATTATTTCTAGGCTCAACTGTAGTCCTGAAAACGGCATTGTTCATTTTTTTCCCGAGGCTACTATTCTATTTGGTACGTATACCACTTCTTCTTTGTCCATTCATCTGTTTATGAACCTTTTTTCTGCTTCCATGTCTTGGCTATTTCAATATTGCTGCAGTGCTCATTTGCCTGCCTGTGTCTTTCCGATTCAGGTGGTCTTAGGTTATAGGCCCAAAAGGTGACCTGCCGCATCATATGGTAGCTCAATTTTTATCTTTTCAAGCAGCTCCATTCAGTTTGCGTTAGTGCTGTTACCACTTTACATCCCACCAGCAGCTAGAAGGTACACAGTTCTCTAAAACCCCTTCAGCATTTATAGTTTGTAGACATTTTGCTGATGGAAACGACTGGTGTGAGCTGAAACCTTTTTGAATTTGAATTTGCATGTGTCTAATAATTCATTCTACTGAGCTTTAGGCATGTCCTTTTTTTTCTTTTCCTTTTTTTTTAAAGAGTGAGTACAACTTCCCTCCTCTTATTGACTTCTTGAAAAATTTCTCATGTGTTGAATATTCTTGCCTATTCCCTACCCCAGGGCATTTTTCAGGGCAGGTGTCATTTAGAGCCCTGCAGTCCATGTGACTATTAAGCAACCATTAGCACTGGGTTTAAAGCTGCTGTTGTGGGAAAGAGCCACAAGGCGGCAGCATTATTACGTTCTCATCTCTTGTTACTAGGGCAACAGAATCTTCCTGGTGGTAGTGTTCCGAGGTTGTAAATTAGAGTGGAATGTGCTGGGACAAGCCCCCAGAAGTTTATGTCTCCTTACTTAGGTTTGTTTTTTAAATTAAATTTCTATTTCTTATCGGAGTAAATTTGATTAGAGTGTTTTGATTGTCTGGCTGTACAGAAACTGCTCAATGATTCCTACATATGTCTGTTCATCTTCGGATTCTGTTACCATGTATGTGATTACAGAATGTATATTTTAAAGGTATTGGTGATTATATAATTCATACAGTTTATCTGTTATATGTTTTTATACACTTAACATACATTAGTATATGTATGTTAACCCCATAGTCCTAATTTACCCATCCTCCCACCTTTCATTTTGGCTAACAATTAGTTTATTTCATAAGTCTGTGAGTGTCTTTTTCTGTGGAAATATGTTCATTGGTAGCAATCTTAGGTTAACATGTATAAATGATATCATAGGATAATTGTCATACCCTTTTGACTTACTTAACCTTATATGATTATTTCTAGGCTCAACTCTAGTCCTTAAAACGACATTGTTCATTTTTTCCCCGAGGCTACTATTGCATTCAGTCCATATACCACTTCTTCTCTGTCCATTCATCTGTTTATGGACATTTTTTTTGCTTCCATGTCTTTGCTATTTCCATATTGCTGCAGTGCACATTTGACTGCCTGTGTCTTTCCGAATCTGGTAGTCTTAGGTTATAAGCCGAAGAGGTGCCCTGCCGCATCATATGGTAGCTCAATTTTTACCTTTTCAAGCAGCTCCATTCAGTTTGCGTTAGTGCTGTTACCACTTTACATCCCAGTAGCAGATAGAAGGTACACATTTCTCTAAAACCCCTTCAGCATTTATAGTTTGTAGACTTTTTGCTGATGGCCATTTGACTGGTGTGAGCTGAAACCTTTTTGGAGGTTGGATACGCATGTGGCGAATAATTCCTTATACTGATCTTTAGGCATATCCTTTTTCTTCTTTTCCTTTTTTTGTTAAAGTGTGAGTACAACTTCCCTCTTCATATTCACTTTTTGAAAAATTTCTCATGTGTTGAATTTTTTTGCGTATTCCCTACCCCAGGGCATTTTTTGAGGGCAGGTGTCATTTAGACCCCTGCAGTCGTTTTGACTATTAAGCAACCCTTAGCACTGGGTTTAAAGCTGCTGTTGTGGGAAACAGCCACAAGGCGGCAGCATTATTACGTTCTCAACTCTTGTTACTATGGCAACAGAGTCTTCCTGGAGGTAGTGTTCCGAGGTTGTAAATTAGAGTGGAATGTGCTGGGACAAGCCTCCAGAAGTTTATGTCTCCTTACTTATGTTTGTTTTTTAAATTTAATTTCTATTTCTTATCGGAGTAAATTTGATTTTAGTGTTTTGATTGCCTGGCTGTACAGAATCTGCTCAATGATTCATACATATGTCTGTTCATCCTCGGGTCCTGTTACCATGTATGTGATTACAAAATGTATATTTTAAAGGTATTGGTGATTATATAATTCATACAGTTTATCTGTTATATGTTTTTATACACTTAACATACATTAGTATATGTATGTTAACCCCATAGTCCTAGTTAACCCATCCTCCCACCTTTCATTTTGGCTAACCATTAGTTTATTTGATAAGTCTGTGAGTGTCTTTTTCTGTGGAAATATGTTCATTGGTAGCAATCTTAGGATAACATGTATAAATGTTATCATAGGATATTTGTCGTACCCTTTTGAGTTACTTAACGTTATATGATTATTTCTAGGCTCAACTGTAGTCCTGAAAACGGCATTGTTCATTTTTTTCCCGAGGCTACTATTCTATTTGGCACGTATACCACTTCTTCTTTGTGCATTCATCTGTTTATGAACCTTTTTTCTGCTTCCATGTCTTGGCTATTTCAGTATTGCTGCAGTGCTCATTTGCCTGCCTGTGTCTTTCCGATTCAGGTGGTCTTAGGTTATAGGCCCAAAAGGTGACCTGCTGCATCATATGGTAGCTCAATTTTTATCTTTTCATGCAGCTCCATTCAGTTTGTGTTAGTGCTGTTACCACTTTACATCCCACCAGCAGCTAGAAGGTACACAGTTCTCTAAAACCCCTTCAGCATTTATAGTTTGTAGACATTTTGCTGATGGAAACGATTGGTGTGAGCTGAAACCTTTTTCCATTTGAATTTGCATGTGTCTAATAATTCATTCTACTGAGCTTTAGGCATGTCCTTTTTTTTTCTTTTCCTTTTTTTTTAAAGAGTGAGTACAACTTCCCTCCTCTTATTGATTTCTTGAAAAATTTCTCATGTGTTGAATATTCTTGCCTATTCCTTACCCCAGGGCATTTTTCAGGGCAGGTGTCATTTAGAGCCCTGCAGTCCATGTGACTATTAAGCAACCATTAGCACTGTGTTTAAATCTGCTGTTGTGGGAAAGAGCCACAAGGCGGCAGCATTATTACATTCTCATCTATTGTTACTAGGGCAACAGAATCTTCCTAGAGGTAGTGTTCCGAGGTTGTAAATTAGAGTGGAATGTGCTGGGACAAGCCCCCAGAAGTTTATGTCTCCTTACTTAGGTTTGTTTTTTAAATTTAATTTCTATTTCTTATCGGAGTAAATTTGATTAGAGTGTTTTGATTGTCTGGCTGTACAGAAACTGCTCAATGATTCCTACATATGTCTGTTCATCTTCGGATTCTGTTACCATGTATGTGATTACAGAATGTATATTTTAAAGGTATTGGTGATTATATAATTCATACAGTTTATCTGTTATATGTTTTTATACACTTAACATACATTAGTATATGTATGTTAACCCCATAGTCCTAATTTACCCGTCCTCCCACCTTTCATTTTGGCTAACAATTAGTTTATTTCATAAGTCTGTGAGTGTCTTTTTCTGTGGAAATATGTTCATTGGTAGCAATCTTAGGATAACATGTATAAATGATATCATAGGATAATTGTCATACCCTTTTGACTTACTTAACCTTATATGATTATTTCTAGGCTCTACTGTAGTCCTGAAAACGGCATTGTTCATTTTTTCCCCGAGGCTACTATTCCATTCTGTCCATATACCACTTCTTCTCTGTCCATTCATCTGTTTATGGACATTTTTTTTGCTTCCATGTCTTTGCTATTTCAATATTGCTGCAGTGCACATTTGACTGCCTGTGCCTTTCCGATTCTGGTAGTCTTAGGTTATAAGCCCAAGAGGTGCCCTGCTGCATCATATGGTAGCTCAATTTTTACCTTTTCAAGCAGCTCCATTCAGTTTGCGTTAGTGCTGTTACCACTTTACATCCCATCAGCAGCTAGAAGGTATACATTTCTCTAAAACCCCTTCAGCATTTATAGTTTATAGACATTTTGCTGATGGAAATGACTGGTGTGAGCTGAAACCTTTTTGGAGGTTGGATACGCATGTGGCGAATAATTCCTTATACTGATCTTTAGGCATATCCTTTTTCTTCTTTTCCTTTTTTTGTTAAAGTGTGAGTACAACTTCCCTCTTCATATTCACTTTTTGAAAAATTTCTCATGTGTTGAATTTTCTTGCGTATTCCCTACCCCAGGGCATTTTTTGAGGGCAGGTGTCATTTAGACCCCTGCAGTCGTTTTGACTATTAAGCAACCATTAGCACTGGGTTTAAAGCTGCTGTTGTGGGAAACACCCACAAGGCGGCAGCATTATTACGTTCTCAACTCTTGTTACTATGGCAACAGAGTCTTCCTGGAGGTAGTGTTCCGAGGTTGTAAATTAGAGTGGAATGTGCTGGGACAAGCCTCCAGAAGTTTATGTCTCCTTACTTATGTTTGTTTTTTAAATTTAATTTCTATTTCTTATCGGAGTAAATTTGATTTTAGTGTTTTGATTGCCTGGCTATACAGAATCTGCTCAATGATTCATACATATGTCTGTTCATCCTCGGGTCCTGTTACCATGTATGTGATTACAAAATGTATATTTTAAAGGTATTGGTGATTATATAATTCATACAGTTTATCTGTTATATGTTTTTATACACTTAACATACATTAGTATATGTATGTTAACCCCATAGTCCTAGTTAACCCATCCTCCCACCTTTCATTTTGGCTAACCATTAGTTTATTTGATAAGTCTGTGAGTGTCTTTTTCTGTGGAAATATGTTCATTGGTAGCAATCTTAGGATAACATGTATAAATGTTATCATAGGATATTTGTCGTACCCTTTTGAGTTAGTTAACCTTATATGATTATTTCTAGGCTCAACTGTAGTCCTGAAAACGGCGTTGTTCATTTTTTTCCCCAGGCTACTATTCTATTTGGTACGTATACTACTTCTTCTTTGTCCATTCATCTGTTTATGAACCTTTTTTCTGCTTCCATGTCTTGGCTATTTCAATATTGCTGCAGTGCTCATTTGCCTGCCTGTGTCTTTCCGATTCAGGTGGTCTTAGGTTATAGGCCCAAAGGGTGACCTGCTGCATCATATGGTAGCTCAATTTTTACCTTTTCAAGAAGCTCCATTCAGTTTGCGTTAGTGCTGTTACCACTTTACATCCCACCAGCAGCTAGAAGGTACACAGTTCTCTAAAACCCCTTCAGCATTTATAGTTTATAGACATTTTGCTGATGGAAATGACTGGTGTGAGCTGAAACCTTGTTGAATTTGAATTTGCATGTGTCTAATAATTCGTTATACTGAGCTTTAGGCATGTCCTTTTTTTTCTTTTCCTTTTTTTTAAAGAGTGAGTACAACTTCCCTCCTCTTATTGACTTCTTGAAAAATTTCTCATGTGTTGAATTTTCTTGCCTTTTCCCTACCCCAGGGCATTTTTCAGGGCAGGTGTCATTTAGAGCCCTGCAGTCCTTGTGACTATTAAGCAACCATTAGCACTGGGTTTAATGCTGCTGTTGTGGGAAACAGCCACAAGGCAGCAGCATTATTACGTTCTCATCTCTTGTTACTAGGGCAACAGAATCTTCCTGGAGGTAGTGTTCCGTGGTTGTAAATTAGAGTGGAATGTGCTGGGACGAGCCCCCAGAAGTTTATGTCTCCTTACTTATGTTTGTTTTTTAAATTTAATTCTATTTCTTTTTGGAGTAAATTTGATTAGAGTCTTTTGATTGTCTGGCTGTACAGAATCTGCTCAATGATTCCTACATATGTCTGTTCATCTTCAGATTCTGTTACCATGTATGTGAATACAGAATGTATATTTTAAAGGTATTGGTGATTATATAATTCATATAGTTTATCTGTTATATGTTTATATGCATGTAACATACATTAGTATATTTATGTTAATCCCATAGTCCTAATTTACCCATCCTCCCCCCTTTCATTTTGGCTAACCATTAGTTTATTTCATAAGTCTGTGAGTGTCTTTTTCTGTGGAAATATGTTCATTGGTAGCAATCTTAGGATAACATGTATAAATGATATCATAGGATATTTGTCATACCCTTTTGACTTACTTAACCTTATATTATTATTTCTAGGCTCTACTGTAGTCCTGAAAACGGCATTGTTCATTTTTTCCCCGAGGCTACTATTCCATTCTGTCCATATACCACTTCTTCTCTGTCCATTCATCTGTTTATGGACCTTTTTTTGCTTCCATGTCTTGGCTATTTCAGTATTGCTGCAGTGCACATTTGACTGCCTGTGTCTTTCCGATTCTGGTGGTCTTAGGTTATAAGCCCGAGAGGTGCCCTGCCGCATCATATGGTAGCTCAATTTCTACCTTTTCAAGCGGCTCCATTCAGTTAGCGTTAGTGCTGTTACCACTTTACATCCCAGCAGCAGATAGAAGGTACACATTTCTCTAAAACCCCTTCAGCATTTATAGTTTGTAGACTTTTTGCTGATGGCCATTTGACTGTTGTGAGCTGAAACCTTTATGGAGGTTGGATACGCATGTGGCGAATAATTCCTTATACTGATCTTTAGGCATATCCTTTTTCTTCTTTTCCTTTTTTTGTTAAAGTGTGAGTACAACTTCCCTCTTCATATTCACTTTTTGAAAAATTTCTCATGTGTTGAATTTTCTTGCCTATTCCCTACCCAAGGGCACTTTTTGAGGGGAGGTGACATTTAGACCCCTGCAGTCGTTGTGACTATTAAGCAACCATTAGCACTGGGTTTAAAGCTGCTGTTGTGGGAAACAGCCACAAGGCGGCAGCATTATTACGTTCTCAACTCTTGTTACTAGGGCAACAGAATCTTCCTGGAGGTAGTGTTCTGATGTTGTAAATTAGAGTGGAATGTGCTGGGACAAGCCCCCAGAAGTTTATGTCTCCTTACTTATGTTTGTTTTTTAAATTTAGTTTCTATTTCTTATCGGAGTAAATTTGATTAGAGTGTTTTGATTGTCTGGCTGTACAGAAACTGCTCAATGATTCCTACATATGTCTGTTCATCTTCGGGTTCTGTTACCATGTATGTGATTACAGAATGTATATTTTAAAGGTATTGGTGATTATATAATTCATACAGTTTCTCTGTTATATGTTTTTATACACTTAACATACATTAGTATATGTATGTTAACCCCATAGTCCTAATTTACCCGTCCTCCCACCTTTCATTTTGGCTAACAATTAGTTTATTTCATAAGTCTGTGAGTGTCTTTTTCTGTGGAAATATGTTCATTGGTAGCAATCTTAGGATAACATGTATAAATGATATCATAGGATAATTGTCATACCCTTTTGACTTACTTAACCTTATATGATTATTTCTAGGCTCTACTGTAGTCCTGAAAACTGCATTGTTCATTTTTTCCCCGAGGCTACTATTCCATTCTGTCCATATACCACTTCTTCTCTGTCCATTCATCTGTTTATGGACATTTTTTTTGCTTCCATGTCTTTGCTATTTCAATATTGCTGCAGTGCACATTTGACTGCCTGTGTCTTTCCGATTCTGGTAGTCTTAGGTTATAAGCCCAAGAGGTGCCCTGCCGCATCATATGGTAGCTCCATTTTTACCTTTTCAAGCAGCTCCATTCAGTTTGCGTTAGTGCTGTTACCACTTTACATCCCACCAGCAGCTAGAAGGTACACAGTTCTCTAAAACCCCTTCAGCATTTATAGTTTATAGACATTTTGCTGATGGAAATGACTGGTGTGAGCTGAAACCTTGTTGAATTTGAATTTGCATGTGTCTAATAATTCCTTATACTGAGCTTTAGGCATGTCCTTTTTTTTCTTTTCCTTTTTTTTTAAAGAGTGAGTACAACTTCCCTCCTCTTATTGACTTCTTGAAAAATTTCTCATGTGTTGAATTTTCGTGCCTATTCCCTACCCCAGGGCATTTTTCAGGGCAGGTGTCATTTAGAGCCCTGCAGTCCTTGTGACTATTAAGCAACCATTAGCACTGGGTTTAATGCTGCTGTTGTGGGAAACAGCCACAAGGCGGCAGCATTATTACGTTCTCATCTCTTGTTACTAGGGCAACAGAATCTTCCTGGAGGTAGTGTTCCGTGGTTGTAAATTAGAGTGGAATGTGCTGGGACGAGCCCCCAGAAGTTTATGTCTCCTTACTTATGTTTGTTTTTTAAATTTAATTTCTATTTCTTATCAGAGTAAATTTGATTAGAGTGTTTTGATTGCCTGGCTGTACAGAATCTGCTCAATGATTCATACATATGTCTGTTCATCTTCGGTTCCTGTTACCATGTATGTGATTACAAAATGTATATTTTAAAGGTATTGGTGATTATATAATTCATACAGTTTATCTGTTATATGTTTTTATACACTTAACATACATTAGTATATGTATGTTAACCCCATAGTCCTAATTTACCCATCCTCCCACCTTTCATTTTGGCTAACCATTAGTTTATTTGATAAGTCTGTGAGTGTCTTTTTCTGTGGAAATATGTTCATTGGTAGCAATCTTAGGATAACATGTATAAATGTTATCATAGGATATTTGTCGTACCCTTTTGAGTTACTTAACCTTATATGATTATTTCTAGGCTCAACTGTAGTCCTGAAAACGGCGTTGTTCATTTTTTTCCCCAGGCTACTATTCTATTTGGTACCTATACCACTTCTTCTTTGTCCATTCATCTGTTTATGAACCTTTTTTCTGCTTCCATGTCTTAGCTATTTCAATATTGCTGCAGTGCTCATTTGCCTGCCTGTGTCTTTCCGATTCAGGTGGTCTTAGGTTATAGGCCCAAAAGGTGACCTGCCGCATCATATGGTAGCTCAATTTTTATCTTTTCAAGCAGCTCCATTCAGTTTGTGTTAGTGCTGTTACCACTTTACATCCCACCAGCAGCTAGAAGGTACACAGTTCTCTAAAACCCCTTCAGCATTTATAGTTTGTAGACATTTTGCTGATGGAAACGACTGGTTTGAGCTGAAACCTTTTTGAATTTGAATTTGCATGTGTCTAATAATTCATTCTACTGAGCTTTAGGCATGTCCTTTTTTTTCTTTTCCTTTTTTTTTAAAGAGTGAGTACAACTTCCCTCCTCTTATTGACTTCTTGAAAAATTTCTCATGTGTTGAATATTATTGCCTATTCCCTACCCCAGGGCATTTTTCAGGGCAGGTGTCATTTAGAGCCCTGCAGTCCATGTGACTATTAAGCAACCATTAGCACTGGGTTTAAAGCTGCTGTTGTGGGAAAGAGCCACAAGGCGGCAGCATTATTACGTTCTCATCTCTTGTTACTAGGGCAACAGAATCTTCCTGGAGGTAGTGTTCCGAGGTTGTAAATTAGAGTGGAATGTGCTGGGACAAGCCCCCAGAAGTTTATGTCTCCTTACTTAGGTTTGTTTTTTAAATTTAATTTCTATGTCTTATCTGAGTAAATTTGATTAGAGTGTTTTGATTGTCTGGCTGTACAGAAACTGCTCAATGATTCCTACATATGTCTGTTCATCTTCGGATTCTGTTACCATGTATGTGATTACAGAATGTATATTTTAAAGGTATTGGTGATTATATAATTCATACAGTTTATCTGTTATATGTTTTTATACACTTAACATACATTAGTATATGTATGTTAACCCCATAGTCCTAGTTTACCCATCCTCCCACCTTTCATTTTGACTAACCATTAGTTTATTTCATAAGTCTGTGCGTGTCTTTTTCTGTGAAAATATGTTCATTGGTAGCTATCTTAGGATAACATGTATAAATGTTATCATAGGATATTTGTCGTACCCTTTTGAGTTACTTAACCTTATATGATTATTTCTAGGCTCAACTGTAGTCCTGAAAACGGCATTGTTCATTTTTTTCCCGAGGCTACTATTCTATTTGGTACGTATACCACTTCTTCTTTGTCCATTCATCTGTTTATGAACCTTTTTTCTGCTTCCATGTCTTGGCTATTTCAATATTGCTGCAGTGCTCATTTGCCTGCCTGTGTCTTTCCGATTCAGGTGGTCTTAGGTTATAGGCCCAAAAGGTGACCTGCCGCATCATATGGTAGCTCAATTTTTATCTTTTCAAGCAGCTCCATTCAGTTTGCGTTAGTGCTGTTACCACTTTACATCCCACCAGCAGCTAGAAGGTACACAGTTCTCTAAAACCCCTTCAGCATTTATAGTTTGTAGACATTTTGCTGATGGAAACGACTGGTTTGAGCTGAAACCTTTTTGAATTTGAATTTGCATGTGTCTAATAATTCATTCTACTGAGCTTTAGGCATGTCCTTTTTTTTCTTTTCCTTTTTTTTTAAAGAGTGAGTACAACTTCCCTCCTCTTATTGACTTCTTGAAAAATTTCTCATGTGTTGAATATTATTGCCTATTCCCTACCCCAGGGCATTTTTCAGGGCAGGTGTCATTTAGAGCCCTGCAGTCCATGTGACTATTAAGCAACCATTAGCACTGGGTTTAAAGCTGCTGTTGTGGGAAAGAGCCACAAGGCGGCAGCATTATTACGTTCTCATCTCTTGTTACTAGGGCAACAGAATCTTCCTGGAGGTAGTGTTCCGAGGTTGTAAATTAGAGTGGAATGTGCTGGGACAAGCCCCCAGAAGTTTATGTCTCCTTACTTAGGTTTGTTTTTTAAATTTAATTTCTATGTCTTATCTGAGTAAATTTGATTAGAGTGTTTTGATTGTCTGGCTGTACAGAAACTGCTCAATGATTCCTACATATGTCTGTTCATCTTCGGATTCTGTTACCATGTATGTGATTACAGAATGTATATTTTAAAGGTATTGGTGATTATATAATTCATACAGTTTATCTGTTATATGTTTTTATACACTTAACATACATTAGTATATGTATGTTAACCCCATAGTCCTAGTTTACCCATCCTCCCACCTTTCATTTTGACTAACCATTAGTTTATTTCATAAGTCTGTGCGTGTCTTTTTCTGTGAAAATATGTTCATTGGTAGCTATCTTAGGATAACATGTATAAATGTTATCATAGGATATTTGTCGTACCCTTTTGAGTTACTTAACCTTATATGATTATTTCTAGGCTCAACTGTAGTCCTGAAAACGGCATTGTTCATTTTTTTCCCGAGGCTACTATTCTATTTGGTACGTATACCACTTCTTCTTTGTCCATTCATCTGTTTATGAACCTTTTTTCTGCTTCCATGTCTTGGCTATTTCAATATTGCTGCAGTGCTCATTTGCCTGCCTGTGTCTTTCCGATTCAGGTGGTGTTAGGTTATAGGCCCAAAAGGTGACCTGCCGCATCATATGGTAGCTCAATTTTTATCTTTTCAAGCAGCTCCATTCAGTTTGCGTTAGTGCTGTTACCACTTTACATCCCACCAGCAGCTAGAAGGTACACAGTTCTCTAAAACCCCTTCAGCATTTATAGTTTGTAGACATTTTGCTGATGGAAACGACTGGTGTGAGCTGAAACCTTTTTGAATTTGAATTTGCATGTGTCTAATAATTCATTCTACTGAGCTTTAGGCATGTCCTTTTTTTTCTTTTCCTTTTTTTTTAAAGAGTGAGTACAACTTCCCTCCTCTTATTGACTTCTTGAAAAATTTCTCATGTGTTGAATATTCTTGCCTATTCCCTACCCCAGGGCATTTTTCAGGGCAGGTGTCATTTAGAGCCCTGCAGTCCATGTGACTATTAAGCAACCATTAGCACTGGGTTTAAAGCTGCTGTTGTGGGAAAGAGCCACAAGGCGGCAGCATTATTACGTTCTCATCTCTTGTTACTAGGGCAACAGAATCTTCCTGGTGGTAGTGTTCCGAGGTTGTAAATTAGAGTGGAATGTGCTGGGACAAGCCCCCAGAAGTTTATGTCTCCTTACTTAGGTTTGTTTTTTAAATTAAATTTCTATTTCTTATCGGAGTAAATTTGATTAGAGTGTTTTGATTGTCTGGCTGTACAGAAACTGCTCAATGATTCCTACATATGTCTGTTCATCTTCGGATTCTGTTACCATGTATGTGATTACAGAATGTATATTTTAAAGGTATTGGTGATTATATAATTCATACAGTTTATCTGTTATATGTTTTTATACACTTAACATACATTAGTATATGTATGTTAACCCCATAGTCCTAATTTACCCATCCTCCCACCTTTCATTTTGGCTAACAATTAGTTTATTTCATAAGTCTGTGAGTGTCTTTTTCTGTGGAAATATGTTCATTGGTAGCAATCTTAGGTTAACATGTATAAATGATATCATAGGATAATTGTCATACCCTTTTGACTTACTTAACCTTATATGATTATTTCTAGGCTCAACTCTAGTCCTTAAAACGACATTGTTCATTTTTTCCCCGAGGCTACTATTGCATTCAGTCCATATACCACTTCTTCTCTGTCCATTCATCTGTTTATGGACATTTTTTTTGCTTCCATGTCTTTGCTATTTCCATATTGCTGCAGTGCACATTTGACTGCCTGTGTCTTTCCGAATCTGGTAGTCTTAGGTTATAAGCCGAAGAGGTGCCCTGCCGCATCATATGGTAGCTCAATTTTTACCTTTTCAAGCAGCTCCATTCAGTTTGCGTTAGTGCTGTTACCACTTTACATCCCAGTAGCAGATAGAAGGTACACATTTCTCTAAAACCCCTTCAGCATTTATAGTTTGTAGACTTTTTGCTGATGGCCATTTGACTGGTGTGAGCTGAAACCTTTTTGGAGGTTGGATACGCATGTGGCGAATAATTCCTTATACTGATCTTTAGGCATATCCTTTTTCTTCTTTTCCTTTTTTTGTTAAAGTGTGAGTACAACTTCCCTCTTCATATTCACTTTTTGAAAAATTTCTCATGTGTTGAATTTTTTTGCGTATTCCCTACCCCAGGGCATTTTTTGAGGGCAGGTGTCATTTAGACCCCTGCAGTCGTTTTGACTATTAAGCAACCCTTAGCACTGGGTTTAAAGCTGCTGTTGTGGGAAACAGCCACAAGGCGGCAGCATTATTACGTTCTCAACTCTTGTTACTATGGCAACAGAGTCTTCCTGGAGGTAGTGTTCCGAGGTTGTAAATTAGAGTGGAATGTGCTGGGACAAGCCTCCAGAAGTTTATGTCTCCTTACTTATGTTTGTTTTTTAAATTTAATTTCTATTTCTTATCGGAGTAAATTTGATTTTAGTGTTTTGATTGCCTGGCTGTACAGAATCTGCTCAATGATTCATACATATGTCTGTTCATCCTCGGGTCCTGTTACCATGTATGTGATTACAAAATGTATATTTTAAAGGTATTGGTGATTATATAATTCATACAGTTTATCTGTTATATGTTTTTATACACTTAACATACATTAGTATATGTATGTTAACCCCATAGTCCTAGTTAACCCATCCTCCCACCTTTCATTTTGGC
Source organism: Balaenoptera borealis (assembly GCF_965194805.1). Taxonomy (NCBI): domain Eukaryota; kingdom Metazoa; phylum Chordata; class Mammalia; order Artiodactyla; family Balaenopteridae; genus Balaenoptera; species Balaenoptera borealis. The sequence goes on from NW_028123592.1 coordinate 404,824, forward strand.
TAACCATTAGTTTATTTGATAAGTCTGTGAGTGTCTTTTTCTGTGGAAATATGTTCATTGGTAGCAATCTTAGGATAACATGTATAAATGTTATCATAGGATATTTGTCGTACCCTTTTGAGTTACTTAACGTTATATGATTATTTCTAGGCTCAACTGTAGTCCTGAAAACGGCATTGTTCATTTTTTTCCCGAGGCTACTATTCTATTTGGCACGTATACCACTTCTTCTTTGTCCATTCATCTGTTTATGAACCTTTTTTCTGCTTCCATGTCTTGGCTATTTCAGTATTGCTGCAGTGCTCATTTGCCTGCCTGTGTCTTTCCGATTCAGGTGGTCTTAGGTTATAGGCCCAAAAGGTGACCTGCCGCATCATATGGTAGCTCAATTTTTATCTTTTCATGCAGCTCCATTCAGTTTGTGTTAGTGCTGTTACCACTTTACATCCCACCAGCAGCTAGAAGGTACACAGTTCTCTAAAACCCCTTCAGCATTTATAGTTTGTAGACATTTTGCTGATGGAAACGATTGGTGTGAGCTGAAACCTTTTTCCATTTGAATTTGCATGTGTCTAATAATTCATTCTACTGAGCTTTAGGCATGTCCTTTTTTTTTCTTTTCCTTTTTTTTTAAAGAGTGAGTACAACTTCCCTCCTCTTATTGATTTCTTGAAAAATTTCTCATGTGTTGAATATTCTTGCCTATTCCTTACCCCAGGGCATTTTTCAGGGCAGGTGTCATTTAGAGCCCTGCAGTCCATGTGACTATTAAGCAACCATTAGCACTGTGTTTAAATCTGCTGTTGTGGGAAAGAGCCACAAGGCGGCAGCATTATTACATTCTCATCTATTGTTACTAGGGCAACAGAATCTTCCTAGAGGTAGTGTTCCGAGGTTGTAAATTAGAGTGGAATGTGCTGGGACAAGCCCCCAGAAGTTTATGTCTCCTTACTTAGGTTTGTTTTTTAAATTTAATTTCTATTTCTTATCGGAGTAAATTTGATTAGAGTGTTTTGATTGTCTGGCTGTACAGAAACTGCTCAATGATTCCTACATATGTCTGTTCATCTTCGGATTCTGTTACCATGTATGTGATTACAGAATGTATATTTTAAAGGTATTGGTGATTATATAATTCATACAGTTTATCTGTTATATGTTTTTATACACTTAACATACATTAGTATATGTATGTTAACCCCATAGTCCTAATTTACCCGTCCTCCCACCTTTCATTTTGGCTAACAATTAGTTTATTTCATAAGTCTGTGAGTGTCTTTTTCTGTGGAAATATGTTCATTGGTAGCAATCTTAGGATAACATGTATAAATGATATCATAGGATAATTGTCATACCCTTTTGACTTACTTAACCTTATATGATTATTTCTAGGCTCAACTGTAGTCCTGAAAACGGCGTTGTTCATTTTTTTCCCCAGGCTACTATTCTATTTGGTACGTATACTACTTCTTCTTTGTCCATTCATCTGTTTATGAACCTTTTTTCTGCTTCCATGTCTTGGCTATTTCAATATTGCTGCAGTGCTCATTTGCCTGCCTGTGTCTTTCCGATTCAGGTGGTCTTAGGTTATAGGCCCAAAGGGTGACCTGCTGCATCATATGGTAGCTCAATTTTTACCTTTTCAAGAAGCTCCATTCAGTTTGCGTTAGTGCTGTTACCACTTTACATCCCACCAGCAGCTAGAAGGTACACAGTTCTCTAAAACCCCTTCAGCATTTATAGTTTATAGACATTTTGCTGATGGAAATGACTGGTGTGAGCTGAAACCTTTTTGAATTTGAATTTGCATGTGTCTAATAATTCCTTATACTGAGCTTTAGGCATGTCCTTTTTTTTCTTTTCCTTTTTTTTAAAGAGTGAGTACAACTTCCCTCCTCTTATTGACTTCTTGAAAAATTTCTCATGTGTTGAATTTTCTTGCCTATTCCCTACCCCAGGGCATTTTTCAGGGCAGGTGTCATTTAGAGCCCTGCAGTCCTTGTGACTATTAAGCAACTATTAGTACTGGGTTTAAAGCTGCTGTTGTGGGAAACAGCCACAAGGCCGCAGCATTATTACGTTCTCAACTCTTGTTACTACGGCAACAGAGTCTTCCTGGAGGTAGTGTTCCGAGGTTGTAAATTAGAGTGGAATGTGCTGGGACAAGCCCCCAGAAGTTTATGTCTCCTTACTTATGTTTGTTTTTTAAATTTAATTTCTATTTCTTATCAGAGTAAATTTGATTAGAGTGTTTTGATTGCCTGGCTGTACAGAATCTGCTCAATGATTCATACATATGTCTGTTCATCTTCGGGTCCTGTTACCATGTATGTGATTACAAAATGTATATTTTAAAGGTATTGGTGATTATATAATTCATACAGTTTATTTGTTATATGTTTTTATACACTTAACATACATTAGTATATGTATGTTAACCCCATAGTCCTAATTTACCCATCCTCCCACCTTTCATTTTGGCTAACCATTAGTTTATTTGATAAGTCTGTGAGTGTCTTTTTCTGTGGAAATATGTTCATTGGTAGCTATCTTAGGATAACATGTATAAATGTTATCATAGGATATTTGTCGTACCCTTTTGAGTTACTTAACCTTATATGATTATTTCTAGGCTCAACTGTAGTCCTGAAAACGGCATTGTTCATGTTTTTCCCGAGGCTACTATTCTATTTGGTACGTATACCACTTCTTCTTTGTCCATTCATCTGTTTATGGATATTTTTTCTGCTTCCATGTCTTTGCTATTTCCATATTGCTGCAGTGCTCATTTGCCTGCCTGTGTCTTTCCGATTCAGGTGGTCTTAGGTTATAGGCCCAAAAGGTGACCTGCCGCATCATATGGTAGCTCAATTTTTATCTTTTCAAGCAGCTCCATTCAGTTTGTGTTAGTGCTGTTACCACTTTACATCCCACCAGCAGCTAGAAGGTACACAGTTCTCTAAAACCCCTTCAGCATTTATAGTTTGTAGACATTTTGCTGATGGAAACGATTGGTGTGAGCTGAAACCTTTTTCCATTTGAATTTGCATGTGTCTAATAATTCATTCTACTGAGCTTTAGGCATGTCCTTTTTTTTTCTTTTCCTTTTTTTTTAAAGAGTGAGTACAACTTCCCTCCTCTTATTGATTTCTTGAAAAATTTCTCATGTGTTGAATATTCTTGCCTATTCCTTACCCCAGGGCATTTTTCAGGGCAGGTGTCATTTAGAGCCCTGCAGTCCATGTGACTATTAAGCAACCATTAGCACTGTGTTTAAATCTGCTGTTGTGGGAAAGAGCCACAAGGCGGCAGCATTATTACATTCTCATCTATTGTTACTAGGGCAACAGAATCTTCCTAGAGGTAGTGTTCCGAGGTTGTAAATTAGAGTGGAATGTGCTGGGACAAGCCCCCAGAAGTTTATGTCTCCTTACTTAGGTTTGTTTTTTAAATTTAATTTCTATTTCTTATCGGAGTAAATTTGATTAGAGTGTTTTGATTGTCTGGCTGTACAGAAACTGCTCAATGATTCCTACATATGTCTGTTCATCTTCGGATTCTGTTACCATGTATGTGATTACAGAATGTATATTTTAAAGGTATTGGTGATTATATAATTCATACAGTTTATCTGTTATATGTTTTTATACACTTAACATACATTAGTATATGTATGTTAACCCCATAGTCCTAATTTACCCGTCCTCCCACCTTTCATTTTGGCTAACAATTAGTTTATTTCATAAGTCTGTGAGTGTCTTTTTCTGTGGAAATATGTTCATTGGTAGCAATCTTAGGATAACATGTATAAATGATATCATAGGATAATTGTCATACCCTTTTGACTTACTTAACCTTATATGATTATTTCTAGGCTCAACTGTAGTCCTGAAAACGGCGTTGTTCATTTTTTTCCCCAGGCTACTATTCTATTTGGTACGTATACTACTTCTTCTTTGTCCATTCATCTGTTTATGAACCTTTTTTCTGCTTCCATGTCTTGGCTATTTCAATATTGCTGCAGTGCTCATTTGCCTGCCTGTGTCTTTCCGATTCAGGTGGTCTTAGGTTATAGGCCCAAAGGGTGACCTGCTGCATCATATGGTAGCTCAATTTTTACCTTTTCAAGAAGCTCCATTCAGTTTGCGTTAGTGCTGTTACCACTTTACATCCCACCAGCAGCTAGAAGGTACACAGTTCTCTAAAACCCCTTCAGCATTTATAGTTTATAGACATTTTGCTGATGGAAATGACTGGTGTGAGCTGAAACCTTTTTGAATTTGAATTTGCATGTGTCTAATAATTCCTTATACTGAGCTTTAGGCATGTCCTTTTTTTTCTTTTCCTTTTTTTTAAAGAGTGAGTACAACTTCCCTCCTCTTATTGACTTCTTGAAAAATTTCTCATGTGTTGAATTTTCTTGCCTATTCCCTACCCCAGGGCATTTTTCAGGGCAGGTGTCATTTAGAGCCCTGCAGTCCTTGTGACTATTAAGCAACTATTAGTACTGGGTTTAAAGCTGCTGTTGTGGGAAACAGCCACAAGGCCGCAGCATTATTACGTTCTCAACTCTTGTTACTACGGCAACAGAGTCTTCCTGGAGGTAGTGTTCCGAGGTTGTAAATTAGAGTGGAATGTGCTGGGACAAGCCCCCAGAAGTTTATGTCTCCTTACTTATGTTTGTTTTTTAAATTTAATTTCTATTTCTTATCAGAGTAAATTTGATTAGAGTGTTTTGATTGCCTGGCTGTACAGAATCTGCTCAATGATTCATACATATGTCTGTTCATCTTCGGGTCCTGTTACCATGTATGTGATTACAAAATGTATATTTTAAAGGTATTGGTGATTATATAATTCATACAGTTTATTTGTTATATGTTTTTATACACTTAACATACATTAGTATATGTATGTTAACCCCATAGTCCTAATTTACCCATCCTCCCACCTTTCATTTTGGCTAACCATTAGTTTATTTGATAAGTCTGTGAGTGTCTTTTTCTGTGGAAATATGTTCATTGGTAGCTATCTTAGGATAACATGTATAAATGTTATCATAGGATATTTGTCGTACCCTTTTGAGTTACTTAACCTTATATGATTATTTCTAGGCTCAACTGTAGTCCTGAAAACGGCATTGTTCATGTTTTTCCCGAGGCTACTATTCTATTTGGTACGTATACCACTTCTTCTTTGTCCATTCATCTGTTTATGGATATTTTTTCTGCTTCCATGTCTTTGCTATTTCCATATTGCTGCAGTGCTCATTTGCCTGCCTGTGTCTTTCCGATTCAGGTGGTCTTAGGTTATAGGCCCAAAAGGTGACCTGCCGCATCATATGGTAGCTCAATTTTTATCTTTTCAAGCAGCTCCATTCAGTTTGTGTTAGTGCTGTTACCACTTTACATCCCACCAGCAGCTAGAAGGTACACAGTTCTCTAAAACCCCTTCAGCATTTATAGTTTGTAGACATTTTGCTGATGGAAACGATTGGTGTGAGCTGAAACCTTTTTCCATTTGAATTTGCATGTGTCTAATAATTCATTCTACTGAGGTTTAGGCATGTCCTTTTTTTTCTTTTCCTTTTTTTTTAAAGAGTGAGTACAACTTCCCTCCTCTTATTGATTTCTTGAAAAATTTCTCATGTGTTGAATATTCTTGCCTATTCCTTACCCCAGGGCATTTTTCAGGGCAGGTGTCATTTAGAGCCCTGCAGTCCATGTGATTATTAAGCAACCATTAGCACTGGGTTTAAAGCTGCTGTTGTGGGAAAGAGCCACAAGGCGGCAGCATTATTACGTTCTCATCTCTTGTTACTAGGGCAACAGAATCTTCCTGGAGGTTGTGTTCCGAGGTTGTAAATTAGAGTGGAATGTGCTGGGACAAGCCCCCAGAAGTTTATGTCTCCTTACTTATGTTTGTTTTTTAAATTTCATTTCTATTTCTTATCAGCGTAAATTTGATTAGAGTGTTTTGATTGCCTGGCTGTACAGGATCTGCTCAATGATTCATACATATGTCTGTTCATCTTCGGGTCCTCTTACCATGTATGTGATTACAAAATGTATATTTTAAAGGTATTGGTGATTATATAATTCATACAGTTTATCTGTTATATGTTGTTATACACTTAACATACATTAGTATATGTATGTTAACCCCATAGTCCTAATTTACCCATCCTCCCACCTTTCATTTTGGCTAACCATTAGTTTATTTGATAAGTCTGTGAGTGTCTTTTTCTGTGGAAATATGTTCATTGGTAGCAATCTTAGGATAACATGTATAAATGTTTTCATAGGATATTTGTCGTACCCTTTTGAGTTACTTAACGTTATATGATTATTTCTAGGCTCAACTGTAGTCCTGAAAACGGCATTGTTCATTTTTTTCCCGAGGCTACTATTCTATTTGGTACGTATACCACTTCTTCATTGTCCATTCATCTGTTTATGAACCTTTTTTCTGCTTCCATGTCTTGGCTATTTCAATATTGCTGCAGTGCTTATTTGCCTGCCTGTGTCTTTCCGATTCAGGTGGTCTTAGGTTATAGGCCCAAAAGGTGACCTGCCGCATCATATGGTAGCTCAATTTTTACGTTTTCAACAGCTCAATTCAGTTTGCGTTAGTGCTGTTACCACTTTACATCCAACCAGGATCTAGAAGATACACAGTTCTCTAAAACTCCTTCAGCATTTATAGTTTGTAGACATTTTGCTGATGGAAATGACTGGTGTGAGCTGAAACCTTTTTGAATGTGCATTTGCATGTGTCTAATAATTCCTTATACTGAGGTTGAGGCATGTCCTTTTTTTTCTTTTCCTTTTTTTTTAAAGAGTGAGTACAACTTCCCTCCTCTTATTGACTTCTTGAAAAATTTCTAATGTGTTGAATTTTCTTGCCTATTCCCTACCCCAGGGCATTTTTCAGGGCAGGTGTCATTTAGAGCCCTGCAGTCCTTGTGACTATTAAGCAAACATTAGCACTGGGTTTAAAGCTGCTGTTGTGGGAAAGAGCCACAAGGCGGCAGCATTATTACGTTCTCATCTCTTGTTACTAGGGCAACAGAATCTTCCTGGAGGTAGTGTTCCGAGGTTGTAAATTAGAGTGGAATGTGCTGGGACAAGCCCCCAGAAGTTTATGTCTCCTTACTTATGTTTGTTTTTTTAAATTTAATTTCTATTTCTTATCGGAGTAAATTTGATTAGAGTGTTTTGATTGCCTGGCTGTACAGGATCTGCTCAGTGATTCATACATATGTCTGTTCATCTTCGGGTCCTCTTACCATGTATGTGATTACAAAATGTATATTTTAAAGGTATTGGTGATTATATAATTCATACAGTTTATCTGTTACATGTTTTTATACACTTAACATACATTAGTATATGTATGTTAACCCCATAGTCCTAATTTACCCATCCTCCCACCTTTCATTTTGGCTACCCATTAGTTTATTTCATAAGTCTGTGAGTGGCTTTTTCTGTGGAAATATGTTCATTGGTAGCAATCGTAGGATAACATGTATAAATGTTATCATAGGATATTTGTCGTACCCTTTTGAGTTACTTAACCTTATATGATTATTTCTAGGCTCAACTGTAGTCCTGAAAACGGCATTGTTCATTTTTTTCCCGAGGCTACTATGCTATTTGCTATGTATACCACTTCTTCTTTGTCCATTCATCTGTTTATGAACCCTTTTTCTGCTTCCATGTCTTGGCTATTTCAATATTGCTGCAGTGCACATTTGCCTGCCTGTGTCTTTCCGATTTAGGTGGTCTTAGGTTATAGGCCCAAAAGGTGACCTGCCGCATCATATGGTAGCTCAATTTTTACCTTTTCAAGAAACTCCATTCAGTTTGCGTTAGTGCTGTTACCACTTTACATCCCACCAGCAGCTAGAAGGTACACAGTTCTCTAAAACCCCTTCAGCATTTATAGTTTGTAGACATTTTGCTGATGGAAATGACTGGTGTGAGCTGAAACCTTTTTGAAATTGAATTTGCATGTGTCTAATAATTCCTTATACTGAGCTTTAGGCATGTCCTTTTTTTTCTTTTCCTTTTTTTTTAAAGAATGAGTACAACTTCCCTCCTCTTATTGACTTCTTGAAAAATTTCTCATGTGTTGAATTTTCTTGCCTATTCCCTACCCCAGGGCATTTTTCAGGCCAGGTGTCATTTAGATCCCTGCAGTCCTTGTGACTATTAAGCAACCATTAGCACTGGGTTTAATGCTGCTGTTGTGGGAAAGAGCCACAAGGCGGCAGCATTATTACGTTCTCATCTCTTGTTACTAGGGCAACAGAATCTTCCTGGAGGTAGTGTTCCGAAGTTGTAAATTAGAGTGGAATGTGCTGGGACAAGCCCCCAGAAGTTTATGTCTCCTTACTTAGGTTTGTTTTTTAAATTAAATTTCTATTTCTTATCGGAGTAACTTTGATTAGAGTGTTTTGATTGTCTGGCTGTACAGAAACTGCTCAATGATTCCTACATATGTCTGTTCATCTTTGGATTCTGTTACCATGTATGTTATTACAGAATGTATATTTTAAAGGTATTGGTGATTATATAATTCATACAGTTTATCTGTTATATGTTTTTATACACTTAACATACATTAGTATATGTATGTTAACCCCATAGTCCTAATTTACCCATCCTCCCACCTTTCATTTTGGCTAACAATTAGTTTATTTCATAAGTCTGTGAGTGTCTTTTTCTGTGGAAATATGTTCATTGGTAGCAATCTTAGGATAACATGTATAAATGATATCATAGGATATTTGTCATACCCTTTTGACTTACTTAACCTTATATGATTATTTCTAGGCTCAACTCTAGTCCTTAAAACGGCATTGTTCATTTTTTCTCCGAGGCTACTATTGCATTCTGTCCATATACCGCTTCTTCTCTGTCCATTCATCTGTTTATGGACATTTTTTTTGCTTCCATGTCTTTGCTATTTCCATATTGCTGCAGTGCACATTTGACTGCCTGTGTCTTTCCGATTCTGGTAGTCTTAGGTTATAAGCCGAAGAGGTGCCCTTCCGCATCATATGGTAGCTCAATTTTTACCTTTTCAAGCAGCTCCATTCAGTTTGCGTTAGTGCTGTTACCACTTTACATCCCAGCAGCAGATAGAAGGTATACATTTCTCTAAAACCCCTTCAGCATTTATACTTTGTAGACTTTTTGCTGATGGCCATTTGACTGGTGTGAGCTGAAACCTTTTTGGAGGTTGGATACGCATGTGGCGAATAATTCCTTATACTGATCTTTAGGCATATCCTTTTTCTTCTTTTCCTTTTTTTGTTAAAGTGTGAGTACAACCTCCCTCTTCATATTCACTTTTTGAAAAATTTCTCATGTGTTGAATTTTCTTGCGTATTCCCTACCCCAGGGCATTTTTTGAGGGCAGGTGTCATTTTGACCCCTGCAGTCGTTTTGACTATTAAGCAACCATTAGCACTGGGTTTAAAGCTGCTGTTGTGGGAAACAGCCACAAGGCGGCAGCATTATTACGTTCTCAACTCTTGTTACTATGGCAACAGAGTCTTCCTGGAGGTAGTGTTCCGAGGTTGTAAATTAGAGTGGAATGTGCTGGGACAAGCCTCCAGAAGTTTATGTCTCCTTACTTAGGTTTGTTTTTTAAATTTAATTTCTATTTCTTATCAGAGTAAATTTGATTTTAGTGTTTTGATTGCCTGGCTGTACAGAATCTGCTCAATGATTCATACATATGTCTGTTCATCCTCGGGTCCTGTTACCATGTATGTGATTACAAAATGTATATTTTAAAGGTATTGGTGATTATATAATTCATACAGTTTATCTGTTATATGTTTTTATACACTTAACATACATTAGTATATGTATGTTAACCCCATAGTCCTAGTTAACCCATCCTCCCACCTTTCATTTTGGCTAACCATTAGTTTATTTCATAAGTCTGTGAGTGTCTTTTTCTGTGGAAATATGTTCATTGGTAGCAATCTTAGGATAACATGTATAAATGTTATCATAGGATATTTGTCGTACCCTTTTGAGTTACTTAAGCTTATATGATTATTTCTAGGCTCAACTGTAGTCCTGAAAACGGCATTGTTCATGTTTTTCCCGAGGCTACTATTCTATTTGGTACGTATACCACTTCTTCTTTGTCCATTCATCTGTTTATGAACCTTTTTTCTGCTTCCATGTCTTGGCTATTTCAATATTGCTGCAGTGCTCATTTGCCTGCCTGTGTCTTTCCGATTCAGGTGGTCTTAGGTTATAGGCCCAAAAGGTGACCTGCCGCATCATATGGTAGCTCAATTTTTACCTTTTCAAGCAGCTCCATTCAGTTTGTGTTAGTGCTGTTACCACTTTACATCCCACCAGCAGCTAGAAGGTACACAGTTCTCTAAAACCCCTTCAGCATTTATAGTTTATAGACATTTTGCTGATGGAAATGACTGGTGTGAGCTGAAACCTTGTTGAATTTGAATTTGCATGTGTCTAATAATTCCTTATACTGAGCTTTAGGCATGTCCGTTTTTTTCTTTTCCTTTTTTTTAAAGAGTGAGTACAACTTCCCTCCTCTTATTGACTTCTTGAAAAATTTCTCATGTGTTGAATTTTCTTGCCTATTCCCTACCCCAGGGCATTTTTCAGGGCAGGTGTCATTTAGAGCCCTGCAGTCCTTGTGACTATTAAGCAACCATTAGCACTGGGTTTAATGCTGCTGTTGTGGGAAACATCCACAAGGCGGCAGCATTATTACGTTCTCATCTCTTGTTACTAGGGCAACAGAATCTTCCTGGAGGTAGTGTTCCGTGGTTGTAAATTAGAGTGGAATGTGCTGGGACGAGCCCCCAGAAGTTTATGTCTCCTTACTTATGTTTGTTTTTTAAATTTAATTCTATTTCTTTTTGGAGTAAATTTGATTAGAGTTTTTTGATTGTCTGGCTGTACAGAATCTGCTCAATGATTCCTACATATGTCTGTTCATCTTCGGATTCTGTTACCATGTATGTGAATACAGAATGTATATTTTAAAGGTATTGGTGATTATATAATTCATATAGTTTATCTGTTATATGTTTATATGCATGTAACATACATTAGTATATTTATGTTAATCCCATAGTCCTAATTTACCCATCCTCCCCCCTTTCATTTTGGCTAACCATTAGTTTATTTCATAAGTCTGTGAGTGTCTTTTTCTGTGGAAATATGTTCATTGGTAGCAATCTTAGGATAACATGTATAAATGATATCATAGGATATTTGTCATACCCTTTTGACTTACTTAACCTTATATTATTATTTCTAGGCTCTACTGTAGTCCTGAAAACGGCATTGTTCATTTTTTTCCCGAGGCTACTATTCCATTCTGTCCATATACCACTTCTTCTCTGTCCATTCATCTGTTTATGGACCTTTTTTTGCTTCCATGTCTTGGCTATTTCAGTATTGCTGCAGTGCACATTTGACTGCCTGTGTCTTTCCGATTCTGGTGGTCTTAGGTTATAAGCCCGAGAGGTGCCCTGCCGCATCATATGGTAGCTCAATTTCTACCTTTTCAAGCGGCTCCATTCAGTTTGCTTTAGTGCTGTTACCACTTTACATCCCAGCAGCAGATAGAAGGTACACATTTCTCTAAAACACCTTCAGCATTTATAGTTTGTAGACTTTTGCTGATGGCCATTTGACTGTTGTGAGCTGAAACCTTTATGGAGGTTGGATACGCATGTGGCGAATAATTCCTTATACTGATCTTTAGGCATATCCTTTTTCTTCTTTTCCTTTTTTTGTTAAAGTGTGAGTACAACTTCCCTCTTCATATTCACTTTTTGAAAAATTTCTCATGTGTTGAATTTTCTTGCCTATTCCCTACCCAAGGGCACTTTTTGAGGGCAGGTGTCATTTAGACCCCTGCAGTCGTTGTGACCATTAAGCAACCATTAGCACTGGGTTTAAAGCTGCTGTTGTGGGAAACAGCCACAAGGCGGCAGCATTATTACGTTCTCAACTCTTGTTACTAGGGCAACAGAATCTTCCTGGAGGTAGTGTTCTGAGGTTGTAAATTAGAGTGGAATGTGCTGGGACAAGCCCCCAGAAGTTTATGTCTCCTTACTTATGTTTGTTTTTTAAATTTCATTTCTATTTCTTATCAGCGTAAATTTGATTAGAGTGTTTTGATTGCCTGGCTGTACAGGATCTGCTCAATGATTCATACATATGTCTGTTCATCTTCGGGTCCTGTTACCATGTATGTGATTACAAAATGTATATTTTAAAGGTATTGGAGATTATATAATTCATACAGTTTATCTGTTATATGTTGTTATACACTTAACATACATTAGTATATGTATGTTAACCCCATAGTCCTAATTTACCCATCCTCCCACCTTTCATTTTGCTAACCATTAGTTTATTTCATAAGTCTGTGAGTGTCTTTTTCTGTGGAAAAATGTTCATTGGTAGCAATCTTAGGATAACATGTATAAATGTTATCATAGGATATTTGTCGTACCCTTTTGAGTTACTTAACCTTTTATGATTATTTCTAGGCTCAACTGTAGTCCTGAAAACGGCGTTGTTCATTTTTTTCCCCAGGCTACTATTCTATTTGGTACGTATACTACTTCTTCTTTGTCCATTCATCTGTTTATGAACCTTTTTTCTGCTTCCATGTCTTGGCTATTTCAATATTGCTGCAGTGCTCATTTGCCTGCCTGTGTCTTTCCGATTCAGGTGGTCTTAGGTTATAGGCCCAAAGGGTGACCTGCTGCATCATATGGTAGCTCAATTTTTACCTTTTCAAGAAGCTCCATTCAGTTTGCGTTAGTGCTGTTACCACTTTACATCCCACCAGCAGCTAGAAGGTACACAGTTCTCTAAAACCCCTTCAGCATTTATAGTTTATAGACATTTTGCTGATGGAAATGACTGGTGTGAGCTGAAACCTTTTTGAATTTGAATTTGCATGTGTCTAATAATTCCTTATACTGAGCTTTAGGCATGTCCTTTTTTTTCTTTTCCTTTTTTTTAAAGAGTGAGTACAACTTCCCTCCTCTTATTGACTTCTTGAAAAATTTCTCATGTGTTGAATTTTCTTGCCTATTCCCTACCCCAGGGCATTTTTCAGGGCAGGTGTCATTTAGAGCCCTGCAGTCCTTGTGACTATTAAGCAACTATTAGTACTGGGTTTAAAGCTGCTGTTGTGGGAAACAGCCACAAGGCCGCAGCATTATTACGTTCTCAACTCTTGTTACTACGGCAACAGAGTCTTCCTGGAGGTAGTGTTCCGAGGTTGTAAATTAGAGTGGAATGTGCTGGGACAAGCCCCCAGAAGTTTATGTCTCCTTACTTAGGTTTGTTTTTTAAATTTAATTTCTATTTCTTATCAGAGTAAATTTGATTAGAGTGTTTTGATTGCCTGGCTGTACAGAATCTGCTCAATGATTCATACATATGTCTGTTCATCTTCGGGTCCTGTTACCATGTATGTGATTACAAAATGTATATTTTAAAGGTATTGGTGATTATATAATTCATACAGTTTATCTGTTATATGTTTTTATACACTTAACATACATTAGTATATGTATGTTAACCCCATAGTCCTAATTTACCCATCCTCCCACCTTTCATTTTGGCTAACCATTAGTTTATTTGATAAGTCTGTGAGTGTCTTTTTCTGTGGAAATATGTTCATTGGTAGCAATCTTAGGATAACATGTATAAATGTTTTCATAGGATATTTGTCGTACCCTTTTGAGTTACTTAACGTTATATGATTATTTCTAGGCTCAACTGTAGTCCTGAAAACGGCATTGTTCATTTTTTTCCCGAGGCTACTGTTCTATTTGGTACGTATACCACTTCTTCTTTGTCCATTCATCTGTTTATGAACCTTTTTTCTGCTTCCATGTCTTGGCTATTTCAATATTGCTGCAGTGCTCATTTGCCTGCCTGTGTCTTTCCGATTCAGGTGGTCTTAGGTTATAGGCCCAAAAGGTGACCTGCCGCATCATATGGTAGCTCAATTTTTATCTTTTCAAGCAGCTCCATTCAGTTTGTGTTAGTGCTGTTACCACTTTACATCCCACCAGCAGCTAGAAGGTACACAGTTCTCTAAAACCCCTTCAGCATTTATAGTTTGTAGACATTTTGCTGATGGAAACGACTGGTGTGAGCTGAAACCTTTTTGAATTTGAATTTGCATGTGTCTAATAATTCATTCTACTGAGCTTTAGGCATGTCCTTTTTTTTCTTTTCCTTTTTTTTTAAGGAGTGAGTACAACTTCCCTCCTCTTATTGACTTCTTGAAAAATTTCTCATGTGTTGAATATTATTGCCTATTCCCTACCCCAGGGCATTTTTCAGGGCAGGTGTCATTTAGAGCCCTGCAGTCCATGTGACTATTAAGCAACCATTAGCACTGGGTTTAAAGCTGCTGTTGTGGGAAAGAGCCACAAGGCGGCAGCATTATTACGTTCTCATCTCTTGTTACTAGGGCAACAGAATCTTCCTGGAGGTAGTGTTCCGAGGTTGTAAATTAGAGTGGAATGTGCTGGGACAAGCCCCCAGAAGTTTATGTCTCCTTACTTAGGTTTGTTTTTTAAATTTAATTTCTATTTCTTATCTGAGTAAATTTGATTAGAGTGTTTTGATTGTCTGGCTGTACAGAAACTGCTCAATGATTCCTACATATGTCTGTTCATCTTCGGATTCTGTTACCATGTATGTGATTACAGAATGTATATTTTAAAGGTATTGGTGATTATATAATTCATACAGTTTATCTGTTATATGTTTTTATACACTTAACATACATTAGTATATGTATGTTAACCCCATAGTCCTAGTTTACCCATCCTCCCACCTTTCATTTTGTCTAACCATTAGTTTATTTCATAAGTCTGTGAGTGTCTTTTTCTGTGGAAATATGTTCATTGGTAGCTATCTTAGGATAACATGTATAAATGTTATCATAGGATATTTGTCGTACCCTTTTGAGTTACTTAACCTTATATGATTATTTCTAGGCTCAACTGTAGTCCTGAAAACGGCATTGTTCATTTTTTTCCCGAGGCTACTATTCTATTTGGTACGTATACCACTTCTTCTTTGTCCATTCATCTGTTTATGAACCTTTTTTCTGCTTCCATGTCTTGGCTATTTCAATATTGCTGCAGTGCTCATTTGCCTGCCTGTGTCTTTCCGATTCAGGTGGTCTTAGGTTATAGGCCCAAAAGGTGACCTGCCGCATCATATGGTAGCTCAATTTTTACCTTTTCAAGCAGCTCCATTCAGTTTGCGTTAGTGCTGTTACCACTTTACATCCCAGCAGCAGATAGAAGGTATACATTTCTCTAAAACTCCTTCAGCATTTATAGTTTATAGACTTTTTGCTGATGGCCATTTGACTGGTGTGAGCTGAAACCTTTTTGGAGGTTGGATACGCATGTGGCGAATAATTCCTTATACTGATCTTTAGGCATATCCTTTTTCTTCTTTTCCTTTTTTTGTTAAAGTGTGAGTACAACTTCCCTCTTCATATTCACTTTTTGAAAAATTTCTCATGTGTTGAATTTTCTTGCGTATTCCCTACCCCAGGGCATTTTTTGAGGGCAGGTGTCATTTAGACCCCTGCAGTCGTTTTGACTATTAAGCAACCATTAGCACTGGGTTTAAAGCTGCTGTTGTGGGAAACAGCCACAAGGCGGCAGCATTATTACGTTCTCAACTCTTGTTACTATGGCAACAGAGTCTTCCTGGAGGTAGTGTTCCGAGGTTGTAAATTAGAGTGGAATGTGCTGGGACAAGCCTCCAGAAGTTTATGTCTCCTTACTTATGTTTGTTTTTTAAATTTAATTTCTATTTCTTATCGGAGTAAATTTGATTTTAGTGTTTTGATTGCCTGGCTGTACAGAATCTGCTCAATGATTCATACATATGTCTGTTCATCCTCGGGTCCTGTTACCATGTATGTGATTACAAAATGTATATTTTAAAGGTATTGGTGATTATATAATTCATACAGTTTATCTGTTATATGTTTTTATACACTTAACATACATTAGTATATGTATGTTAACCCCATAGTCCTAGTTAACCCATCCTCCCACCTTTCATTTTGGCTAACCATTAGTTTATTTGATAAGTCTGTGAGTGTCTTTTTCTGTGGAAATATGTTCATTGGTAGCAATCTTAGGATAACATGTATAAATGTTATCATAGGATATTTGTCGTACCCTTTTGAGTTACTTAACGTTATATGATTATTTCTAGGCTCAACTGTAGTCCTGAAAACGGCATTGTTCATTTTTTTCCCGAGGCTACTATTCTATTTGCTACGTATACCACTTCTTCTTTGTCCATTCATCTGTTTATGAACCTTTTTTCTGCTTCCATGTCTTGGCTATTTCAATATTGCTGCAGTGCTCATTTGCCTGCCTGTGTCTTTCCGATTCAGGTGGTCTTAGGTTATAGGCCCAAAAGGTGACCTGCCGCATCATATGGTAGCTCAATTTTTATCTTTTCAAGCAGCTCCATTCAGTTTGTGTTAGTGCTGTTACCACTTTACATCCCACCAGCAGCTAGAAGGTACACAGTTCTCTAAAACCCCTTCAGCATTTATACTTTGTAGACATTTTGCTGATGGAAACGATTGGTGTGAGCTGAAACCTTTTTCCATTTGAATTTGCATGTGTCTAATAATTCATTCTACTGAGCTTTAGGCATGTCCTTTTTTTCTTTTCCTTTTTTTTTAAAGAGTGAGTACAACTTCCCTCCTCTTATTGATTTCTTGAAAAATTTCTCATGTGTTGAATATTCTTGCCTATTCCTTACCCCAGGGCATTTTTCAGGGCAGGTGTCATTTAGAGCCCTGCAGTCCATGTGACTATTAAGCAACCATTAGCACTGGGTTTAAAGCTGCTGTTGTGGGAAAGAGCCACAAGGCGGCAGCATTATTACGTTCTCATATCTTGTTACTAGGGCAACAGAATCTTCCTGGAGGTAGTGTTCTGAGGTTGTAAATTAGAGTGGAATGTGCTGGGACAAGCCCCCAGAAGTTTATGTCTCCTTACTTATGTTTGTTTTTTAAATTTCATTTCTATTTCTTATCAGCGTAAATTTGATTAGAGTGTTTTGATTGCCTGGCTGTACAGGATCTGCTCAATGATTCATACATATGTCTGTTCATCTTCGGGTCCTGTTACCATGTATGTGATTACAAAATGTATATTTTAAAGGTATTGGAGATTATATAATTCATACAGTTTATCTGTTATATGTTGTTATACACTTAACATACATTAGTATATGTATGTTAACCCCATAGTCCTAATTTACCCATCCTCCCACCTTTCATTTTGCTAACCATTAGTTTATTTCATAAGTCTGTGAGTGTCTTTTTCTGTGGAAATATGTTCATTGGTAGCAATCTTAGGATAACATGTATAAATGTTATCATAGGATATTTGTCGTACCCTTTTGAGTTACTTAACCTTATATGATTATTTCTAGGCTCAACTGTAGTCCTGAAAACGGCGTTGTTCATTTTTTTCCCCAGGCTACTATTCTATTTGGTACGTATACTACTTCTTCTTTGTCCATTCATCTGTTTATGAACCTTTTTTCTGCTTCCATGTCTTGGCTATTTCAATATTGCTGCAGTGCTCATTTGCCTGCCTGTGTCTTTCCGATTCAGGTGGTCTTAGGTTATAGGCCCAAAGGGTGACCTGCTGCATCATATGGTAGCTCAATTTTTACCTTTTCAAGAAGCTCCATTCAGTTTGCGTTAGTGCTGTTACCACTTTACATCCCACCAGCAGCTAGAAGGTACACAGTTCTCTAAAACCCCTTCAGCATTTATAGTTTATAGACATTTTGCTGATGGAAATGACTGGTGTGAGCTGAAACCTTTTTGAATTTGAATTTGCATGTGTCTAATAATTCCTTATACTGAGCTTTAGGCATGTCCTTTTTTTTCTTTTCCTTTTTTTTAAAGAGTGAGTACAACTTCCCTCCTCTTATTGACTTCTTGAAAAATTTCTCATGTGTTGAATTTTCTTGCCTATTCCCTACCCCAGGGCATTTTTCAGGGCAGGTGTCATTTAGAGCCCTGCAGTCCTTGTGACTATTAAGCAACTATTAGTACTGGGTTTAAAGCTGCTGTTGTGGGAAACAGCCACAAGGCCGCAGCATTATTACGTTCTCAACTCTTGTTACTACGGCAACAGAGTCTTCCTGGAGGTAGTGTTCCGAGGTTGTAAATTAGAGTGGAATGTGCTGGGACAAGCCCCCAGAAGTTTATGTCTCCTTACTTAGGTTTGTTTTTTAAATTTAATTTCTATTTCTTATCAGAGTAAATTTGATTAGAGTGTTTTGATTGCCTGGCTGTACAGAATCTGCTCAATGATTCATACATATGTCTGTTCATCTTCGGGTCCTGTTACCATGTATGTGATTACAAAATGTATATTTTAAAGGTATTGGTGATTATATAATTCATACAGTTTATCTGTTATATGTTTTTATACACTTAACATACATTAGTATATGTATGTTAACCCCATAGTCCTAATTTACCCATCCTCCCACCTTTCATTTTGGCTAACCATTAGTTTATTTGATAAGTCTGTGAGTGTCTTTTTCTGTGGAAATATGTTCATTGGTAGCAATCTTAGGATAACATGTATAAATGTTTTCATAGGATATTTGTCGTACCCTTTTGAGTTACTTAACGTTATATGATTATTTCTAGGCTCAACTGTAGTCCTGAAAACGGCATTGTTCATTTTTTTCCCGAGGCTACTATTCTATTTGCTACGTATACCACTTCTTCTTTGTCCATTCATCTGTTTATGAACCTTTTTTCTGCTTCCATGTCTTGGCTATTTCAATATTGCTGCAGTGCTCATTTGCCTGCCTGTGTCTTTCCGATTCAGGTGGTCTTAGGTTATAGGCCCAAAAGGTGACCTGCCGCATCATATGGTAGCTCAATTTTTACCTTTTCAAGCAGCTCCATTCAGTTTGCGTTAGTGCTGTTACCACTTTACATCCCAGTAGCAGATAGAAGGTACACATTTCTCTAAAACCCCTTCAGCATTTATAGTTTGTAGACTTTTTGCTGATGGCCATTTGACTGGTGTGAGCTGAAACCTTTTTGGAGGTTGGATACGCATGTGGCGAATAATTCCTTATACTGATCTTTAGGCATATCCTTTTTCTTCTTTTCCTTTTTTTGTTAAAGTGTGAGTACAACTTCCCTCTTCATATTCACTTTTTGAAAAATTTCTCATGTGTTGAATTTTTTTGCGTATTCCCTACCCCAGGGCATTTTTTGAGGGCAGGTGTCATTTAGACCCCTGCAGTCGTTTTGACTATTAAGCAACCCTTAGCACTGGGTTTAAAGCTGCTGTTGTGGGAAACAGCCACAAGGCGGCAGCATTATTACGTTCTCAACTCTTGTTACTATGGCAACAGAGTCTTCCTGGAGGTAGTGTTCCGAGGTTGTAAATTAGAGTGGAATGTGCTGGGACAAGCCTCCAGAAGTTTATGTCTCCTTACTTATGTTTGTTTTTTAAATTTAATTTCTATTTCTTATCGGAGTAAATTTGATTTTAGTGTTTTGATTGCCTGGCTGTACAGAATCTGCTCAATGATTCATACATATGTCTGTTCATCCTCGGGTCCTGTTACCATGTATGTGATTACAAAATGTATATTTTAAAGGTATTGGTGATTATATAATTCATACAGTTTATCTGTTATATGTTTTTATACACTTAACATACATTAGTATATGTATGTTAACCCCATAGTCCTAGTTAACCCATCCTCCCACCTTTCATTTTGGCTAACCATTAGTTTATTTGATAAGTCTGTGAGTGTCTTTTTCTGTGGAAATATGTTCATTGGTAGCAATCTTAGGATAACATGTATAAATGTTATCATAGGATATTTGTCGTACCCTTTTGAGTTACTTAACGTTATATGATTATTTCTAGGCTCAACTGTAGTCCTGAAAACGGCATTGTTCATTTTTTTCCCGAGGCTACTATTCTATTTGGCACGTATACCACTTCTTCTTTGTCCATTCATCTGTTTATGAACCTTTTTTCTGCTTCCATGTCTTGGCTATTTCAGTATTGCTGCAGTGCTCATTTGCCTGCCTGTGTCTTTCCGATTCAGGTGGTCTTAGGTTATAGGCCCAAAAGGTGACCTGCCGCATCATATGGTAGCTCAATTTTTATCTTTTCATGCAGCTCCATTCAGTTTGTGTTAGTGCTGTTACCACTTTACATCCCACCAGCAGCTAGAAGGTACACAGTTCTCTAAAACCCCTTCAGCATTTATAGTTTGTAGACATTTTGCTGATGGAAACGATTGGTGTGAGCTGAAACCTTTTTCCATTTGAATTTGCATGTGTCTAATAATTCATTCTACTGAGCTTTAGGCATGTCCTTTTTTTTTCTTTTCCTTTTTTTTTAAAGAGTGAGTACAACTTCCCTCCTCTTATTGATTTCTTGAAAAATTTCTCATGTGTTGAATATTCTTGCCTATTCCTTACCCCAGGGCATTTTTCAGGGCAGGTGTCATTTAGAGCCCTGCAGTCCATGTGACTATTAAGCAACCATTAGCACTGTGTTTAAATCTGCTGTTGTGGGAAAGAGCCACAAGGCGGCAGCATTATTACATTCTCATCTATTGTTACTAGGGCAACAGAATCTTCCTAGAGGTAGTGTTCCGAGGTTGTAAATTAGAGTGGAATGTGCTGGGACAAGCCCCCAGAAGTTTATGTCTCCTTACTTAGGTTTGTTTTTTAAATTTAATTTCTATTTCTTATCGGAGTAAATTTGATTAGAGTGTTTTGATTGTCTGGCTGTACAGAAACTGCTCAATGATTCCTACATATGTCTGTTCATCTTCGGATTCTGTTACCATGTATGTGATTACAGAATGTATATTTTAAAGGTATTGGTGATTATATAATTCATACAGTTTATCTGTTATATGTTTTTATACACTTAACATACATTAGTATATGTATGTTAACCCCATAGTCCTAATTTACCCGTCCTCCCACCTTTCATTTTGGCTAACAATTAGTTTATTTCATAAGTCTGTGAGTGTCTTTTTCTGTGGAAATATGTTCATTGGTAGCAATCTTAGGATAACATGTATAAATGATATCATAGGATAATTGTCATACCCTTTTGACTTACTTAACCTTATATGATTATTTCTAGGCTCTACTGTAGTCCTGAAAACGGCATTGTTCATTTTTTCCCCGAGGCTACTATTCCATTCTGTCCATATACCACTTCTTCTCTGTCCATTCATCTGTTTATGGACATTTTTTTTGCTTCCATGTCTTTGCTATTTCAATATTGCTGCAGTGCACATTTGACTGCCTGTGCCTTTCCGATTCTGGTAGTCTTAGGTTATAAGCCCAAGAGGTGCCCTGCTGCATCATATGGTAGCTCAATTTTTACCTTTTCAAGCAGCTCCATTCAGTTTGCGTTAGTGCTGTTACCACTTTACATCCCATCAGCAGCTAGAAGGTATACATTTCTCTAAAACCCCTTCAGCATTTATAGTTTATAGACATTTTGCTGATGGAAATGACTGGTGTGAGCTGAAACCTTTTTGGAGGTTGGATACGCATGTGGCGAATAATTCCTTATACTGATCTTTAGGCATATCCTTTTTCTTCTTTTCCTTTTTTTGTTAAAGTGTGAGTACAACTTCCCTCCTCTTATTGACTTCTTGAAAAATTTCTCATGTGTTGAATTTTCTTGCCTATTCCCTACCCCAGGGCATTTTTCAGGGCAGGTGTCATTTAGAGCCCTGCAGTCCTTGTGACTATTAAGCAACTATTAGTACTGGGTTTAAAGCTGCTGTTGTGGGAAACAGCCACAAGGCCGCAGCATTATTACGTTCTCAACTCTTGTTACTATGGCAACAGAGTCTTCCTGGAGGTAGTGTTCCGAGGTTGTAAATTAGAGTGGAATGTGCTGGGACAAGCCTCCAGAAGTTTATGTCTCCTTACTTATGTTTGTTTTTTAAATTTAATTTCTATTTCTTATCAGAGTAAATTTGATTAGAGTGTTTTGATTGCCTGGCTGTACAGAATCTGCTCAATGATTCATACATATGTCTGTTCATCTTCGGGTCCTGTTACCATGTATGTGATTACAAAATGTATATTTTAAAGGTATTGGTGATTATATAATTCATACAGTTTATCTGTTATATGTTTTTATACACTTAACATACATTAGTATATGTATGTTAACCCCATAGTCCTAATTTACCCATCCTCCCACCTTTCATTTTGGCTAACCATTAGTTTATTTGATAAGTCTGTGAGTGTCTTTTTCTGTGGAAATATGTTCATTGGTAGCAATCTTAGGATAACATGTATAAATGTTTTCATAGGATATTTGTCGTACCCTTTTGAGTTACTTAACGTTATATGATTATTTCTAGGCTCAACTGTAGTCCTGAAAACGGCATTGTTCATTTTTTTCCCGAGGCTACTATTCTATTTGGTACGTATACCACTTCTTCTTTGTCCATTCATCTGTTTATGAACCTTTTTTCTGCTTCCATGTCTTGGCTATTTCAATATTGCTGCAGTGCTCATTTGCCTGCCTGTGTCTTTCCGATTCAGGTGGTCTTAGGTTATAGGCCCAAAAGGTGACCTGCCGCATCATATGGTAGCTCAATTTTTATCTTTTCAAGCAGCACCATTCAGTTTGTGTTAGTGCTGTTACCACTTTACATCCCACCAGCAGCTAGAAGGTACACAGTTCTCTAAAACCCCTTCAGCATTTATAGTTTGTACACATTTTGCTGATGGAAACGACTGGTGTGAGCTGAAACCTTTTTGAATTTGAATTTGCATGTGTCTAATAATTCATTCTACTGAGCTTTAGGCATGTCCTTTTTTTTCTTTTCCTTTTTTTTTAAAGAGTGAGTACAACTTCCCTCCTCTTATTGACTTCTTGAAAAATTTCTCATGTGTTGAATATTATTGCCTATTCCCTACCCCAGGGCATTTTTCAGGGCAGGTGTCATTTAGAGCCCTGCAGTCCATGTGACTATTAAGCAACCATTAGCACTGGGTTTAAAGCTGCTGTTGTGGGAAAGAGCCACAAGGCGGCAGCATTATTACGTTCTCATCTCTTGTTACTAGGGCAACAGAATCTTCCTGGAGGTAGTGTTCCGAGGTTGTAAATTAGAGTGGAATGTGCTGGGACAAGCCCCCAGAAGTTTATGTCTCCTTACTTAGGTTTGTTTTTTAAATTTAATTTCTATGTCTTATCTGAGTAAATTTGATTAGAGTGTTTTGATTGTCTGGCTGTACAGAAACTGCTCAATGATTCCTACATATGTCTGTTCATCTTCGGATTCTGTTACCATGTATGTGATTACAGAATGTATATTTTAAAGGTATTGGTGATTATATAATTCATACAGTTTATCTGTTATATGTTTTTATACACTTAACATACATTAGTATATGTATGTTAACCCCATAGTCCTAGTTTACCCATCCTCCCACCTTTCATTTTGACTAACCATTAGTTTATTTCATAAGTCTGTGCGTGTCTTTTTCTGTGAAAATATGTTCATTGGTAGCTATCTTAGGATAACATGTATAAATGTTATCATAGGATATTTGTCGTACCCTTTTGAGTTACTTAACCTTATATGATTATTTCTAGGCTCAACTGTAGTCCTGAAAACGGCATTGTTCATTTTTTTCCCGAGGCTACTATTCTATTTGGTACGTATACCACTTCTTCTTTGTCCATTCATCTGTTTATGAACCTTTTTTCTGCTTCCATGTCTTGGCTATTTCAATATTGCTGCAGTGCTCATTTGCCTGCCTGTGTCTTTCCGATTCAGGTGGTCTTAGGTTATAGGCCCAAAAGGTGACCTGCCGCATCATATGGTAGCTCAATTTTTATCTTTTCAAGCAGCTCCATTCAGTTTGCGTTAGTGCTGTTACCACTTTACATCCCACCAGCAGCTAGAAGGTACACAGTTCTCTAAAACCCCTTCAGCATTTATAGTTTGTAGACATTTTGCTGATGGAAACGACTGGTGTGAGCTGAAACCTTTTTGAATTTGAATTTGCATGTGTCTAATAATTCATTCTACTGAGCTTTAGGCATGTCCTTTTTTTTCTTTTCCTTTTTTTTTAAAGAGTGAGTACAACTTCCCTCCTCTTATTGACTTCTTGAAAAATTTCTCATGTGTTGAATATTCTTGCCTATTCCCTACCCCAGGGCATTTTTCAGGGCAGGTGTCATTTAGAGCCCTGCAGTCCATGTGACTATTAAGCAACCATTAGCACTGGGTTTAAAGCTGCTGTTGTGGGAAAGAGCCACAAGGCGGCAGCATTATTACGTTCTCATCTCTTGTTACTAGGGCAACAGAATCTTCCTGGTGGTAGTGTTCCGAGGTTGTAAATTAGAGTGGAATGTGCTGGGACAAGCCCCCAGAAGTTTATGTCTCCTTACTTAGGTTTGTTTTTTAAATTAAATTTCTATTTCTTATCGGAGTAAATTTGATTAGAGTGTTTTGATTGTCTGGCTGTACAGAAACTGCTCAATGATTCCTACATATGTCTGTTCATCTTCGGATTCTGTTACCATGTATGTGATTACAGAATGTATATTTTAAAGGTATTGGTGATTATATAATTCATACAGTTTATCTGTTATATGTTTTTATACACTTAACATACATTAGTATATGTATGTTAACCCCATAGTCCTAATTTACCCATCCTCCCACCTTTCATTTTGGCTAACAATTAGTTTATTTCATAAGTCTGTGAGTGTCTTTTTCTGTGGAAATATGTTCATTGGTAGCAATCTTAGGTTAACATGTATAAATGATATCATAGGATAATTGTCATACCCTTTTGACTTACTTAACCTTATATGATTATTTCTAGGCTCAACTCTAGTCCTTAAAACGACATTGTTCATTTTTTCCCCGAGGCTACTATTGCATTCAGTCCATATACCACTTCTTCTCTGTCCATTCATCTGTTTATGGACATTTTTTTTGCATCCATGTCTTTGCTATTTCCATATTGCTGCAGTGCACATTTGACTGCCTGTGTCTTTCCGAATCTGGTAGTCTTAGGTTATAAGCCGAAGAGGTGCCCTGCCGCATCATATGGTAGCTCAATTTTTACCTTTTCAAGCAGCTCCATTCAGTTTGCGTTAGTGCTGTTACCACTTTACATCCCATCAGCAGCGAGAAGGTATACATTTCTCTAAAACCCCTTCAGCATTTATAGTTTATAGACATTTTGCTGATGGAAATGACTGGTGTGAGCTGAAACCTTTTTGGAGGTTGGATACGCATGTGGCGAATAATTCCTTATACTGATCTTTAGGCATATCCTTTTTCTTCTTTTCCTTTTTTTGTTAAAGTGTGAGTACAACTTCCCTCTTCATATTCACTTTTTGAAAAATTTCTCATGTGTTGAATTTTCTTGCGTATTCCCTACCCCAGGGCATTTTTTGAGGGCAGGTGTCATTTAGACCCCTGCAGTCGTTTTGACTATTAAGCAACCATTAGCACTGGGTTTAAAGCTGCTGTTGTGGGAAACACCCACAAGGCGGCAGCATTATTACGTTCTCAACTCTTGTTACTATGGCAACAGAGTCTTCCTGGAGGTAGTGTTCCGAGGTTGTAAATTAGAGTGGAATGTGCTGGGACAAGCCTCCAGAAGTTTATGTCTCCTTACTTATGTTTGTTTTTTAAATTTAATTTCTATTTCTTATCGGAGTAAATTTGATTTTAGTGTTTTGATTGCCTGGCTATACAGAATCTGCTCAATGATTCATACATATGTCTGTTCATCCTCGGGTCCTGTTACCATGTATGTGATTACAAAATGTATATTTTAAAGGTATTGGTGATTATATAATTCATACAGTTTATCTGTTATATGTTTTTATACACTTAACATACATTAGTATATGTATGTTAACCCCATAGTCCTAGTTAACCCATCCTCCCACCTTTCATTTTGGCTAACCATTAGTTTATTTGATAAGTCTGTGAGTGTCTTTTTCTGTGGAAATATGTTCATTGGTAGCAATCTTAGGATAACATGTATAAATGTTATCATAGGATATTTGTCGTACCCTTTTGAGTTAGTTAACCTTATATGATTATTTCTAGGCTCAACTGTAGTCCTGAAAACGGCGTTGTTCATTTTTTTCCCCAGGCTACTATTCTATTTGGTACGTATACTACTTCTTCTTTGTCCATTCATCTGTTTATGAACCTTTTTTCTGCTTCCATGTCTTGGCTATTTCAATATTGCTGCAGTGCTCATTTGCCTGCCTGTGTCTTTCCGATTCAGGTGGTCTTAGGTTATAGGCCCAAAGGGTGACCTGCTGCATCATATGGTAGCTCAATTTTTACCTTTTCAAGAAGCTCCATTCAGTTTGCGTTAGTGCTGTTACCACTTTACATCCCACCAGCAGCTAGAAGGTACACAGTTCTCTAAAACCCCTTCAGCATTTATAGTTTATAGACATTTTGCTGATGGAAATGACTGGTGTGAGCTGAAACCTTGTTGAATTTGAATTTGCATGTGTCTAATAATTCGTTATACTGAGCTTTAGGCATGTCCTTTTTTTTCTTTTCCTTTTTTTTAAAGAGTGAGTACAACTTCCCTCCTCTTATTGACTTCTTGAAAAATTTCTCATGTGTTGAATTTTCTTGCCTTTTCCCTACCCCAGGGCATTTTTCAGGGCAGGTGTCATTTAGAGCCCTGCAGTCCTTGTGACTATTAAGCAACCATTAGCACTGGGTTTAATGCTGCTGTTGTGGGAAACAGCCACAAGGCAGCAGCATTATTACGTTCTCATCTCTTGTTACTAGGGCAACAGAATCTTCCTGGAGGTAGTGTTCCGTGGTTGTAAATTAGAGTGGAATGTGCTGGGACGAGCCCCCAGAAGTTTATGTCTCCTTACTTATGTTTGTTTTTTAAATTTAATTCTATTTCTTTTTGGAGTAAATTTGATTAGAGTCTTTTGATTGTCTGGCTGTACAGAAT
This sequence comes from Balaenoptera borealis, assembly GCF_965194805.1. Classification (NCBI taxonomy): domain Eukaryota; kingdom Metazoa; phylum Chordata; class Mammalia; order Artiodactyla; family Balaenopteridae; genus Balaenoptera; species Balaenoptera borealis. Next base: position 431,935 of record NW_028123592.1, read on the forward strand.
CTGCTCAATGATTCCTACATATGTCTGTTCATCTTCAGATTCTGTTACCATGTATGTGAATACAGAATGTATATTTTAAAGGTATTGGTGATTATATAATTCATATAGTTTATCTGTTATATGTTTATATGCATGTAACATACATTAGTATATTTATGTTAATCCCATAGTCCTAATTTACCCATCCTCCCCCCTTTCATTTTGGCTAACCATTAGTTTATTTCATAAGTCTGTGAGTGTCTTTTTCTGTGGAAATATGTTCATTGGTAGCAATCTTAGGATAACATGTATAAATGATATCATAGGATATTTGTCATACCCTTTTGACTTACTTAACCTTATATTATTATTTCTAGGCTCTACTGTAGTCCTGAAAACGGCATTGTTCATTTTTTCCCCGAGGCTACTATTCCATTCTGTCCATATACCACTTCTTCTCTGTCCATTCATCTGTTTATGGACCTTTTTTTGCTTCCATGTCTTGGCTATTTCAGTATTGCTGCAGTGCACATTTGACTGCCTGTGTCTTTCCGATTCTGGTGGTCTTAGGTTATAAGCCCGAGAGGTGCCCTGCCGCATCATATGGTAGCTCAATTTCTACCTTTTCAAGCGGCTCCATTCAGTTAGCGTTAGTGCTGTTACCACTTTACATCCCAGCAGCAGATAGAAGGTACACATTTCTCTAAAACCCCTTCAGCATTTATAGTTTGTAGACTTTTTGCTGATGGCCATTTGACTGTTGTGAGCTGAAACCTTTATGGAGGTTGGATACGCATGTGGCGAATAATTCCTTATACTGATCTTTAGGCATATCCTTTTTCTTCTTTTCCTTTTTTTGTTAAAGTGTGAGTACAACTTCCCTCTTCATATTCACTTTTTGAAAAATTTCTCATGTGTTGAATTTTCTTGCCTATTCCCTACCCAAGGGCACTTTTTGAGGGGAGGTGACATTTAGACCCCTGCAGTCGTTGTGACTATTAAGCAACCATTAGCACTGGGTTTAAAGCTGCTGTTGTGGGAAACAGCCACAAGGCGGCAGCATTATTACGTTCTCAACTCTTGTTACTAGGGCAACAGAATCTTCCTGGAGGTAGTGTTCTGAGGTTGTAAATTAGAGTGGAATGTGCTGGGACAAGCCCCCAGAAGTTTATGTCTCCTTACTTATGTTTGTTTTTTAAATTTCATTTCTATTTCTTATCAGCGTAAATTTGATTAGAGTGTTTTGATTGCCTGGCTGTACAGGATCTGCTCAATGATTCATACATATGTCTGTTCATCTTCGGGTCCTGTTACCATGTATGTGATTACAAAATGTATATTTTAAAGGTATTGGTGATTATATAATTCATACAGTTTATCTGTTATATGTTGTTATACACTTAACATACATTAGTATATATATGTTAACCCCATAGTCCTAATTTACCCATCCTCCCACCGTTCATTTTGCTAACCATTAGTTTATTTCATAAGTCTGTGAGTGTCTTTTTCTGTGGAAATATGTTCATTGGTAGCAATCTTAGGATAACATGTATAAATATTATCATACGATCTTTGTCGTACCCTTTTGAGTTAGTTAACCTTATATGATTATTTCTAGGCTCAACTGTAGTCCTGAAAACGGCGTTGTTCATTTTTTTCCCGAGGCTACTATTCTATTTGGTACGTATACTACTTCTTCTTTGTCCATTCATCTGTTTATGAACCTTTTTTCTGCTTCCATGTCTTGGCTATTTCAATATTGCTGCAGTGCTCATTTGCCTGCCTGTGTCTTTCCGATTCAGGTGGTCTTAGGTTATAGGCCCAAAGGGTGACCTGCTGCATCATATGGTAGCTCAATTTTTACCTTTTCAAGAAGCTCCATTCAGTTTGCGTTAGTGCTGTTACCACTTTACATCCCACCAGCAGCTAGAAGGTACACAGTTCTCTAAAACCCCTTCAGCATTTATAGTTTATAGACATTTTGCTGATGGAAATGACTGGTGTGAGCTGAAACCTTGTTGAATTTGAATTTGCATGTGTCTAATAATTCCTTATACTGAGCTTTAGGCATGTCCTTTTTTTTCTTTTCCTTTTTTTTAAAGAGTGAGTACAACTTCCCTCCTCTTATTGATTTCTTGAAAAATTTCTCATGTGTTGAATTTTCTTGCCTTTTCCCTACCCCAGGGCATTTTTCAGGGCAGGTGTCATTTAGAGCCCTGCAGTCCTTGTGACTATTAAGCAACTATTAGTACTGGGTTTAAAGCTGCTGTTGTGGGAAACAGCCACAAGGCCGCAGCATTATTACGTTCTCAACTCTTGTTACTATGGCAACAGAGTCTTCCTGGAGGTAGTGTTCCGAGGTTGTAAATTAGAGTGGAATGTGCTGGGACAAGCCTCCAGAAGTTTATGTCTCCTTACTTATGTTTGTTTTTTAAATTTAATTTCTATTTCTTATCAGAGTAAATTTGATTAGAGTGTTTTGATTGCCTGGCTGTACAGAATCTGCTCAATGATTCATACATATGTCTGTTCATCTTCGGGTCCTGTTACCATGTATGTGATTACAAAATGTATATTTTAAAGGTATTGGTGATTATATAATTCATACAGTTTATCTGTTATATGTTTTTATACACTTAACATACATTAGTATATGTATGTTAACCCCATAGTCCTAATTTACCCATCCTCCCACCTTTCATTTTGGCTAACCATTAGTTTATTTGATAAGTCTGTGAGTGTCTTTTTCTGTGGAAATATGTTCATTGGTAGCAATCTTAGGATAACATGTATAAATGTTATCATAGGATATTTGTCGTACCCTTTTGAGTTACTTAACCTTATATGATTATTTCTAGGCTCAACTGTTGTCCTGAAAACGGTATTGTTCATTTTTTTTCCCGAGGCTACTATGCTATTTGGTACGTATACCACTTCTTCTTTGTCCATTCATCTGTTTATGAACCCTTTTTCTGCTTCCATGTCTTGGCTATTTCAATATAGCTGCAGTGCACATTTGCCTGCCTGTGTCTTTCCGATTCAGGTGGTCTTAGGTTATAGGCCCAAAAGGTGACCTGCCGCATCATATGGTAGCTCAATTTTTATCTTTTCAAGCAGCTCCATTCAGTTTGTGTTAGTGCTGTTACCACTTTACATCCCACCAGCAGCTAGAAGGTACACAGTTCTCTAAAACCCCTTCAGCATTTATACTTTGTAGACATTTTGCTGATGAAAACGATTGGAGTGAGCTGAAACCTTTTTCCATTTGAATTTGCATGTGTCTAATAATTCATTCTACTGAGCTTTAGGCATGTCCTTTTTTTCTTTTCCTTTTTTTTTAAAGAGTGAGTACAACTTCCCTCCTCTTATTGATTTCTTGAAAAATTTCTCATGTGTTGAATATTCTTGCCTATTCCTTACCCCAGGGCATTTTTCAGGGCAGGTGTCATTTAGAGCCCTGCAGTCCATGTGACTATTAAGCAACCATTAGCACTGGGTTTAAAGCTGCTGTTGTGGGAAAGAGCCACAAGGCGGCAGCATTATAACGTTCTCATCTCTTGTTACTAGGGCAACAGAATCTTCCTGGAGGTAGTGTTCTGAGGTTGTAAATTAGAGTGGAATGTGCTGGGACAAGCCCCCAGAAGTTTATGTCTCCTTACTTAGGTTTGTTTTTTAAATTTAATTTCTATTTCTTATCGGAGTAAATTTGATTAGAGTCTTTTGATTGTCTGGCTGTACAGAAACTGCTCAATCATCCCTACATATGTCTGTTCATCTTCGGGTTCTGTTACCATGTATGTGATTACAGAATGTATATTTTAAAGGTATTGGTGATTATATAATTCATACAGTTTATCTGTTATATGTTTTTATACACTTAACATACATTAGTATATGTATGTTAACCCCATAGTCCTAATTTACCCGTCCTCCCACCTTTCATTTTGGCTAACAATTAGTTTATTTCATAAGTCTGTGAGTGTCTTTTTCTGTGGAAATATGTTCATTGGTAGCAATCTTAGGATAACATGTATAAATGATATCATAGGATAATTGTCATACCCTTTTGACTTACTTAACCTTATATGATTATTTCTAGGCTCTACTGTAGTCCTGAAAACGGCATTGTTCATTTTTTCCCCGAGGCTACTATTCCATTCTGTCCATATACCACTTCTTCTCTGTCCATTCATCTGTTTATGGACATTTTTTTTGCTTCCATGTCTTTGCTATTTCAGTATTGCTGCAGTGCACATTTGACTGCCTGTGTCTTTCCGATTCTGGTAGTCTTAGGTTATAAGCCCAAGAGGTGCCCTGCCGCATCATATGGTAGCTCCATTTTTACCTTTTCAAGCAGCTCCATTCAGTTTGCGTTAGTGCTGTTACCACTTTACATCCCACCAGCAGCTAGAAGGTACACAGTTCTCTAAAACCCCTTCAGCATTTATAGTTTATAGACATTTTGCTGATGGAAATGACTGGTTTGAGCTGAAACCTTGTTGAATTTGAATTTGCATGTGTCTAATAATTCCTTATACTGAGCTTTAGGCATGTCCTTTTTTTTCTTTTCCTTTTTTTTTAAAGAGTAAGTACAACTTCCCTCCTCTTATTGACTTCTTGAAAAATTTCTCATGTGTTGAATTTTCGTGCCTATTCCCTACCCCAGGGCATTTTTCAGGGCAGGTGTCATTTAGAGCCCTGCAGTCCTTGTGACTATTAAGCAACCATTAGCACTGGGTTTAATGCTGCTGTTGTGTGAAACAGCCACAAGGCGGCAGCATTATTACGTTCTCATCTCTTGTTACTAGGGCAACAGAATCTTCCTGGAGGTAGTGTTCCGAGGTTGTAAATTAGAGTGGAATGTGCTGGGACAAGCCCCCAGAAGTTTATGTCTCCTTACTTATGTTTGTTTTTTTAAATTTAATTTCTATTTCTTATCGGAGTAAATTTGATTAGAGTGTTTTGATTGCCTGGCTGTACAGGATCTGCTCAGTGATTCATACATATGTCTGTTCATCTTCGGGTCCTCTTACCATGTATGTGATTACAAAATGTATATTTTAAAGGTATTGGTGATTATATAATTCATACAGTTTATCTGTTACATGTTTTTATACACTTAACATACATTAGTATATGTATGTTAACCCCATAGTCCTAATTTACCCATCCTCCCACCTTTCATTTTGGCTAACCATTAGTTTATTTCATAAGTCTGTGAGTGTCTTTTTCTGTGGAAATATGTTCATTGGTAGCAATCGTAGGATAACATGTATAAATGTTATCATAGGATATTTGTCGTACCCTTTTGAGTTACTTAACCTTATATGATTATTTCTAGGCTCAACTGTTGTCCTGAAAACGGTATTGTTCATTTTTTTTCCCGAGGCTACTATGCTATTTGGTACGTATACCACTTCTTCTTTGTCCATTCATCTGTTTATGAACCCTTTTTCTGCTTCCATGTCTTGGCTATTTCAATATAGCTGCAGTGCACATTTGCCTGCCTGTGTCTTTCCGATTCAGGTGGTCTTAGGTTATAGGCCCAAAAGGTGACCTGCCGCATCATATGGTAGCTCAATTTTTATCTTTTCAAGCAGCTCCATTCAGTTTGCGTTAGTGCTGTTACCACTTTACATCCCACCAGCAGCTAGAAGGCACACAGTTCTCTAAAACCCCTTCAGCATTTATAGTTTGTAGACATTTTGCTGATGGAAACGACTGGTGTGAGCTGAAACCTTTTTGAATTTGAATTTGCATGTGTCTAATAATTCATTCTACTGAGTTTAGGCATGTCCTTTTTTTTCTTTTCCTTTTTTTTTAAAGAGTGAGTACAACTTCCCTCCTCTTATTGACTTCTTGAAAAATTTCTCATGTGTTGAATATTCTTGCCTATTCCCTACCCCAGGGCATTTTTCAGGGCAGGTGTCATTTAGAGCCCTGCAGTCCATGTGACTATTAAGCAACCATTAGCACTGGGTTTAAAGCTGCTGTTGTGGGAAAGAGCCACAAGGCGGCAGCATTATTACGTTCTCATCTCTTGTTACTAGGGCAACAGAATCTTCCTGGTGGTAGTGTTCCGAGGTTGTAAATTAGAGTGGAATGTGCTGGGACAAGCCCCCAGAAGTTTATGTCTCCTTACTTAGGTTTGTTTTTTAAATTAAATTTCTATTTCTTATCGGAGTAAATTTGATTAGAGTGTTTTGATTGTCTGGCTGTACAGAAACTGCTCAATGATTCCTACATATGTCTGTTCATCTTCGGATTCTGTTACCATGTATGTGATTACAGAATGTATATTTTAAAGGTATTGGTGATTATATAATTCATACAGTTTATCTGTTATATGTTTTTATACACTTAACATACATTAGTATATGTATGTTAACCCCATAGTCCTAATTTACCCATCCTCCCACCTTTCATTTTGGCTAACAATTAGTTTATTTCATAAGTCTGTGAGTGTCTTTTTCTGTGGAAATATGTTCATTGGTAGCAATCTTAGGTTAACATGTATAAATGATATCATAGGATAATTGTCATACCCTTTTGACTTACTTAACCTTATATGATTATTTCTAGGCTCAACTCTAGTCCTTAAAACGACATTGTTCATTTTTTCCCCGAGGCTACTATTGCATTCTGTCCATATACCACTTCTTCTCTGTCCATTCATCTGTTTATGGACATTTTTTTTGCTTCCATGTCTTTGCTATTTCCATATTGCTGCAGTGCACATTTGACTGCCTGTGTCTTTCCGAATCTGGTAGTCTTAGGTTATAAGCCGAAGAGGTGCCCTGCCGCATCATATGGTAGCTCAATTTTTACCTTTTCAAGCAGCTCCATTCAGTTTGCGTTAGTGCTGTTACCACTTTACATCCCAGTAGCAGATAGAAGGTATACATTTCTCTAAAACCCCTTCAGCATTTATAGTTTGTAGACTTTTTGCTGATGGCCATTTGACTGGTGTGAGCTGAAACCTTTTTGGAGGTTGGATACGCATGTGGCGAATAATTCCTTATACTGATCTTTAGGCATATCCTTTTTCTTCTTTTCCTTTTTTTGTTAAAGTGTGAGTACAACTTCCCTCTTCATATTCACTTTTTGAAAAATTTCTCATGTGTTGAATTTTTTTGCGTATTCCCTACCCCAGGGCATTTTTTGAGGGCAGGTGTCATTTAGACCCCTGCAGTCGTTTTGACTATTAAGCAACCCTTAGCACTGGGTTTAAAGCTGCTGTTGTGGGAAACAGCCACAAGGCGGCAGCATTATTACGTTCTCAACTCTTGTTACTATGGCAACAGAGTCTTCCTGGAGGTAGTGTTCCGAGGTTGTAAATTAGAGTGAAATGTGCTGGGACAAGCCTCCAGAAGTTTATGTCTCCTTACTTATGTTTGTTTTTTAAATTTAATTTCTATTTCTTATCGGAGTAAATTTGATTTTAGTGTTTTGATTGCCTGGCTGTACAGAATCTGCTCAATGATTCATACATATGTCTGTTCATCCTCGGGTGCTGTTACCATGTATGTGATTACAAAATGTATATTTTAAAGGTATTGGTGATTATATAATTCATACAGTTTATCTGTTATATGTTTTTATACACTTAACATACATTAGTATATGTATGTTAACCCCATAGTCCTAGTTAACCCATCCTCCCACCTTTCATTTTGGCTAACCATTAGTTTATTTGATAAGTCTGTGAGTGTCTTTTTCTGTGGAAATATGTTCATTGGTAGCAATCTTAGGATAACATGTATAAATGTTATCATAGGATATTTGTCGTACCCTTTTGAGTTACTTAACGTTATATGATTATTTCTAGGCTCAACTGTAGTCCTGAAAACGGCATTGTTCATTTTTTTCCCGAGGCTACTATTCTATTTGGTACGTATACCACTTCTTCTTTGTCCATTCATCTGTTTATGAACCTTTTTTCTGCTTCCATGTCTTGGCTATTTCAGTATTGCTGCAGTGCTCATTTGCCTGCCTGTGTCTTTCCGATTCAGGTGGTCTTAGGTTATAGGCCCAAAAGGTGACCTGCCGCATCATATGGTAGCTCAATTTTTATCTTTTCATGCAGCTCCATTCAGTTTGTGTTAGTGCTGTTACCACTTTACATCCCACCAGCAGCTAGAAAGTACACAGTTCTCTAAAACCCCTTCAGCATTTATAGTTTGTAGACATTTTGCTGATGGAAACGATTGGTGTGAGCTGAAACCTTTTTCCATTTGAATTTGCATGTGTCTAATAATTCATTCTACTGAGCTTTAGGCATGTCCTTTTTTTTCTTTTCCTTTTTTTTTAAAGAGTGAGTACAACTTCCCTCCTCTTATTGATTTCTTGAAAAATTTCTCATGTGTTGAATATTCTTGCCTATTCCTTACCCCAGGGCATTTTTCAGGGCAGGTGTCATTTAGAGCCCTGCAGTCCATGTGACTATTAAGCAACCATTAGCACTGTGTTTAAATCTGCTGTTGTGGGAAAGAGCCACAAGGCGGCAGCATTATTACATTCTCATCTCTTGTTACTAGGGCAACAGAATCTTCCTGGAGGTAGTGTTCCGAGGTTGTAAATTAGAGTGGAATGTGCTGGGACAAGCCCCCAGAAGTTTATGTCTCCTTACTTAGGTTTGTTTTTTAAATTTAATTTCTATTTCTTATCGGAGTAAATTTGATTAGAGTGTTTTGATTGTCTGGCTGTACAGAAACTGCTCAATGATTCCTACATATGTCTGTTCATCTTCGGATTCTGTTACCATGTATGTGATTACAGAATGTATATTTTAAAGGTATTGGTGATTATATAATTCATACAGTTTATCTGTTATATGTTTTTATACACTTAACATACATTAGTATATGTATGTTAACCCCATAGTCCTAATTTACCCGTCCTCCCACCTTTCATTTTGGCTAACAATTAGTTTATTTCATAAGTCTGTGAGTGTCTTTTTCTGTGGAAATATGTTCATTGGTAGCAATCTTAGGATAACATGTATAAATGATATCATAGGATAATTGTCATACCCTTTTGACTTACTTAACCTTATATGATTATTTCTAGGCTCTACTGTAGTCCTGAAAACGGCATTGTTCATTTTTTCCCCGAGGCTACTATTCCATTCTGTCCATATACCACTTCTTCTCTGTCCATTCATCTGTTTATGGACATTTTTTTTGCTTCCATGTCTTTGCTATTTCAATATTGCTGCAGTGCATATTTGACTGCCTGTGCCTTTCCGATTCTGGTAGTCTTAGGTTATAAGCCCAAGAGGTGCCCTGCTGCATCATATGGTAGCTCAATTTTTACCTTTTCAAGCAGCTCCATTCAGTTTGCGTTAGTGCTGTTACCACTTTACATCCCATCAGCAGCTAGAAGGTATACATTTCTCTAAAACCCCTTCAGCATTTATAGTTTATAGACATTTTGCTGATGGAAATGACTGGTGTGAGCTGAAACCTTTTTGGAGGTTGGATACGCATGTGGCGAATAATTCCTTATACTGATCTTTAGGCATATCCTTTTTCTTCTTTTCCTTTTTTTGTTAAAGTGTGAGTACAACTTCCCTCTTCATATTCACTTTTTGAAAAATTTCTCATGTGTTGAATTTTCTTGCGTATTCCCTACCCCAGGGCATTTTTTGAGGGCAGGTGTCATTTAGACCCCTGCAGTCGTTTTGACTATTAAGCAACCATTAGCACTGGGTTTAAAGCTGCTGTTGTGGGAAACAGCCACAAGGCGGCAGCATTATTACGTTCTCAACTCTTGTTACTATGGCAACAGAGTCTTCCTGGAGGTAGTGTTCCGAGGTTGTAAATTAGAGTGGAATGTGCTGGGACAAGCCTCCAGAAGTTTATGTCTCCTTACTTAGGTTTGTTTTTTAAATTTAATTTCTATTTCTTATCGGAGTAAATTTGATTTTAGTGTTTTGATTGCCTGGCTGTACAGAATCTGCTCAATGATTCATACATATGTCTGTTCATCCTCGGGTCCTGTTACCATGTATGTGATTACAAAATGTATATTTTAAAGGTATTGGTGATTATATAATTCATACAGTTTATCTGTTATATGTTTTTATACACTTAACATACATTAGTATATGTATGTTAACCCCATAGTCCTAGTTAACCCATCCTCCCACCTTTCATTTTTGCTAACCATTAGTTTATTTGATAAGTCTGTGAGTGTCTTTTTCTGTGGAAATATGTTCATTGGTAGCAATCTTAGGATAACATGTATAAATGTTATCATAGGATATTTGTCGTACCCTTTTGAGTTAGTTAACCTTATATGATTATTTCTAGGCTCAACTGTAGTCCTGAAAACGGCGTTGTTCATTTTTTTCCCCAGGCTACTATTCTATTTGGTACGTATACTACTTCTTCTTTGTCCATTCATCTGTTTATGAACCTTTTTTCTGCTTCCATGTCTTGGCTATTTCAATATTGCTGCAGTGCTCATTTGCCTGCCTGTGTCTTTCCGATTCAGGTGGTCTTAGGTTATAGGCCCAAAGGGTGACCTGCTGCATCATATGGTAGCTCAATTTTTACCTTTTCAAGAAGCTCCATTCAGTTTGCGTTAGTGCTGTTACCACTTTACATCCCACCAGCAGCTAGAAGGTACACAGTTCTCTAAAACCCCTTCAGCATTTATAGTTTATAGACATTTTGCTGATGGAAATGACTGGTGTGAGCTGAAACCTTGTTGAATTTGAATTTGCATGTGTCTAATAATTCCTTATACTGAGCTTTAGGCATGTCCTTTTTTTTCTTTTCCTTTTTTTTAAAGAGTGAGTACAACTTCCCTCCTCTTATTGACTTCTTGAAAAATTTCTCATGTGTTGAATTTTCTTGCCTTTTCCCTACCCCAGGGCATTTTTCAGGGCAGGTGTCATTTAGAGCCCTGCAGTCCTTGTGACTATTAAGCAACCATTAGCACTGGGTTTAATGCTGCTGTTGTGGGAAACAGCCACAAGGCAGCAGCATTATTACGTTCTCATCTCTTGTTACTAGGGCAACAGAATCTTCCTGGAGGTAGTGTTCCGTGGTTGTAAATTAGAGTGGAATGTGCTGGGACGAGCCCCCAGAAGTTTATGTCTCCTTACTTATGTTTGTTTTTTAAATTTAATTCTATTTCTTTTTGGAGTAAATTTGATTAGAGTCTTTTGATTGTCTGGCTGTACAGAATCTGCTCAATGATTCCTACATATGTCTGTTCATCTTCGGATTCTGTTACCATGTATGTGAATACAGAATGTATATTTTAAAGGTATTGGTGATTATATAATTCATATAGTTTATCTGTTATATGTTTATATGCATGTAACATACATTAGTATATTTATGTTAATCCCATAGTCCTAATTTACCCATCCTCCCCCCTTTCATTTTGGCTAACCATTAGTTTATTTCATAAGTCTGTGAGTGTCTTTTTCTGTGGAAATATGTTCATTGGTAGCAATCTTAGGATAACATGTATAAATGATATCATAGGATATTTGTCATACCCTTTTGACTTACTTAACCTTATATTATTATTTCTAGGCTCTACTGTAGTCCTGAAAACGGCATTGTTCATTTTTTCCCCGAGGCTACTATTCCATTCTGTCCATATACCACTTCTTCTCTGTCCATTCATCTGTTTATGGACCTTTTTTTGCTTCCATGTCTTGGCTATTTCAGTATTGCTGCAGTGCACATTTGACTGCCTGTGTCTTTCCGATTCTGGTGGTCTTAGGTTATAAGCCCGAGAGGTGCCCTGCCGCATCATATGGTAGCTCAATTTCTACCTTTTCAAGCGGCTCCATTCAGTTTGCGTTAGTGCTGTTACCACTTTACATCCCAGCAGCAGATAGAAGGTACACATTTCTCTAAAACACCTTCAGCATTTATAGTTTGTAGACTTTTTGCTGATGGCCATTTGACTGTTGTGAGCTGAAACCTTTATGGAGGTTGGATACGCATGTGGCGAATAATTCCTTATACTGATCTTTAGGCATATCCTTTTTCTTCTTTTCCTTTTTTTGTTAAAGTGTGAGTACAACTTCCCTCTTCATATTCACTTTTTGAAAAATTTCTCATGTGTTGAATTTTCTTGCCTATTCCCTACCCAAGGGCACTTTTTGAGGGCAGGTGTCATTTAGACCCCTGCAGTCGTTGTGACTATTAAGCAACCATTAGCACTGGGTTTAAAGCTGCTGTTGTGGGAAACAGCCACAAGGCGGCAGCATTATTACGTTCTCAACTCTTGTTACTAGGGCAACAGAATCTTCCTGGAGGTAGTGTTCTGAGGTTGTAAATTAGAGTGGAATGTGCTGGGACAAGCCCCCAGAAGTTTATGTCTCCTTACTTATGTTTGTTTTTTAAATTTCATTTCTATTTCTTATCAGCGTAAATTTGATTAGAGTGTTTTGATTGCCTGGCTGTACAGGATCTGCTCAATGATTCATACATATGTCTGTTCATCTTCGGGTCCTGTTACCATGTATGTGATTACAAAATGTATATTTTAAAGGTATTGGTGATTATATAATTCATACAGTTTATCTGTTATATGTTGTTATACACTTAACATACATTAGTATATGTATGTTAACCCCATAGTCCTAATTTACCCATCCTCCCACCTTTCATTTTGCTAACCATTAGTTTATTTCATAAGTCTGTGAGTGTCTTTTTCTGTGGAAATATGTTCATTGGTAGCAATCTTAGGATAACATGTATAAATATTATCATAGGATATTTGTCGTACCCTTTTGAGTTAGTTAACCTTATATGATTATTTCTAGGCTCAACTGTAGTCCTGAAAACGGCGTTGTTCATTTTTTTCCCCAGGCTACTATTCTATTTGGTACGTATACTACTTCTTCTTTGTCCATTCATCTGTTTATGAACCTTTTTTCTGCTTCCATGTCTTGGCTATTTCAATATTGCTGCAGTGCTCATTTGCCTGCCTGTGTCTTTCCGATTCAGGTGGTCTTAGGTTATAGGCCCAAAGGGTGACCTGCTGCATCATATGGTAGCTCAATTTTTACCTTGTCAAGAAGCTCCATTCAGTTTGCGTTAGTGCTGTTACCACTTTACATCCCACCAGCAGCTAGAAGGTACACAGTTCTCTAAAACCCCTTCAGCATTTATAGTTTATAGACATTTTGCTGATGGAAATGACTGGTGTGAGCTGAAACCTTTTTGAATTTGAATTTGCATGTGTCTAATAATTCATTCTACTGAGCTTTAGGCATGTCCTTTTTTTTCTTTTCCTTTTTTTTTAAAGAGTGAGTACAACTTCCCTCCTCTTATTGATTTCTTGAAAAATTTCTCATGTGTTGAATATTCTTGCCTATTCCTTACCCCAGGGCATTTTTCAGGGCAGGTGTCATTTAGAGCCCTGCAGTCCATGTGACTATTAAGCAACCATTAGCACTGTGTTTAAATCTGCTGTTGTGGGAAAGAGCCACAAGGCGGCAGCATTATTACATTCTCATCTCTTGTTACTAGGGCAACAGAATCTTCCTGGAGGTAGTGTTCCGAGGTTGTAAATTAGAGTGGAATGTGCTGGGACAAGCCCCCAGAAGTTTATGTCTCCTTACTTAGGTTTGTTTTTTAAATTTAATTTCTATTTCTTATCGGAGTAAATTTGATTAGAGTGTTTTGATTGTCTGGCTGTACAGAAACTGCTCAATGATTCCTACATATGTCTGTTCATCTTCGGATTCTGTTACCATGTATGTGATTACAGAATGTATATTTTAAAGGTATTGGTGATTATATAATTCATACAGTTTATCTGTTATATGTTTTTATACACTTAACATACATTAGTATATGTATGTTAACCCCATAGTCCTAATTTACCCGTCCTCCCACCTTTCATTTTGGCTAACAATTAGTTTATTTCATAAGTCTGTGAGTGTCTTTTTCTGTGGAAATATGTTCATTGGTAGCAATCTTAGGATAACATGTATAAATGATATCATAGGATAATTGTCATACCCTTTTGACTTACTTAACCTTATATGATTATTTCTAGGCTCTACTGTAGTCCTGAAAACGGCATTGTTCATTTTTTCCCCGAGGCTACTATTCCATTCTGTCCATATACCACTTCTTCTCTGTCCATTCATCTGTTTATGGACATTTTTTTTGCTTCCATGTCTTTGCTATTTCAATATTGCTGCAGTGCATATTTGACTGCCTGTGCCTTTCCGATTCTGGTAGTCTTAGGTTATAAGCCCAAGAGGTGCCCTGCTGCATCATATGGTAGCTCAATTTTTACCTTTTCAAGCAGCTCCATTCAGTTTGCGTTAGTGCTGTTACCACTTTACATCCCATCAGCAGCTAGAAGGTATACATTTCTCTAAAACCCCTTCAGCATTTATAGTTTATAGACATTTTGCTGATGGAAATGACTGGTGTGAGCTGAAACCTTTTTGGAGGTTGGATACGCATGTGGCGAATAATTCCTTATACTGATCTTTAGGCATATCCTTTTTCTTCTTTTCCTTTTTTTGTTAAAGTGTGAGTACAACTTCCCTCTTCATATTCACTTTTTGAAAAATTTCTCATGTGTTGAATTTTCTTGCGTATTCCCTACCCCAGGGCATTTTTTGAGGGCAGGTGTCATTTAGACCCCTGCAGTCGTTTTGACTATTAAGCAACCATTAGCACTGGGTTTAAAGCTGCTGTTGTGGGAAACAGCCACAAGGCGGCAGCATTATTACGTTCTCAACTCTTGTTACTATGGCAACAGAGTCTTCCTGGAGGTAGTGTTCCGAGGTTGTAAATTAGAGTGGAATGTGCTGGGACAAGCCTCCAGAAGTTTATGTCTCCTTACTTAGGTTTGTTTTTTAAATTTAATTTCTATTTCTTATCGGAGTAAATTTGATTTTAGTGTTTTGATTGCCTGGCTGTACAGAATCTGCTCAATGATTCATACATATGTCTGTTCATCCTCGGGTCCTGTTACCATGTATGTGATTACAAAATGTATATTTTAAAGGTATTGGTGATTATATAATTCATACAGTTTATCTGTTATATGTTTTTATACACTTAACATACATTAGTATATGTATGTTAACCCCATAGTCCTAGTTAACCCATCCTCCCACCTTTCATTTTTGCTAACCATTAGTTTATTTGATAAGTCTGTGAGTGTCTTTTTCTGTGGAAATATGTTCATTGGTAGCAATCTTAGGATAACATGTATAAATGTTATCATAGGATATTTGTCGTACCCTTTTGAGTTAGTTAACCTTATATGATTATTTCTAGGCTCAACTGTAGTCCTGAAAACGGCGTTGTTCATTTTTTTCCCCAGGCTACTATTCTATTTGGTACGTATACTACTTCTTCTTTGTCCATTCATCTGTTTATGAACCTTTTTTCTGCTTCCATGTCTTGGCTATTTCAATATTGCTGCAGTGCTCATTTGCCTGCCTGTGTCTTTCCGATTCAGGTGGTCTTAGGTTATAGGCCCAAAGGGTGACCTGCTGCATCATATGGTAGCTCAATTTTTACCTTTTCAAGAAGCTCCATTCAGTTTGCGTTAGTGCTGTTACCACTTTACATCCCACCAGCAGCTAGAAGGTACACAGTTCTCTAAAACCCCTTCAGCATTTATAGTTTATAGACATTTTGCTGATGGAAATGACTGGTGTGAGCTGAAACCTTGTTGAATTTGAATTTGCATGTGTCTAATAATTCCTTATACTGAGCTTTAGGCATGTCCTTTTTTTTCTTTTCCTTTTTTTTAAAGAGTGAGTACAACTTCCCTCCTCTTATTGACTTCTTGAAAAATTTCTCATGTGTTGAATTTTCTTGCCTTTTCCCTACCCCAGGGCATTTTTCAGGGCAGGTGTCATTTAGAGCCCTGCAGTCCTTGTGACTATTAAGCAACCATTAGCACTGGGTTTAATGCTGCTGTTGTGGGAAACAGCCACAAGGCAGCAGCATTATTACGTTCTCATCTCTTGTTACTAGGGCAACAGAATCTTCCTGGAGGTAGTGTTCCGTGGTTGTAAATTAGAGTGGAATGTGCTGGGACGAGCCCCCAGAAGTTTATGTCTCCTTACTTATGTTTGTTTTTTAAATTTAATTCTATTTCTTTTTGGAGTAAATTTGATTAGAGTCTTTTGATTGTCTGGCTGTACAGAATCTGCTCAATGATTCCTACATATGTCTGTTCATCTTCGGATTCTGTTACCATGTATGTGAATACAGAATGTATATTTTAAAGGTATTGGTGATTATATAATTCATATAGTTTATCTGTTATATGTTTATATGCATGTAACATACATTAGTATATTTATGTTAATCCCATAGTCCTAATTTACCCATCCTCCCCCCTTTCATTTTGGCTAACCATTAGTTTATTTCATAAGTCTGTGAGTGTCTTTTTCTGTGGAAATATGTTCATTGGTAGCAATCTTAGGATAACATGTATAAATGATATCATAGGATATTTGTCATACCCTTTTGACTTACTTAACCTTATATTATTATTTCTAGGCTCTACTGTAGTCCTGAAAACGGCATTGTTCATTTTTTCCCCGAGGCTACTATTCCATTCTGTCCATATACCACTTCTTCTCTGTCCATTCATCTGTTTATGGACCTTTTTTTGCTTCCATGTCTTGGCTATTTCAGTATTGCTGCAGTGCACATTTGACTGCCTGTGTCTTTCCGATTCTGGTGGTCTTAGGTTATAAGCCCGAGAGGTGCCCTGCCGCATCATATGGTAGCTCAATTTCTACCTTTTCAAGCGGCTCCATTCAGTTTGCGTTAGTGCTGTTACCACTTTACATCCCAGCAGCAGATAGAAGGTACACATTTCTCTAAAACCCCTTCAGCATTTATAGTTTGTAGACTTTTTGCTGATGGCCATTTGACTGTTGTGAGCTGAAACCTTTATGGAGGTTGGATACGCATGTGGCGAATAATTCCTTATACTGATCTTTAGGCATATCCTTTTTCTTCTTTTCCTTTTTTTGTTAAAGTGTGAGTACAACTTCCCTCTTCATATTCACTTTTTGAAAAATTTCTCATGTGTTGAATTTTCTTGCCTATTCCCTACCCAAGGGCACTTTTTGAGGGCAGGTGTCATTTAGACCCCTGCAGTCGTTGTGACTATTAAGCAACCATTAGCACTGGGTTTAAAGCTGCTGTTGTGGGAAACAGCCACAAGGCGGCAGCATTATTACGTTCTCAACTCTTGTTACTAGGGCAACAGAATCTTCCTGGAGGTAGTGTTCTGAGGTTGTAAATTAGAGTGGAATGTGCTGGGACAAGCCCCCAGAAGTTTATGTCTCCTTACTTATGTTTGTTTTTTAAATTTCATTTCTATTTCTTATCAGCGTAAATTTGATTAGAGTGTTTTGATTGCCTGGCTGTACAGGATCTGCTCAATGATTCATACATATGTCTGTTCATCTTCGGGTCCTGTTACCATGTATGTGATTACAAAATGTATATTTTAAAGGTATTGGTGATTATATAATTCATACAGTTTATCTGTTATATGTTGTTATACACTTAACATACATTAGTATATGTATGTTAACCCCATAGTCCTAATTTACCCATCCTCCCACCTTTCATTTTGCTAACCATTAGTTTATTTCATAAGTCTGTGAGTGTCTTTTTCTGTGGAAATATGTTCATTGGTAGCAATCTTAGGATAACATGTATAAATATTATCATAGGATATTTGTCGTACCCTTTTGAGTTAGTTAACCTTATATGATTATTTCTAGGCTCAACTGTAGTCCTGAAAACGGCGTTGTTCATTTTTTTCCCCAGGCTACTATTCTATTTGGTACGTATACTACTTCTTCTTTGTCCATTCATCTGTTTATGAACCTTTTTTCTGCTTCCATGTCTTGGCTATTTCAATATTGCTGCAGTGCTCATTTGCCTGCCTGTGTCTTTCCGATTCAGGTGGTCTTAGGTTATAGGCCCAAAGGGTGACCTGCTGCATCATATGGTAGCTCAATTTTTACCTTGTCAAGAAGCTCCATTCAGTTTGCGTTAGTGCTGTTACCACTTTACATCCCACCAGCAGCTAGAAGGTACACAGTTCTCTAAAACCCCTTCAGCATTTATAGTTTATAGACATTTTGCTGATGGAAATGACTGGTGTGAGCTGAAACCTTTTTGAATTTGAATTTGCATGTGTCTAATAATTCCTTATACTGAGCTTTAGGCATGTCCCTTTTTTTTCTTTTCCTTTTTTTTAAAGAGTGAGTACAACTTCCCTCCTCTTATTGACTTCTTGAAAAATTTCTCATGTGTTGAATTTTCTTGCCTATTCCCTACCCCAGGGCATTTTTCAGGGCAGGTGTCATTTAGAGCCCTGCAGTCCTTGTGACTATTAAGCAACTATTAGTACTGGGTTTAAAGCTGCTGTTGTGGGAAAGAGCCACAAGGCGGCAGCATTATTACGTTCTCAACTCTTGTTACTACGGCAACAGAGTCTTCCTGGAGGTAGTGTTCCGAGGTTGTAAATTAGAGTGGAATGTGCTGGGACAAGCCCCCAGAAGTTTATGTCTCCTTACTTATGTTTGTTTTTTAAATTTAATTTCTATTTCTTATCAGAGTAAATTTGATTAGAGTGTTTTGATTGCCTGGCTGTACAGAATCTGCTCAATGATTCATACATATGTCTGTTCATCTTCGGGTCCTCTTACCATGTATGTGATTACAAAATGTATATTTTAAAGGTATTGGTGATTATATAATTCATACAGTTTATCTGTTATATGTTTTTATACACTTAACATACATTAGTATATGTATGTTAACCCCATAGTCCTAATTTACCCATCCTCCCACCTTTCATTTTGGCTAACCATTAGTTTATTTGATAAGTCTGTGAGTGTCTTTTTCTGTGGAAATATGTTCATTGGTAGCAATCTTAGGATAACATGTATAAATGTTTTCATAGGATATTTGTCGTACCCTTTTGAGTTACTTAACCTTATATGATTATTTCTAGGCTCAACTGTAGTCCTGAAAACGGCATTGTTCATTTTTTTCCCGAGGCTACTATTCTATTTGGTACATATACCACTTCTTCTTTGTCCATTCATCTGTTTATGAACCTTTTTTCTGCTTCCATGTCTTGGCTATTTCAATATTGCTGCAGTGCTCATTTGCCTGCCTGTGTCTTTCCGATTCAGGTGGTCTTAGGTTATAGGCCCAAAAGGTGACCTGCCGCATCATATGGTAGCTCAATTTTTATCTTTTCAAGCAGCTCCATTCAGTTTGTGTTAGTGCTGTTACCACTTTACATCACACCAGCAGCTAGAAGGTACACAGTTCTCTAAAACCCCTTCAGCATTTATAGTTTGTAGACATTTTGCTGATGGAAACGACTGGTGTGAGCTGAAACCTTTTTGAATTTGAATTTGCATGTGTCTAATAATTCATTCTACTGAGCTTTAGGCATGTCCTTTTTTTTCTTTTCCTTTTTTTTAAAGAGTGAGTACAACTTCCCTCCTCTTATTGACTTCTTGAAAAATTTCTCATGTGTTGAATATTCTTGCCTATTCCCTACCCCAGGGCATTTTTCAGGGCAGGTGTCATTTAGAGCCCTGCAGTCCATGTGACTATTAAGCAACCATTAGCACTGGGTTTAAAGCTGCTGTTGTGGGAAAGAGCCACAAGGCGGCAGCATTATTACGTTCTCATCTCTTGTTACTAGGGCAACAGAGTCTTCCTGGAGGTAGTGTTCCGAGGTTGTAAATTAGAGTGGAATGTGCTGGGACAAGCCCCCAGAAGTTTATGTCTCCTTACTTAGGTTTGTTTTTTAAATTTAATTTCTATTTCTTATCGGAGTAAATTTGATTAGAGTGTTTTGATTGTCTGGCTGTACAGAAACTGCTCAATGATTCCTACATATGTCTGTTCATCTTCGGATTCTGTTACCATGTATGTGATTACAGAATGTATATTTTAAAGGTATTGGTGATTATATAATTCATACAGTTTATCTGTTATATGTTTTTATACACTTAACATACATTAGTATATGTATGTTAACCCCATAGTCCTAGTTTACCCATCCTCCCACCTTTCATTTTGTCTAACCATTAGTTTATTTCATAAGTCTGTGAGTGTCTTTTTCTGTGGAAATATGTTCATTGGTAGCTATCTTAGGATAACATGTATAAATGTTATCATAGGATATTTGTCGTACCCTTTTGAGTTACTTAACCTTATATGATTATTTCTAGGCTCAACTGTAGTCCTGAAAACGGCATTGTTCATTTTTTTCCCGAGGCTACTATTCTATTTGGTACGTATACCACTTCTTCTTTGTCCATTCATCTGTTTATGGACATTTTTTTTGCTTCCATGTCTTTGCTATTTCCATATTGCTGCAGTGCACATTTGACTGCCTGTGTCTTTCCGATTCTGGTAGTCTTAGGTTATAAGCCGAAGAGGTGCCCTGCCACATCATATGGTAGCTCAATTTTTACCTTTTCAAGCAGCTCAATTCAGTTTGCATTAGTGCTGTTACCACTTTTCATCCCAGCAGCAGATAGAAGGTATACATTTCTCTAAAACCCCTTCAGCATTTATAGTTTGTAGACTTTTTGCTGATGGCCATTTGACTGGTGTGAGCTGAAACCTTTTTGGAGGTTGGATACGCATGTGGCGAATAATTCCTTATACTGATCTTTAGGCATATCCTTTTTCTTCTTTTCCTTTTTTTGTTAAAGTGTGAGTACAACTGCCCTCTTCATATTCACTTTTTGAAAAATTTCTCATGTGTTGAATTTTCTTGTGTATTCCCTACCCCAGGGCATTTTTTGAGGGCAGGTGTCATTTAGAACCCTGCAGTCGTTTTGACTATTAAGCAACCATTAGCACTGGGTTTAAAGCTGCTGTTGTGGGAAACAGCCACAAGGCGGCAGCATTATTATGTTCTCAACTCTTGTTACTATGGCAACAGAGTCTTCCTGGAGGTAGTGTTCCGAGGTTGTAAATTAGAGTGGAATGTGCTGGGACAAGCCTCCAGAAGTTTATGTCTCCTTACTTATGTTTGTTTTTTAAATTTAATTTCTATTTCTTATCGGAGTAAATTTGATTTTAGTGTTTTGATTGCCTGGCTGTACAGAATCTGCTCAATGATTCATACATATGTCTGTTCATCCTCGGGTCCTGTTACCATGTATGTGATTACAAAATGTATATTTTAAAGGTATTGGTGATTATATAATTCATACAGTTTATCTGTTATATGTTTTTATACACTTAACATACATTAGTATATGTATGTTAACCCCATAGTCCTAGTTAACCCATCCTCCCACCTTTCATTTTGGCTAACCATTAGTTTATTTGATAAGTCTGTGAGTGTCTTTTTCTGTGGAAATATGTTCATTGTTAGCAATCTTAGGATAACATGTATAAATGTTATCATAGGATATTTGTCGTACCCTTTTGAGTTACTTAACGTTATATGATTATTTCTAGGCTCAACTGTAGTCCTGAAAACGCCATTGTTCATTTTTTTCCCGAGGCTACTATTCTATTTGGTACGTATACCACTTCTTCTTTGTCCATTCATCTGTTTATGAACCTTTTTTCTGCTTCCATGTCTTGGCTATTTCAATATTGCTGCAGTGCTCATTTGCCTGCCTGTGTCTTTCCGATTCAGGTGGTCTTAGGTTATAGGCCCAAAAGGTGACCTGCCGCATCATATGGTAGCTCAATTTTTATCTTTTCAAGCAGCTCCATTCAGTTTGTGTTAGTGCTGTTACCACTTTACATCCCACCAGCAGCTAGAAGGTACACAGTTCTCTAAAACCCCTTCAGCATTTATACTTTGTAGACATTTTGCTGATGGAAACGATTGGTGTGAGCTGAAACCTTTTTCCATTTGAATTTGCATGTGTCTAATAATTCATTCTACTGAGGTTTAGGCATGTCCTTTTTTTTCTTTTCCTTTTTTTTTAAAGAGTGAGTACAACTTCCCTCCTCTTATTGATTTCTTGAAAAATTTCTCATGTGTTGAATATTCTTGCCTATTCCTTACCCCAGGGCATTTTTCAGGGCAGGTGTCATTTAGAGCCCTGCAGTCCATGTGACTATTAAGCAACCATTAGCACTGGGTTTAAAGCTGCTGTTGTGGGAAAGAGCCACAAGGCGGCAGCATTATTACGTTCTCATCTCTTGTTACTAGGGCAACAGAATCTTCCTGGAGGTAGAGTTCCGAGGTTGTAAATTAGAGTGGAATGTGCTGGGACAAGCCCCCAGAAGTTTATGTCTCCTTACTTAGGTTTGTTTTTTAAATTTAATTTCTATTTCTTATCTGAGTAAATTTGATTAGAGTGTTTTGATTGTCTGGCTGTACAGAAACTGCTCAATGATTCCTACATATGTCTGTTCATCTTCGGATTCTGTTACCATGTATGTGATTACAGAATGTATATTTTAAAGGTATTGGTGATTATGTAATTCATACAGTTTATCTGTTATATGTTTTTATACACTTAACATACATTAGTATATGTATGTTAACCCCATAGTCCTAATTTACCCGTCCTCCCACCTTTCATTTTGGCTAACAATTAGTTTATTTCATAAGTCTGTGAGTGTCTTTTTCTGTGGAAATATGTTCATTGGTAGCAATCTTAGGATAACATGTATAAATGATATCATAGGATAATTGTCATACCCTTTTGACTTACTTAACCTTATATGATTATTTCTAGGCTCTACTGTAGTCCTGAAAACGGCATTGTTCATTTTTTCCCCGAGGCTACTATTCCATTCTGTCCATATACCACTTCTTCTCTGTCCATTCATCTGTTTATGGACATTTTTTTTGCTTCCATGTCTTTGCTATTTCAATATTGCTGCAGTGCACATTTGACTGCCTGTGTCTTTCCGATTCTGGTAGTCTTAGGTTATAAGCCCAAGAGGTGCCCTGCCGCATCATATGGTAGCTCAATTTTTACCTTTTCAAGCAGCTCCATTCAGTTTGCGTTAGTGCTGTTACCACTTTACATCCCACCAGCAGCTAGAAGGTACACAGTTCTCTAAAACCCCTTCAGCATTTATAGTTTATAGACATTTTGCTGATGGAAATGACTGGTGTGAGCTGAAACCTTTTTGAATTTGAATTTGCATGTGTCTAATAATTCCTTATACTGAGCTTTAGGCATGTCCTTTTTTTTCTTTTCCTTTTTTTTTAAAGAGTGAGTACAACTTCCCTCCTCTTATTGACTTCTTGAAAAATTTCTCATGTGTTGAATTTTCTTGCCTATTCCCTACCCCAGGGCATTTTTCAGGGCAGGTGTCATTTAGAGCCCTGCAGTCCTTGTGACTATTAAGCAACCATTAGCACTGGGTTTAATGTTGCTGTTGTGGGAAACAGCCACAAGGCGGCAGCATTATTACGTTCTCATCTCTTGTTACTAGGGCAACAGAATCTTCCTGGAAGTAGTGTTCCGTGGTTGTAAATTAGAGTGGAATGTGCTGGGACGAGCCCCCAGAAGTTTATGTCTCCTTACTTATGTTTGTTTATTAAATTTAATTCTATTTCTTTTTGGAGTAAATTTGATTAGAGTTTTTTGATTGTCTGGCTGTACAGAATCTGCTCAATGATTCCTACATATGTCTGTTCATCTTCGGATTCTGTTTCCATGTATGTGAATACAGAATGTATATTTTAAAGGTATTGGTGATTATATAATTCATATAGTTTATCTGTTATATGTTTATATGCATGTAACATACATTAGTATATTTATGTTAATCCCATAGTCCTAATTTACCCATCCTCCCCCCTTTCATTTTGGCTAACCATTAGTTTATTTCATAAGTCTGTGAGTGTCTTTTTCTGTGGAAATATGTTCATTGGTAGCAATCTTAGGATAACATGTATAAATGATATCATAGGATATTTGTCGTACCCTTTTGAGTTACTTAACCTTATATGATTATTTCTAGGCTCTACTGTAGTCCTGAAAACGGCATTGTTCATTTTTTTCCCGAGGCTACTATTCCATTCTGTCCATATACCACTTCTTCTCTGTCCATTCATCTGTTTATGGACCTTTTTTTGCTTCCATGTCTTGGCTATTTCAGTATTGCTGCAGTGCACATTTGACTGCCTGTGTCTTTCCGATTCTGGTGGTCTTAGGTTATAAGCCCGAGAGGTGCCCTGCCGCATCATATGGTAGCTCAATTTCTACCTTTTCAAGCGGCTCCATTCAGTTTGCGTTAGTGCTGTTACCACTTTACATCCCAGCAGCAGATAGAAGGTACACATTTCTCTAAAACACCTTCAGCATTTATAGTTTGTAGACTTTTGCTGATGGCCATTTGACTGTTGTGAGCTGAAACCTTTATGGAGGTTGGATACGCATGTGGCGAATAATTCCTTATACTGATCTTTAGGCATATCCTTTTTCTTCTTTTCCTTTTTTTGTTAAAGTGTGAGTACAACTTCCCTCTTCATATTCACTTTTTGAAAAATTTCTCATGTGTTGAATTTTCTTGCCTATTCCCTACCCAAGGGCACTTTTTGAGGGCAGGTGTCATTTAGACCCCTGCAGTCGTTGTGACTATTAAGCAACCATTAGCACTGGGTTTAAAGCTGCTGTTGTGGGAAAGAGCCACAAGGCGGCAGCATTATTACGTTCTCAACTCTTGTTACTATGGCAACAGAATCTTCCTGGAGGTAGTGTTCTGAGGTTGTAAATTAGAGTGGAATGTGCTGGGACAAGCCCCCAGAAGTTTATGTCTCCTTACTTATGTTTGTTTTTTAAATTTCATTTCTATTTCTTATCAGCGTAAATTTGATTAGAGTGTTTTGATTGCCTGGCTGTACAGGATCTGCTCAATGATTCATACATATGTCTGTTCATCTTCGGGTCCTGTTACCATGTATGTGATTACAAAATGTATATTTTAAAGGTATTGGTGATTATATAATTCATACAGTTTATCTGTTATATGTTGTTATACACTTAACATACATTAGTATATGTATGTTAACCCCATAGTCCTAATTTACCCATCCTCCCACCTTTCATTTTGCTAACCATTAGTTTATTTCATAAGTCTGTGAGTGTCTTTTTCTGTGGAAATATGTTCATTGGTAGCAATCTTAGGATAACATGTATAAATATTATCATAGGATATTTGTCGTACCCTTTTGAGTTAGTTAACCTTATATGATTATTTCTAGGCTCAACTGTAGTCCTGAAAACGGCGTTGTTCATTTTTTTCCCCAGGTTACTATTCTATTTGGTACGTATACTACTTCTTCTTTGTCCATTCATCTGTTTATGAACCTTTTTTCTGCTTCCATGTCTTGGCTATTTCAATATTGCTGCAGTGCTCATTTGCCTGCCTGTGTCTTTCCGATTCAGGTGGTGTTAGGTTATAGGCCCAAAGGGTGACCTGCTGCATCATATGGTAGCTCAATTTTTACCTTGTCAAGAAGCTCCATTCAGTTTGCGTTAGTGCTGTTACCACTTTACATCCCACCAGCAGCTAGAAGGTACACAGTTCTCTAAAACCCCTTCAGCATTTATAGTTTATAGACATTTTGCTGATGGAAATGACTGGTGTGAGCTGAAACCTTTTTGAATTTGAATTTGCATGTGTCTAATAATTCCTTATACTGAGCTTTAGGCATGTCCTTTTTTTTCTTTTCCTTTTTTTTAAAGAGTGAGTACAACTTCCCTCCTCTTATTGACTTCTTGAAAAATTTCTCATGTGTTGAATTTTCTTGCCTATTCCCTACCCCAGGGCATTTTTCAGGGCAGGTGTCATTTAGAGCCCTGCAGTCCTTGTGACTATTAAGCAACTATTAGTACTGGGTTTAAAGCTGCTGTTGTGGGAAACAGCCACAAGGCCGCAGCACTATTACGTTCTCAACTCTTGTTACTACGGCAACAGAGTCTTCCTGGAGGTAGTGTTCCGAGGTTGTAAATTAGAGTGGAATGTGCTGGGACAAGCCCCCAGAAGTTTATGTCTCCTTACTTATGTTTGTTTTTTAAATTTAATTTCTATTTCTTATCAGAGTAAATTTGATTAGAGTGTTTTGATTGCCTGGCTGTACAGAATCTGCTCAATGATTCATACATATGTCTGTTCATCTTCGGGTCCTGTTACCATGTATGTGATTACAAAATGTATATTTTAAAGGTATTGGTGATTATATAATTCATACAGTTTATCTGTTATATGTTTTTATACACTTAACATACATTAGTATATGTATGTTAACCCCATAGTCCTAATTTACCCATCCTCCCACCTTTCATTTTGGCTAACCATTAGTTTATTTGATAAGTCTGTGAGTGTCTTTTTCTGTGGAAATATGTTCATTGGTAGCTATCTTAGGATAACATGTATAAATGTTATCATAGGATATTTGTCGTACCCTTTTGAGTTACTTAACCTTATATGATTATTTCTAGGCTCAACTGTAGTCCTGAAAACGGCATTGTTCATGTTTTTCCCGAGGCTACTATTCTATTTGGTACGTATACCACTTCTTCTTTGTCCATTCATCTGTTTATGGACATTTTTTTTGCTTCCATGTCTTTGCTATTTCCATATTGCTGCAGTGCACATTTGACTGCCTGTGTCTTTCCGATTCTGGTAGTCTTAGGTTATAAGCCGAAGAGGTGCCCTGCCGCATCATATGGTAGCTCAATTTTTACCTTTTCAAGCAGCTCCATTCAGTTTGCATTAGTGCTGTTATCACTTTTCATCCCAGCAGCAGATAGAAGGTATACATTTCTCTAAAACCCCTTCAGCATTTATAGTTTGTAGACTTTTTGCTGATGGCCATTTGACTGGTGTGAGCTGAAACCTTTTTGGAGGTTGGATACGCATGTGGCGAATAATTCCTTATACTGAGCTTTAGGCATATCCTTTTTCTTCTTTTCCTTTTTTTGTTAAAGTGTGAGTACAACTTCCCTCTTCATATTCACTTTTTGAAAAATTTCTCATGTGTTGAATTTTCTTGCGTATTCCCTACCCCAGGGCATTTTTTGAGGGCAGGTGTCATTTAGACCCCTGCAGTCGTTTTGACTATTAAGCAACCATTAGCACTGGGTTTAAAGCTGCTGTTGTGGGAAACAGCCACAAGGCGGCAGCATTATTACGTTCTCAACTCTTGTTACTATGGCAACAGAGTCTTCCTGGAGGTAGTGTTCCGAGGTTGTAAATTAGAGTGGAATGTGCTGGGACAAGCCTCCAGAAGTTTATGTCTCCTTACTTATGTTTGTTTTTTAAATTTAATTTCTATTTCTTATCGGAGTAAATTTGATTTTAGTGTTTTGATTGCCTGGCTGTACAGAATCTGCTCAATGATTCATACATATGTCTGTTCATCCTCGGGTCCTGTTACCATGTATGTGATTACAAAATGTATATTTTAAAGGTATTGGTGATTATATAATTCATACAGTTTATCTGTTATATGTTTTTATACACTTAACATACATTAGTATATGTATGTTAACCCCATAGTCCTAGTTAACCCATCCTCCCACCTTTCATTTTGGCTAACCATTAGTTTATTTGATAAGTCTGTGAGTGTCTTTTTCTGTGGAAATATGTTCATTGGTAGCAATCTTAGGATAACATGTATAAATGTTATCATAGGATATTTGTCGTACCCTTTTGAGTTACTTAACGTTATATGATTATTTCTAGGCTCAACTGTAGTCCTGAAAACGGCATTGTTCATTTTTTTCCCGAGGCTACTATTCTATTTGGTACGTATACCACTTCTTCTTTGTCCATTCATCTGTTTATGAACCTTTTTTTTGCTTCCATGTCTTGGCTATTTCAATATTGCTGCAGTGCTCATTTGCCTGCCTGTGTCTTTCCGATTCACGTGGTCTTAGGTTATAGGCCCAAAAGGTGACCTGCCGCATCATATGGTACCTCAATTTTTATCTTTTCAAGCAGCTCCATTCAGTTTGTGTTAGTGCTGTTACCACTTTACATCCCACCAGCAGCTAGAAGGTACACAGTTCTCTAAAACCCCTTCAGCATTTATAGTTTGTAGACATTTTGCTGATGGAAACGATTGGTGTGAGCTGAAACCTTTTTCCATTTGAATTTGCATGTGTCTAATAATTCATTCTACTGAGCTTTAGGCATGTCCTTTTTTTTCTTTTCCTTTTTTTTTAAAGAGTGAGTACAACTTCCCTCCTCTTATTGATTTCTTGAAAAATTTCTCATGTGTTGAATATTCTTGCCTATTCCTTACCCCAGGGCATTTTTCAGGGCAGGTGTCATTTAGAGCCCTGCAGTCCATGTGACTATTAAGCAACCATTAGCACTGGGTTTAAAGCTGCTGTTGTGAGAAAGAGCCACAAGGCGGCAGCATTATTACGTTCTCATCTCTTGTTACTAGGGCAACAGAATCTTCCTGGAGGTAGTGTTCCGAGGTTGTAAATTAGAGTGGAATGTGCTGGGACAAGCCCCCAGAAGTTTATGTCTCCTTACTTAGGTTTGTTTTTTAAATTTAATTTCTATTTCTTATCGGAGTAAATTTGATTAGAGTGTTTTGATTGTCTGGCTGTACAGAAACTGCTCAATGATTCCTACATATGTCTGTTCATTTTCGGATTCTGTTACCATGTATGTGATTACAGAATGTATATTTTAAAGGTATTGGTGATTATATAATTCATACAGTTTATCTGTTATATGTTTTTATACACTTAACATACATTAGTATATGTATGTTAACCCCATAGTCCTAATTTACCCATCCTCCCACCTTTCATTTTGGTTAACAATTAGTTTATTTCATATGTCTGTGAGTGTCTTTTTCTGTGGAAATATGTTCATTGGTAGCAATCTTAGGATAACATGTATAAATGATATCATAGGATAATTGTCATACCCTTTTGACTTACTGAACCTTATATGATTATTTCTAGGCTCTACTGTAGTCCTGAAAACGGCATTGTTCATTTTTTCCCCGAGGCTACTATTCCATTCTGTCCATATACCACTTCTTCTCTGTCCATTCATCTGTTTATGGACATTTTTTTTGCTTCCATGTCTTTGCTATTTCAGTATTGCTGCAGTGCACATTTGACTGCCTGTGTCTTTCCGATTCTGGTAGTCTTACGTTATAAGCCCATGAGGTGCCCTGCCGCATCATATGGTAGCTCAATTTTTACCTTTTCAAGCAGCTCCATTCAGTTTGCGTTAGTGCTGTTACCACTTTACATCCCACCAGCAGCTAGAAGGTACACAGTTCTCTAAAACCCCTTCAGCATTTATAGTTTATAGACATTTTGCTGATGGAAATGACTGGTGTGAGCTGAAACCTTGTTGAATTTGAATTTGCATGTGTCTAATAATTCATTCTACTGAGCTTTAGGCATGTCCTTTTTTTTCTTTTCCTTTTTTTTTAAAGAGTGAGTACAACTTCCCTCCTCTTATTGACTTCTTGAAAAATTTCTCATGTGTTGAATTTTCTTGCCTATTCCCTACCCCAGGGCATTTTTCAGGGCAGGTGTCATTTAGAGCCCTGCAGTCCTTGTGACTATTAAGCAACCATTAGCACTGGGTTTAATGCTGCTGTTGTGGGAAACAGCCACAAGGCGGCAGCATTATTACGTTCTCATCTCTTGTTACTAGGGCAACAGAATCTTCCTGGAGGTAGTGTTCCGTGGTTGTAAATTAGAGTGGAATGTGCTGGGACGAGCCCCCAGAAGTTTATGTCTCCTTACTTATGTTTGTTTTTTAAATTTAATTCTATTTCTTTTTGGAGTAAATTTGATTAGAGTTTTTTGATTGTCTGGCTGTACAGAATCTGCTCAATGATTCCTACATATGTCTGTTCATCTTCGGATTCTGTTACCATTTATGTGAATACAGAATGTATATTTTAAAGTTATTGGTGATTATATAATTCATATAGTTTATCTGTTATATGTTTATATGCATGTAACATACATTAGTATATTTATGTTAATCCCATAGTCCTAATTTACCCATCCTCCCCCCTTTCATTTTGGCTAACCATTAGTTTATTTCATAAGTCTGTGAGTGTCTTTTTCTGTGGAAATATGTTCATTGGTAGCAATCTTAGGATAACATGTACAAATGATATCATAGGATATTTGTCATACCCTTTTGACTTACTTAACCTTATATTATTATTTCTAGGCTCTACTGTAGTCCTGAAAACGGCATTGTTCATTTTTTTCCCGAGGCTACTATTCCATTCTGTCCATATACCACTTCTTCTCTGTCCATTCATCTGTTTATGGACCTTTTTTTGCTTCCATGTCTTGGCTATTTCAGTATTGCTGCAGTGCACATTTGACTGCCTGTGTCTTTCCGATTCTGGTGGTCTTAGGTTATAAGCCCGAGAGGTGCCCTGCCGCATCATATGGTAGCTCAATTTCTACCTTTTCAAGCGGCTCCATTCAGTTTGCGTTAGTGCTGTTACCACTTTACATCCCAGCAGCAGATAGAAGGTACACATTTCTCTAAAACACCTTCAGCATTTATAGTTTGTAGACTTTTGCTGATGGCCATTTGACTGTTGTGAGCTGAAACCTTTATGGAGGTTGGATACGCATGTGGCGAATAATTCCTTATACTGATCTTTAGGCATATCCTTTTTCTTCTTTTCCTTTTTTTGTTAAAGTGTGAGTACAACTTCCCTCTTCATATTCACTTTTTGAAAAATTTCTCATGTGTTGAATTTTCTTGCCTATTCCCTACCCAAGGGCACTTTTTGAGGGCAGGTGTCATTTAGACCCCTGCAGTCGTTGTGACTATTAAGCAACCATTAGCACTGGGTTTAAAGCTGCTGTTGTGGGAAACAGCCACAAGGCGGCAGCATTATTACGTTCTCAACTCTTGTTACTAGGGCAACAGAATCTTCCTGGAGGTAGTGTTCTGAGGTTGTAAATTAGAGTGGAATGTGCTGGGACAAGCCCCCAGAAGTTTATGTCTCCTTACTTATGTTTGTTTTTTAAATTTCATTTCTATTTCTTATCAGCGTAAATTTGATTAGAGTGTTTTGATTGCCTGGCTGTACAGGATCTGCTCAATGATTCATACATATGTCTGTTCATCTTCGGGTCCTGTTACCATGTATGTGATTACAAAATGTATATTTTAAAGGTATTGGTGATTATATAATTCATACAGTTTATCTGTTATATGTTGTTATACACTTAACATACATTAGTATATGTATGTTAACCCCATAGTCCTAATTTACCCATCCTCCCACCTTTCATTTTGCTAACCATTAGTTTATTTCATAAGTCTGTGAGTGTCTTTTTCTGTGGAAATATGTTCATTGGTAGCAATCTTAGGATAACATGTATAAATATTATCATAGGATATTTGTCGTACCCTTTTGAGTTAGTTAACCTTATATGATTATTTCTAGGCTCAACTGTAGTCCTGAAAACGGCGTTGTTCATTTTTTTCCCCAGGCTACTATTCTATTTGGTACGTTTACTACTTCTTCTTTGTCCATTCATCTGTTTATGAACCTTTTTTCTGCTTCCATGTCTTGGCTATTTCAATATTGCTGCAGTGCTCATTTGCCTGCCTGTGTCTTTCCGATTCAGGTGGTCTTAGGTTATAGGCCCAAAGGGTGACCTGCTGCATCATATGGTAGCTCAATTTTTACCTTGTCAAGAAGCTCCATTCAGTTTGCGTTAGTGCTGTTACCACTTTACATCCCACCAGCAGCTAGAAGGTACACAGTTCTCTAAAACCCCTTCAGCATTTATAGTTTATAGACATTTTGCTGATGGAAATGACTGGTGTGAGCTGAAACCTTTTTGAATTTGAATTTGCATGTGTCTAATAATTCCTTATACTGAGCTTTAGGCATGTCCTTTTTTTTCTTTTCCTTTTTTTTAAAGAGTGAGTACAACTTCCCTCCTCTTATTGACTTCTTGAAAAATTTCTCATGTGTTGAATTTTCTTGCCTATTCCCTACCCCAGGGCATTTTTCAGGGCAGGTGTCATTTAGAGCCCTGCAGTCCTTGTGACTATTAAGCAACTATTAGTACTGGGTTTAAAGCTGCTGTTGTGGGAAACAGCCACAAGGCAGCAGCATTATTACGTTCTCAACTCTTGTTACTACGGCAACAGAGTCTTCCTGGGGGTAGTGTTCCGAGGTTGTAAATTAGAGTGGAATGTGCTGGGACAAGCCCCCAGAAGTTTATGTCTCCTTACTTATGTTTGTTTTTTAAATTTAATTTCTATTTCTTATCAGAGTAAATTTGATTAGAGTGTTTTGATTGCCTGGCTGTACAGAATCTGCTCAATGATTCATACATATGTCTGTTCATCTTCGGGTCCTCTTACCATGTATGTGATTACAAAATGTATATTTTAAAGGTATTGGTGATTATATAATTCATACAGTTTATCTGTTATATGTTTTTATACACTTAACATACATTAGTATATGTATGTTAACCCCATAGTCCTAATTTACCCATCCTCCCACCTTTCATTTTGGCTAACCATTAGTTTATTTGATAAGTCTGTGAGTGTCTTTTTCTGTGGAAATATGTTCATTGGTAGCAATCTTAGGATAACATGTATAAATGTTTTCATAGGATATTTGTCGTACCCTTTTGAGTTACTTAACCTTATATGATTATTTCTAGGCTCAACTGTAGTCCTGAAAACGGCATTGTTCATTTTTTTCCCGAGGCTACTATTCTATTTGGTACGTATACCACTTCTTCTTTGTCCATTCATCTGTTTATGAACCTTTTTTCTGCTTCCATGTCTTGGCTATTTCAATATTGCTGCAGTGCTCATTTGCCTGCCTGTGTCTTTCCGATTCAGGTGGTCTTAGGTTATAGGCCCAAAAGGTGACCTGCCGCATCATATGGTAGCTCAATTTTTATCTTTTCAAGCAGCTCCATTCAGTTTGCGTTAGTGCTGTTACCACTTTACATCCCACCAGCAGCTAGAAGGTACACAGTTCTCTAAAACCCCTTCAGCATTTATAGTTTGTAGACATTTTGCTGATGGAAACGACTGGTGTGAGCTGAAACCTTTTTGAATTTGAATTTGCATGTGTCTAATAATTCATTCTACTGAGCTTTAGGCATGTCCTTTTTTTTCTTTTCCTTTTTTTTAAAGAGTGAGTACAACTTCCCTCCTCTTATTGACTTCTTGAAAAATTTCTCATGTGTTGAATATTCTTGCCTATTCCCTACCCCAGGGCATTTTTCAGGGCAGGTGTCATTTAGAGCCCTGCAGTCCATGTGACTATTAAGCAACCATTAGCACTGGGTTTAAAGCTGCTGTTGTGGGAAAGAGCCACAAGGCGGCAGCATTATTACGTTCTCATCTCTTGTTACTAGGGCAACAGAGTCTTCCTGGAGGTAGTGTTCCGAGGTTGTAAATTAGAGTGGAATGTGCTGGGACAAGCCCCCAGAAGTTTATGTCTCCTTACTTAGGTTTGTTTTTTAAATTTAATTTCTATTTCTTATCGGAGTAAATTTGATTAGAGTGTTTTGATTGTCTGGCTGTACAGAAACTGCTCAATGATTCCTACATATGTCTGTTCATCTTCGGATTCTGTTACCATGTATGTGATTACAGAATGTATATTTTAAAGGTATTGGTGATTATATAATTCATACAGTTTATCTGTTATATGTTTTTATACACTTAACATACATTAGTATATGTATGTTAACCCCATAGTCCTAGTTTACCCATCCTCCCACCTTTCATTTTGTCTAACCATTAGTTTATTTCATAAGTCTGTGAGTGTCTTTTTCTGTGGAAATATGTTCATTGGTAGCTATCTTAGGATAACATGTATAAATGTTATCATAGGATATTTGTCGTACCCTTTTGAGTTACTTAACCTTATATGATTATTTCTAGGCTCAACTGTAGTCCTGAAAACGGCATTGTTCATTTTTTTCCCGAGGCTACTATTCTATTTGGTACGTATACCACTTCTTCTTTGTCCATTCATCTGTTTATGGACATTTTTTTTGCTTCCATGTCTTTGCTATTTCCATATTGCTGCAGTGCACATTTGACTGCCTGTGTCTTTCCGATTCTGGTAGTCTTAGGTTATAAGCCGAAGAGGTGCCCTGCCACATCATATGGTAGCTCAATTTTTACCTTTTCAAGCAGCTCAATTCAGTTTGCATTAGTGCTGTTACCACTTTTCATCCCAGCAGCAGATAGAAGGTATACATTTCTCTAAAACCCCTTCAGCATTTATAGTTTGTAGACTTTTTGCTGATGGCCATTTGACTGGTGTGAGCTGAAACCTTTTTGGAGGTTGGATACGCATGTGGCGAATAATTCCTTATACTGATCTTTAGGCATATCCTTTTTCTTCTTTTCCTTTTTTTGTTAAAGTGTGAGTACAACTTCCCTCTTCATATTCACTTTTTGAAAAATTTCTCATGTGTTGAATTTTCTTGCGTATTCCCTACCCCAGGGCATTTTTTGAGGGCAGGTGTCATTTAGACCCCTGCAGTCGTTTTGACTATTAAGCAACCATTAGCACTGGGTTTAAAGCTGCTGTTGTGGGAAACAGCCACAAGGCGGCAGCATTATTACGTTCTCAACTCTTGTTACTATGGCAACAGAGTCTTCCTGGAGGTAGTGTTCCGAGGTTGTAAATTAGAGTGGAATGTGCTGGGACAAGCCTCCAGAAGTTTATGTCTCCTTACTTATGTTTGTTTTTTAAATTTAATTTCTATTTCTTATCGGAGTAAATTTGATTTTAGTGTTTTGATTGCCTGGCTGTACAGAATCTGCTCAATGATTCATACATATGTCTGTTCATCCTCGGGTCCTGTTACCATGTATGTGATTACAAAATGTATATTTTAAAGGTATTGGTGATTATATAATTCATACAGTTTATCTGTTATATGTTTTTATACACTTAACATACATTAGTATATGTATGTTAACCCCATAGTCCTAGTTAACCCATCCTCCCACCTTTCATTTTGGCTAACCATTAGTTTATTTGATAAGTCTGTGAGTGTCTTTTTCTGTGGAAATATGTTCATTGGTAGCAATCTTAGGATAACATGTATAAATGTTATCATAGGATATTTGTCGTACCCTTTTGAGTTACTTAACGTTATATGATTATTTCTAGGCTCAACTGTAGTCCTGAAAACGGCATTGTTCATTTTTTTCCCGAGGCTACTATTCTATTTGGTACGTATACCACTTCTTCTTTGTCCATTCATCTGTTTATGAACCTTTTTTCTGCTTCCATGTCTTGGCTATTTCAATATTGCTGCAGTGCTCATTTGCCTGCCTGTGTCTTTCCGATTCAGGTGGTCTTAGGTTATAGGCCCAAAAGGTGACCTGCCGCATCATATGGTACCTCAATTTTTATCTTTTCAAGCAGCTCCATTCAGTTTGTGTTAGTGCTGTTACCACTTTACATCCCACCAGCAGCTAGAAGGTACACAGTTCTCTAAAACCCCTTCAGCATTTATAGTTTGTAGACATTTTGCTGATGGAAACGATTGGTGTGAGCTGAAACCTTTTTCCATTTGAATTTGCATGTGTCTAATAATTCATTCTACTGAGCTTTAGGCATGTCCTTTTTTTTCTTTTCCTTTTTTTTTAAAGAGTGAGTACAACTTCCCTCCTCTTATTGATTTCTTGAAAAATTTCTCATGTGTTGAATATTCTTGCCTATTCCTTACCCCAGGGCATTTTTCAGGGCAGGTGTCATTTAGAGCCCTGCAGTCCATGTGACTATTAAGCAACCATTAGCACTGGGTTTAAAGCTGCTGTTGTGAGAAAGAGCCACAAGGCGGCAGCATTATTACGTTCTCATCTCTTGTTACTAGGGCAACAGAATCTTCCTGGAGGTAGTGTTCCGAGGTTGTAAATTAGAGTGGAATGTGCTGGGACAAGCCCCCAGAAGTTTATGTCTCCTTACTTAGGTTTGTTTTTTAAATTTAATTTCTATTTCTTATCGGAGTAAATTTGATTAGAGTGTTTTGATTGTCTGGCTGTACAGAAACTGCTCAATGATTCCTACATATGTCTGTTCATCTTCGGATTCTGTTACCATGTATGTGATTACAGAATGTATATTTTAAAGGTATTGGTGATTATGTAATTCATACAGTTTATCTGTTATATGTTTTTATACACTTAACATACATTAGTATATGTATGTTAACCCCATAGTCCTAATTTACCCGTCCTCCCACCTTTCATTTTGGCTAACAATTAGTTTATTTCATAAGTCTGTGAGTGTCTTTTTCTGTGGAAATATGTTCATTGGTAGCAATCTTAGGATAACATGTATAAATGATATCATAGGATAATTGTCATACCCTTTTGACTTACTTAACCTTATATGATTATTTCTAGGCTCTACTGTAGTCCTGAAAACGGCATTGTTCATTTTTTCCCCGAGGCTACTATTCCATTCTGTCCATATACCACTTCTTCTCTGTCCATTCATCTGTTTATGGACATTTTTTTTGCTTCCATGTCTTTGCTATTTCAATATTGCTGCAGTGCACATTTGACTGCCTGTGTCTTTCCGATTCTGGTAGTCTTAGGTTATAAGCCCAAGAGGTGCCCTGCCGCATCATATGGTAGCTCAATTTTTACCTTTTCAAGCAGCTCCATTCAGTTTGCGTTAGTGCTGTTACCACTTTACATCCCACCAGCAGCTAGAAGGTACACAGTTCTCTAAAACCCCTTCAGCATTTATAGTTTATAGACATTTTGCTGATGGAAATGACTGGTGTGAGCTGAAACCTTTTTGAATTTGAATTTGCATGTGTCTAATAATTCCTTATACTGAGCTTTAGGCATGTCCTTTTTTTTCTTTTCCTTTTTTTTTAAAGAGTGAGTACAACTTCCCTCCTCTTATTGACTTCTTGAAAAATTTCTCATGTGTTGAATTTTCTTGCCTATTCCCTACCCCAGGGCATTTTTCAGGGCAGGTGTCATTTAGAGCCCTGCAGTCCTTGTGACTATTAAGCAACCATTAGCACTGGGTTTAATGTTGCTGTTGTGGGAAACAGCCACAAGGCGGCAGCATTATTACGTTCTCATCTCTTGTTACTAGGGCAACAGAATCTTCCTGGAAGTAGTGTTCCGTGGTTGTAAATTAGAGTGGAATGTGCTGGGACGAGCCCCCAGAAGTTTATGTCTCCTTACTTATGTTTGTTTATTAAATTTAATTCTATTTCTTTTTGGAGTAAATTTGATTAGAGTTTTTTGATTGTCTGGCTGTACAGAATCTGCTCAATGATTCCTACATATGTCTGTTCATCTTCGGATTCTGTTTCCATGTATGTGAATACAGAATGTATATTTTAAAGGTATTGGTGATTATATAATTCATATAGTTTATCTGTTATATGTTTATATGCATGTAACATACATTAGTATATTTATGTTAATCCCATAGTCCTAATTTACCCATCCTCCCCCCTTTCATTTTGGCTAACCATTA
Source organism: Balaenoptera borealis (assembly GCF_965194805.1). NCBI lineage: Eukaryota > Metazoa > Chordata > Mammalia > Artiodactyla > Balaenopteridae > Balaenoptera > Balaenoptera borealis. The sequence goes on from NW_028123592.1 coordinate 469,408, forward strand.
GTTTATTTCATAAGTCTGTGAGTGTCTTTTTCTGTGGAAATATGTTCATTGGTAGCAATCTTAGGATAACATGTATAAATGATATCATAGGATATTTGTCGTACCCTTTTGAGTTACTTAACCTTATATGATTATTTCTAGGCTCTACTGTAGTCCTGAAAACGGCATTGTTCATTTTTTTCCCGAGGCTACTATTCCATTCTGTCCATATACCACTTCTTCTCTGTCCATTCATCTGTTTATGGACCTTTTTTTGCTTCCATGTCTTGGCTATTTCAGTATTGCTGCAGTGCACATTTGACTGCCTGTGTCTTTCCGATTCTGGTGGTCTTAGGTTATAAGCCCGAGAGGTGCCCTGCCGCATCATATGGTAGCTCAATTTCTACCTTTTCAAGCGGCTCCATTCAGTTTGCGTTAGTGCTGTTACCACTTTACATCCCAGCAGCAGATAGAAGGTACACATTTCTCTAAAACACCTTCAGCATTTATAGTTTGTAGACTTTTGCTGATGGCCATTTGACTGTTGTGAGCTGAAACCTTTATGGAGGTTGGATACGCATGTGGCGAATAATTCCTTATACTGATCTTTAGGCATATCCTTTTTCTTCTTTTCCTTTTTTTGTTAAAGTGTGAGTACAACTTCCCTCTTCATATTCACTTTTTGAAAAATTTCTCATGTGTTGAATTTTCTTGCCTATTCCCTACCCAAGGGCACTTTTTGAGGGCAGGTGTCATTTAGACCCCTGCAGTCGTTGTGACTATTAAGCAACCATTAGCACTGGGTTTAAAGCTGCTGTTGTGGGAAAGAGCCACAAGGCGGCAGCATTATTACGTTCTCAACTCTTGTTACTATGGCAACAGAATCTTCCTGGAGGTAGTGTTCTGAGGTTGTAAATTAGAGTGGAATGTGCTGGGACAAGCCCCCAGAAGTTTATGTCTCCTTACTTATGTTTGTTTTTTAAATTTCATTTCTATTTCTTATCAGCGTAAATTTGATTAGAGTGTTTTGATTGCCTGGCTGTACAGGATCTGCTCAATGATTCATACATATGTCTGTTCATCTTCGGGTCCTGTTACCATGTATGTGATTACAAAATGTATATTTTAAAGGTATTGGTGATTATATAATTCATACAGTTTATCTGTTATATGTTGTTATACACTTAACATACATTAGTATATGTATGTTAACCCCATAGTCCTAATTTACCCATCCTCCCACCTTTCATTTTGCTAACCATTAGTTTATTTCATAAGTCTGTGAGTGTCTTTTTCTGTGGAAATATGTTCATTGGTAGCAATCTTAGGATAACATGTATAAATATTATCATAGGATATTTGTCGTACCCTTTTGAGTTAGTTAACCTTATATGATTATTTCTAGGCTCAACTGTAGTCCTGAAAACGGCGTTGTTCATTTTTTTCCCCAGGTTACTATTCTATTTGGTACGTATACTACTTCTTCTTTGTCCATTCATCTGTTTATGAACCTTTTTTCTGCTTCCATGTCTTGGCTATTTCAATATTGCTGCAGTGCTCATTTGCCTGCCTGTGTCTTTCCGATTCAGGTGGTCTTAGGTTATAGGCCCAAAGGGTGACCTGCTGCATCATATGGTAGCTCAATTTTTACCTTGTCAAGAAGCTCCATTCAGTTTGCGTTAGTGCTGTTACCACTTTACATCCCACCAGCAGCTAGAAGGTACACAGTTCTCTAAAACCCCTTCAGCATTTATAGTTTATAGACATTTTGCTGATGGAAATGACTGGTGTGAGCTGAAACCTTTTTGAATTTGAATTTGCATGTGTCTAATAATTCCTTATACTGAGCTTTAGGCATGTCCTTTTTTTTCTTTTCCTTTTTTTTAAAGAGTGAGTACAACTTCCCTCCTCTTATTGACTTCTTGAAAAATTTCTCATGTGTTGAATTTTCTTGCCTATTCCCTACCCCAGGGCATTTTTCAGGGCAGGTGTCATTTAGAGCCCTGCAGTCCTTGTGACTATTAAGCAACTATTAGTACTGGGTTTAAAGCTGCTGTTGTGGGAAACAGCCACAAGGCCGCAGCACTATTACGTTCTCAACTCTTGTTACTACGGCAACAGAGTCTTCCTGGAGGTAGTGTTCCGAGGTTGTAAATTAGAGTGGAATGTGCTGGGACAAGCCCCCAGAAGTTTATGTCTCCTTACTTATGTTTGTTTTTTAAATTTAATTTCTATTTCTTATCAGAGTAAATTTGATTAGAGTGTTTTGATTGCCTGGCTGTACAGAATCTGCTCAATGATTCATACATATGTCTGTTCATCTTCGGGTCCTGTTACCATGTATGTGATTACAAAATGTATATTTTAAAGGTATTGGTGATTATATAATTCATACAGTTTATCTGTTATATGTTTTTATACACTTAACATACATTAGTATATGTATGTTAACCCCATAGTCCTAATTTACCCATCCTCCCACCTTTCATTTTGGCTAACCATTAGTTTATTTGATAAGTCTGTGAGTGTCTTTTTCTGTGGAAATATGTTCATTGGTAGCTATCTTAGGATAACATGTATAAATGTTATCATAGGATATTTGTCGTACCCTTTTGAGTTACTTAACCTTATATGATTATTTCTAGGCTCAACTGTAGTCCTGAAAACGGCATTGTTCATGTTTTTCCCGAGGCTACTATTCTATTTGGTACGTATACCACTTCTTCTTTGTCCATTCATCTGTTTATGGACATTTTTTTTGCTTCCATGTCTTTGCTATTTCCATATTGCTGCAGTGCACATTTGACTGCCTGTGTCTTTCCGATTCTGGTAGTCTTAGGTTATAAGCCGAAGAGGTGCCCTGCCGCATCATATGGTAGCTCAATTTTTACCTTTTCAAGCAGCTCCATTCAGTTTGCATTAGTGCTGTTATCACTTTTCATCCCAGCAGCAGATAGAAGGTATACATTTCTCTAAAACCCCTTCAGCATTTATAGTTTGTAGACTTTTTGCTGATGGCCATTTGACTGGTGTGAGCTGAAACCTTTTTGGAGGTTGGATACGCATGTGGCGAATAATTCCTTATACTGAGCTTTAGGCATATCCTTTTTCTTCTTTTCCTTTTTTTGTTAAAGTGTGAGTACAACTTCCCTCTTCATATTCACTTTTTGAAAAATTTCTCATGTGTTGAATTTTCTTGCGTATTCCCTACCCCAGGGCATTTTTTGAGGGCAGGTGTCATTTAGACCCCTGCAGTCGTTTTGACTATTAAGCAACCATTAGCACTGGGTTTAAAGCTGCTGTTGTGGGAAACAGCCACAAGGCGGCAGCATTATTACGTTCTCAACTCTTGTTACTATGGCAACAGAGTCTTCCTGGAGGTAGTGTTCCGAGGTTGTAAATTAGAGTGGAATGTGCTGGGACAAGCCTCCAGAAGTTTATGTCTCCTTACTTATGTTTGTTTTTTAAATTTAATTTCTATTTCTTATCGGAGTAAATTTGATTTTAGTGTTTTGATTGCCTGGCTGTACAGAATCTGCTCAATGATTCATACATATGTCTGTTCATCCTCGGGTCCTGTTACCATGTATGTGATTACAAAATGTATATTTTAAAGGTATTGGTGATTATATAATTCATACAGTTTATCTGTTATATGTTTTTATACACTTAACATACATTAGTATATGTATGTTAACCCCATAGTCCTAGTTAACCCATCCTCCCACCTTTCATTTTGGCTAACCATTAGTTTATTTGATAAGTCTGTGAGTGTCTTTTTCTGTGGAAATATGTTCATTGGTAGCAATCTTAGGATAACATGTATAAATGTTATCATAGGATATTTGTCGTACCCTTTTGAGTTACTTAACGTTATATGATTATTTCTAGGCTCAACTGTAGTCCTGAAAACGGCATTGTTCATTTTTTTCCCGAGGCTACTATTCTATTTGGTACGTATACCACTTCTTCTTTGTCCATTCATCTGTTTATGAACCTTTTTTTTGCTTCCATGTCTTGGCTATTTCAATATTGCTGCAGTGCTCATTTGCCTGCCTGTGTCTTTCCGATTCAGGTGGTCTTAGGTTATAGGCCCAAAAGGTGACCTGCCGCATCATATGGTACCTCAATTTTTATCTTTTCAAGCAGCTCCATTCAGTTTGTGTTAGTGCTGTTACCACTTTACATCCCACCAGCAGCTAGAAGGTACACAGTTCTCTAAAACCCCTTCAGCATTTATAGTTTGTAGACATTTTGCTGATGGAAACGATTGGTGTGAGCTGAAACCTTTTTCCATTTGAATTTGCATGTGTCTAATAATTCATTCTACTGAGCTTTAGGCATGTCCTTTTTTTTCTTTTCCTTTTTTTTTAAAGAGTGAGTACAACTTCCCTCCTCTTATTGATTTCTTGAAAAATTTCTCATGTGTTGAATATTCTTGCCTATTCCTTACCCCAGGGCATTTTTCAGGGCAGGTGTCATTTAGAGCCCTGCAGTCCATGTGACTATTAAGCAACCATTAGCACTGGGTTTAAAGCTGCTGTTGTGAGAAAGAGCCACAAGGCGGCAGCATTATTACGTTCTCATCTCTTGTTACTAGGGCAACAGAATCTTCCTGGAGGTAGTGTTCCGAGGTTGTAAATTAGAGTGGAATGTGCTGGGACAAGCCCCCAGAAGTTTATGTCTCCTTACTTAGGTTTGTTTTTTAAATTTAATTTCTATTTCTTATCGGAGTAAATTTGATTAGAGTGTTTTGATTGTCTGGCTGTACAGAAACTGCTCAATGATTCCTACATATGTCTGTTCATTTTCGGATTCTGTTACCATGTATGTGATTACAGAATGTATATTTTAAAGGTATTGGTGATTATATAATTCATACAGTTTATCTGTTATATGTTTTTATACACTTAACATACATTAGTATATGTATGTTAACCCCATAGTCCTAATTTACCCATCCTCCCACCTTTCATTTTGGTTAACAATTAGTTTATTTCATAAGTCTGTGAGTGTCTTTTTCTGTGGAAATATGTTCATTGGTAGCAATCTTAGGATAACATGTATAAATGATATCATAGGATAATTGTCATACCCTTTTGACTTACTTAACCTTATATGATTATTTCTAGGCTCTACTGTAGTCCTGAAAACGGCATTGTTCATTTTTTCCCCGAGGCTACTATTCCATTCTGTCCATATACCACTTCTTCTCTGTCCATTCATCTGTTTATGGACATTTTTTTTGCTTCCATGTCTTTGCTATTTCAGTATTGCTGCAGTGCACATTTGACTGCCTGTGTCTTTCCGATTCTGGTAGTCTTAGGTTATAAGCCCATGAGGTGCCCTGCCGCATCATATGGTAGCTCAATTTTTACCTTTTCAAGCAGCTCCATTCAGTTTGCGTTAGTGCTGTTACCACTTTACATCCCACCAGCAGCTAGAAGGTACACAGTTCTCTAAAACCCCTTCAGCATTTATAGTTTATAGACATTTTGCTGATGGAAATGACTGGTGTGAGCTGAAACCTTGTTGAATTTGAATTTGCATGTGTCTAATAATTCATTCTACTGAGCTTTAGGCATGTCCTTTTTTTTCTTTTCCTTTTTTTTTAAAGAGTGAGTACAACTTCCCTCCTCTTATTGACTTCTTGAAAAATTTCTCATGTGTTGAATTTTCTTGCCTATTCCCTACCCCAGGGCATTTTTCAGGGCAGGTGTCATTTAGAGCCCTGCAGTCCTTGTGACTATTAAGCAACCATTAGCACTGGGTTTAATGCTGCTGTTGTGGGAAACAGCCACAAGGCGGCAGCATTATTACGTTCTCATCTCTTGTTACTAGGGCAACAGAATCTTCCTGGAGGTAGTGTTCCGTGGTTGTAAATTAGAGTGGAATGTGCTGGGACGAGCCCCCAGAAGTTTATGTCTCCTTACTTATGTTTGTTTTTTAAATTTAATTCTATTTCTTTTTGGAGTAAATTTGATTAGAGTTTTTTGATTGTCTGGCTGTACAGAATCTGCTCAATGATTCCTACATATGTCTGTTCATCTTCGGATTCTGTTACCATTTATGTGAATACAGAATGTATATTTTAAAGGTATTGGTGATTATATAATTCATATAGTTTATCTGTTATATGTTTATATGCATGTAACATACATTAGTATATTTATGTTAATCCCATAGTCCTAATTTACCCATCCTCCCCCCTTTCATTTTGGCTAACCATTAGTTTATTTCATAAGTCTGTGAGTGTCTTTTTCTGTGGAAATATGTTCATTGGTAGCAATCTTAGGATAACATGTACAAATGATATCATAGGATATTTGTCATACCCTTTTGACTTACTTAACCTTATATTATTATTTCTAGGCTCTACTGTAGTCCTGAAAACGGCATTGTTCATTTTTTTCCCGAGGCTACTATTCCATTCTGTCCATATACCACTTCTTCTCTGTCCATTCATCTGTTTATGGACCTTTTTTTGCTTCCATGTCTTGGCTATTTCAGTATTGCTGCAGTGCACATTTGACTGCCTGTGTCTTTCCGATTCTGGTGGTCTTAGGTTATAAGCCCGAGAGGTGCCCTGCCGCATCATATGGTAGCTCAATTTCTACCTTTTCAAGCGGCTCCATTCAGTTTGCGTTAGTGCTGTTACCACTTTACATCCCAGCAGCAGATAGAAGGTACACATTTCTCTAAAACACCTTCAGCATTTATAGTTTGTAGACTTTTGCTGATGGCCATTTGACTGTTGTGAGCTGAAACCTTTATGGAGGTTGGATACGCATGTGGCGAATAATTCCTTATACTGATCTTTAGGCATATCCTTTTTCTTCTTTTCCTTTTTTTGTTAAAGTGTGAGTACAACTTCCCTCTTCATATTCACTTTTTGAAAAATTTCTCATGTGTTGAATTTTCTTGCCTATTCCCTACCCAAGGGCACTTTTTGAGGGCAGGTGTCATTTAGACCCCTGCAGTCGTTGTGACTATTAAGCAACCATTAGCACTGGGTTTAAAGCTGCTGTTGTGGGAAAGAGCCACAAGGCGGCAGCATTATTACGTTCTCAACTCTTGTTACTATGGCAACAGAGTCTTCCTGGAGGTAGTGTTCTGAGGTTGTAAATTAGAGTGGAATGTGCTGGGACAAGCCCCCAGAAGTTTATGTCTCCTTACTTATGTTTGTTTTTAAATTTCATTTCTATTTCTTATCAGTGTAAATTTGATTAGAGTGTTTTGATTGCCTGGCTGTACAGGATCTGCTCAATGATTCATACATATGTCTGTTCATCTTCGGGTCCTGTTACCATGTATGTGATTACAAAATGTATATTTTAAAGGTATTGGTGATTATATAATTCATACAGTTTATCTGTTATATGTTGTTATACACTTAACATACATTAGTATATGTATGTTAACCCCATAGTCCTAATTTACCCATCCTCCCACCTTTCATTTTGCTAACCATTAGTTTATTTCATAAGTCTGTGAGTGTCTTTTTCTGTGGAAATATGTTCATTGGTAGCAATCTTAGGATAACATATATAAATATTATCATAGGATCTTTGTCGTACCCTTTTGAGTTAGTTAACCTTATATGATTATTTCTAGGCTCAACTGTAGTCCTGAAAACGGCGTTGTTCATTTTTTTCCCCAGGCTACTATTCTATTTGGTACGTATACTACTTCTTCTTTGTCCATTCATCTGTTTATGAACCTTTTTTCTGCTTCCATGTCTTGGCTATTTCAATATTGCTGCAGTGCTCATTTGCCTGCCTGTGTCTTTCCGATTCAGGTGGTCTTAGGTTATAGGCCCAAAAGGTGACCGGCCGCATCATATGGTAGCTCAATTTTTATCTTTTCAAGCAGCTCCATTCAGTTTGCGTTAGTGCTGTTACCACTTTACATCCCACCAGCAGCTAGAAGGTACACAGTTCTCTAAAACCCCTTCAGCATTTATAGTTTGTAGACATTTTGCTGATGGAAACGATTGGTGTGAGCTGAAACCTTTTTCCATTTGAATTTGCATGTGTCTAATAATTCATTCTACTGAGCTTTAGGCATGTCCTTTTTTTTCTTTTCCTTTTTTTTTAAAGAGTGAGTACAACTTCCCTCCTCTTATTGACTTCTTGAAAAATTTCTCATGTGTTGAATATTCTTGCCTATTCCCTACCCCAGGGCATTTTTCAGGGTAGGTGTCATTTAGAGCCCTGCAGTCCATGTGACTATTAAGCAACCATTAGCACTGGGTTTAAAGCTGCTGTTGTGGGAAAGAGCCACAAGGCGGCAGCATTATTACGTTCTCATCTCTTGTTACTAGGGCAACAGAATCTTCCTGGAGGTAGTGTTCCGAGGTTGTAAATTAGAGTGGAATGTGCTGGGACAAGCCCCCAGAAGTTTATGTCTCCTTACTTAGGTTTGTTTTTTAAATTTAATTTCTATTTCTTATCTGAGTAAATTTGATTAGAGTGTTTTGATTGTCTGGCTGTACAGAAACTGCTCAATGATTCCTACATATGTCTGTTCATCTTCGGATTCTGTTACCATGTATGTGATTACAGAATGTATATTTTAAAGGTATTGGTGATTATATAATTCATACAGTTTATCTGTTATATGTTTTTATACACTTAACATACATTAGTATATGTATGTTAACCCCATAGTCCTAGTTTACCCATCCTCCCACCTTTCATTTTGTCTAACCATTAGTTTATTTCATAAGTCTGTGCGTGTCTTTTTCTGTGGAAAT